>NC_000075.6:118149643-118495476 GCF_000001635.26 Mus musculus | reverse complement strand
GTAAGTCCAAGAGGCAAATACCCATTAAGGCCCACACAAGGGGGCTGGAGAGACGGCTTAGAGGCTAAGTGTACTGGCTGTTCTCCCAGAGGACCCTGGTTCAATTTCTACTCCCCATATGGTGACTCCCGCTCCAGAAGATCTGACTCCCTCTTCTGGTCCCTGTGGGCACCAGGCTTTTCTGTCCTCCATAGCACCAAACATATATACAGGTATAGAGATATCCATGCAGTCAAAACAGCCATACACATAAAACAATGTAAAAAGAAGACCCTCATAAAATAAAACAAAATTAATAGGTGAAAAAACCCAGCAAGGTGTCTCAGTGGGTAAAGGTGTTTGCTACCAAACCTGATGACCTGAGTTTGAACTCCGGAACTCAAACTGTAGGAGGAGAGACCAACTCCCACACACTGCACTCCGACCTCCATCCGCCCAATGGGATACAGGCCCACACACATACATAAGTAAACATTTTCTTAAATGTTAAATAGAGTGTGGGGGGAGGGCGGGGCGGGGGGGGGGGGGAGATAGATCTATCCCAACAGATGCTCAAGTCACAGCACATAGAAAACAAACAATAAGAAAAATCAAGCCAACGTGAAAAGGATTGGTCACAATTCCTCAACCATCAACATCAACATAGCAAATGGATTGAAACAAAGGAGAAACCCTTCTAATCCATACTGTAAAATATGGCCAGTTGCCAGACATGGGGGCGCAGCCTTTAATCCCAGAAGAAGCAAGGCAGATTTCTGTGAGCTTGAGGCCAGCCTGGTTTGCATAGTGAGTTCCAGGATAGCCAGGGTTACATAGAGATACACTGTCTCAAACCAACCGACATCAACGGAGTGAGCAGGTTCAAATAAGTGTATTATGGGCTCAGTAGGAAGTGAAGAGACAAAGTAAGCAAAATGACGGACAAACACTCATCCAAAGGAAACAGCTAGAAACTAAACAACAAAAGCAGAGAGGCTGGGAGGGTATCATTCAACTGAAGGACAGCCACAGTCTGGAGCTTGGCTGACAGACTAGAGCAAGCAAAAGGAAAAATGCCAGGAGGTTAAAGAGATGGCTCAGAGGTTAAGCATACGGGGTGTTCTTACAGAGGACCTTGCTCCGTTCAGTTCTCAGCACACAGTCGCTCAGAACTGCTCACAACCCCAGGGGGAATCTGACGCCCTCTTCTGGCCTCTATAGGTACTGCATACACATGGCGTACATACACACAGGCAGCACACACATAGAATAAAAACATCCCCCACAAAGCCTGAAAGACCAGAATAACTAAGGTTAGGAAATACTTCATTTGGATAACAATTTTTAAAAAAATCAATGGTTGACCACAGTTTTAAATAATTCTGACACATATCAAGATGTCAAATCTCAGGATGAGTGGGATGGAAAGTCAGAAACTGTTCAGTGAGATTACAAGAAGCATTTGCCAAATTGAGGGAAAGACGCGGGCATACACGTAGAAGCACTTAGAAGTTCAAATAAACAGCACATGGTCAACTGAACCAGTTTGACTCGGGTGGTGGTATGTGCCTCCAGTCCCAGCACTTAGGCAGAGGTGGCAGACCTCTGTGAGTTCCAGGCCAGGGGTCTTAGTCAGGGTTCTACTGCTGTGAAGAGACACTGTGACCATGGCCACTCTTATAAAGGAAGGCATTTAATTGGGGCTGGCTTACAGTACAGAGGTTTAAGCCCATGATTGTCATGGTGGGAAGCATGGCAGTATGCAGGCAAACATGGTGCTAGAGAGAGAGCTAAGAGCTTTACACCTTGATTGGCAGGTAGCAAGGAAAAAGTGACATTAGGCTTGGCTTGAGCATCTAAAACCTCAAAGTCTACCTCCACTGACACACTTCCTATGTGTCACTCCTAGGAGACAACAAGGGGACACCTTCTCTAACAAAGCCACACCTCCTAGTAGTGCCACTCTCTATGGGTTTATGAGGGCCATTTTTAGTCAAACAACTACACTCTACTCCGTGGCCCCCACAGGCTTGTGACCATACAATAGTATCAACACTGTTTAAAAGTCCAAAGTTCAAAGTTTCTTCTGAGACTCAACGCAATCTCTTAACAGCAACCCCCTGTAAAATCAAAATGAAAAAGCAGATCACATACTTCCAACATTCAATGGCACAGGATATACATCACCATTCCAAGAGGGAGGAAAGGGGAGTAAAATGCCAAAATTAAGTAAAGAATATCAAAACTCAAGAGGATAGAGACAAAACGAGCTTATCAGAATAATGTCAGGTCTCTCCTCATAAATCTTAAAAGGCAGCAAGCTGGGATACTGTATCTGATACCCTGAGTAAATAGCTGTAAACTTAGAACTCAGGTTGCTAGGTTTAAATGGCAGGTTTCTTTACCCAGTAGATCATCTCACTAGACCTTGAGTCAGTCCTCTCTCTCTCTCTCTCTCTCTGTGTGTGTGTGTGTATGTGTGTGTGTGTGCGCGCGTGCGTGCGTATGTGTCTGTCTATATGTCTGTCTTTTCTCTGTCTGTCTTTCTCTCTGCTTCTGTGTGTGTATTTGTCTCTCTTTTTTCTCTGTGTGTCGGTCTCTGTCTTTCTGTCTCTCTCTCTCCATCTTTCTGTGTGTGTCTGTCTCTGTCTTTCTCTATCTCTGTCTCCCTTTTTGTTTCTCTCTGTCTCTGTGTATCTGTCTTTCTCTGTCTCTTCAGAGCCTGACTTACGTAGCTCTGGATAGCTTGGAACTGATATGTAGACCAGCTAGCCTCCAACTCACAGAGATCCATCTACTTCAGCCTCCTGAGTGCTAGGATTAAGGTGTGCCCTACCACTCCTGGCTTGATTTTATTTTTTTTAATACTATGTTTTGCCTGCATATGCCATGTGCTTGCCTAGTGCCTGGGGAGGCCAAAAGAAGGTGTTGGATCCCCTGGTACTAGAGATACAGATGGCTGTGAGCTGCCATGTGGGTGTTGGGAATTGAGCCTATCGTAGTAGTTACATATCTGATAAAATACCCTGTCATAAAGCAATTCAAGGGAGAATGTAGAAGTTAGATCCAGTTCTTTCTCCCAGTCCCATGCTCCCAGAAATAAGACTCAGACTCAAAACATACTTACATATACTTTGGCCATATGGCTAGGCTCTTCTATGGCTAGACCTAACTTAAAATATCCCACTTATTTTAGCCTACATTCTGCCACAAGTCTGGTTACCTGTGGTCAGGTACCATGTGTCTAGCTCCTCACATTTTCTGGGACAAATCTCCCTCTTGGCTCTATCTCAGAATCTTTCTCTCTACAGGAGAAAGAGTTTATTGTAGCTTACAACTCCAGGTTATAGTTCATTACTTGTGGAAAAGTCACAGGGGCAGGAGCTTGAGTGGCCTGGTCACATCACATACTGTCAAGAGTAGAGAGAACTAAATGTATGGGTGTTCACTTGCTTGCTTGTGCTCAGCTCTGTTTCTCTACTCCCATACAGTTTTGTGGGGGATGGAGGGGAGGCGGCTGCTAGGGAATGATGCTGCCCACAATGGGCTGGGTTGTCTCTTATCGGTAAGCTTAATAAAGACACTTCACCCACAGACTTGCCCACAGGCCAACCTAATGTCCCTCACTGAGACTTTCTTCCCAGGTGATTCTAGACTGTACCAAACTGACAATGAAAGCCAACCATCATAGGCACTTTCTCTATACTGTTCATTTGGAGCCAGTGTTCATTCCGTGTTAGAAACAAATCTGTAAGAGCCGTTGGGATTGCTAAAGCTCGGAAGTACCAGGCTTACAGTTTTATTTCCCCCATATTCTCTCTCTAGTCATGAGATGCAAATATGCACGATTGTAAGAAAGCTTACAGGAGCACCCATCAAACACAGATATCCAAAAGATTCAGAGCCTGAGAGAAGACTGCTTTCAAGGGAAAACATTGGGATGATAAAATTTCCGATTACCATGCAGTTTGTCAGTCACTCTCTGCTTTGCGCCTAAGTTGTAAATACACTCCATTATGAAAACGCTTCTTAAAGCAATTCTGAAACCCAGGCAGGTGGGGAGCTCCTGCAGTGGGACATGCCTGCATTAAAGGGTGTGGGGTGGGATGATAAGGTTTTCAAACACCAGAATGGGATTCTTCTTTGTAACTTCCCTTTATACGATGTTCATAACAGTAGTTCTGAAGCAGAGGGACTCAGAAGGTGTCTAACTGTACATGATCTTACATTCATAAAAAGTTACATTGGCTGGTGTACTGGCTAGTTTTGTGTCAACTTGACACAGCTGGGGTTATCACAGAGAAAGGAGCTTCAGTTGAGGAAATGCCTCCATGAGATCCAACTCTAAGGCATTTTCTCAATTAGTGATCAAGGGGGAAAGGCCCCTTGTGGGTGGGACCATCTCTGGGCTGCTAGTCTTGGGTTCTATAAGAGAGCAGGCTGAGCAAGCCAGGGGAGGCAAGCCAGGAAAGAACATCCTTCCATGGCCTCTGCATCGGCTCCTGCTTTCTGACCTGCTTGAGTTCCAGTCCTGACTTCCTTGGTGATGAACAGCAGTATGGAAGTGTAAGCCGAATAAACCCTTTCCTCCCCAACTTGCTTCTTGGTCATGATGTTTGTGCAGGAATAGAAACCCTGACTAAGGCAGCTGGGGAGCTGCAATAGTTTCTTTAGTGGTTAAGTGTGCTTGCAGCTCTTGGCATAGAACCCAGTTCTGTTCCCAGTGTCCATATCAGATGGCTCACAAACACCTGTAACTGCAGCTCCCAGGGATCTGATGCTATCTTCTAGGCATGCACACAGTATACATGGGTATGTGGGGGCATGCACTTAGAAACAAAAAATAATCCTTTTTCAAACTAGAGATATATAAAATAGAGACACACGTACACCTGCAGCTATTGCTGCTCTACTGACAGTAGCCAAGCCGTGGGTCAGCTTAGGTGTCCATCAACAGATTAGCTAATAAAGAAAATATGGTGTGTTTACACAACATGGAATTACTCAGGCATGGAGAAGGAAGCGTGCCATTTACAGGGTTGGAACTAGAGGTCATCGTCTGGAGAAAAATAAACCAGATACAGAAAGACAATGTTTCAAGTTTCTTCTCACATGCAGGAACTAGGACTAGGAGCAAAGAAAATGACCCGGATGGTACAGGGATCTTTGGGAAGGAGTATGTGGGTGAGAGATGGGGATAAAATGTAGTTGGGAGGATGGCATGACTGAAGTGTATGTTTGGAAATGAACTAGTGAAGTCCCCTAGTATGTTCAGTTAACATGCAATAACGATCATTGCTGTAAAACAAACTAGGAATTTAACCCAGGCACGGTGATGCCTGCCTTTAACCCCAGCACTCAGGCAGCAGAGGCAGTCCAAGAATAGTCTGAGGCCAGCCTAGCTACAGACAAACCCTTCCGTGTCACCCTTGCATGAGGAAACAAACCTGAGCGGCAGACATTGCAGCCAAGAAAACTGGTGTAAGGGTCTAAATCACGGGCTCCTTCCCTATTCTAAGAAGCATGTAAGCTACTGTAAGCTGGGATGAACAAAGATACCTACACGGGGTTTGCCCTCTGTCTAGTGGGAAGAAATCGGTTTGTTTTTTAGCTGGGAGAGTTACTCGCTGTGGCCACCAGATGGCGGAGAGCACCCGCGGCTGGAAGCAGAGCGGCCCAGGCAGGGAGCTTTGGGAAGTCATCCACACCCCGAGACCCGGCTTTGTAAACGCACGTTTTGGGTGTTTGAAAGGGTTAGGGGTGTGAGTGCTGCCTAAAATAAACAGCTACCCTGGCGGGCATCGGCGGCAGAGCTTCATCTGGCACTGAGTACTCTGGGGACCCAACTTTTCTCTTGGAGAGCTGCATGAGTGTGCTCCATGCACAGGACCAAAGAGGTGTGTGAGGTTCCCCCGAGGTGGCTCACCCTTGTAATCTCAGCATACCGGAAGTGAGGAGGGGGATGACCTTGACTTTGAGACCAGCCTAGTGTGAGAACCTGTCTCAAAAAATGAGAAGCAGGAAGATGAAGGGTTCAGAGTCATCCTCAGTTAAACCCCCCACCCCGCCCCAAGCCCCAGCCGAGTTAAAAGACAAGCAGGGCTGCTCGAGGCCCTGTCTCAAAAAAAAAAAAAAAAAAAAAAAAAAAAAAAAAAAGAAAGGAAGGAAGGAAGAAAAAAGCAAAGTGAAAAGAAGGTGTCTGCCACTTCACACTTTCAGACTGTGATCGCTTAGCTTGAGCGCTGAAGAAATGAAGCCCACCTTGGGCTCGCCCAGGCGGCCCTGATGCAAGCCCGGAGCGAGCCCGCCTGGTGTCTGCGCAGGCGGGAAGGGATCCGGTTAGCCTCATGGACCACAGCAGGACGGGTCCTCTCAAGTCAGTCTCAAGCTGTTGTCTGAAATTCCAAACTTGAGGTATGAGGGTGTGGCTGGGAGTGTGGAGGGGTTCCTTCGGGTGCAGCAACAATAGGGTTTTGTTTGTTTGTTTTTTGTTTTGTTTTTTTGCTTTTTGTTTGTTTGTTCTTTTCAAGTGCGATTTTAAAATTCGTCTGGTTGTTTAGAAATCTCCACCGGGTGAAAGCGTGATTTTTGAAATCTGAACACAGCGGAGTGGAGGACAATCGGAGGCGCGTCCCAGGAAGCATGTGGAAGCAACGTCCGAAAGTGTAAACAGCCAGGACTTTAAAGCCAGGAAGTTAGTGTCCCTACCGGCGGCAGAATGTGGGTAGAGTATCTGGGACTTTTCCATTCGCCAGCATTTCCAAGACACCTGCAGGGATCTCTCTCTCTCTCTCTCTCTCTCTCTCTCTCTCTCTCTCTCTCTCTCTTCTCTCTCCCTCTCTGCCTCTCTTTTTCTCTCTCTGTCTGTCTCTCTCTCTGTCTCCTCCTCCCTCCCTCCCTTTCTCCCTCCTTCCCTCCCTCTGCCTCTGTTGCATGTCTTCCCCCCACACCCACCCTCTACTCGGGTTTGAGCCTCCCGCCTTCTTCATTCCGGCTTTAAAGCTTAGTTAGAAAGGAGGGAAACAGGGTCAGACTAACAGGAAATTTGGAGCATCAGCACCCCTTGAGGTTGAGTCATAAATTACAGCGGTGAGCCCGCTCCAACCGCAGCCGGAACACCGGTCAAGATGAAGGTCAACTGACCAGCAGCTTTCCCTTTGGACCCCAAACTCTTTTGGGGTTCTTCCCGCCTTCCCCGGTTTTCCTTCCAGGTATCGGAAGTATCCTCCCGCCCACGCTCAGGGGCACAACCCTCCACCCAGTAATTCTTGACCTTTGCACCGAGGCATAGAAAACCTGCATCCACCGAGAAGTAACCTGCGCCGGGATGAGGGAGGGAGCGAGCGAGGGAGGGAGGTCCTGGTCCGAGTTTCCCCCAAAGTAAAACAAGGAATACGGGGATTGCTGACGCGCTTTTTTATACCTTTCCTTTTTATCTAGAAAACCAGACTGTTTAGCGACGAATACATATTTCCAACCACGAATCTTTTTGGGTTTGTGCCGAGTTTTACTCGTCCGGTTCAGTTTGTCTGTTTAAGTGAATGTTTTTGTTTATAGCAAGAGCTGAGGACAAGCGAACTTGGGCGACCCGGCAGACTCCTCCACTCACCCCCAGCCGCTCTTTCAGCCTCGCGCCGGCGAACGGCCCTGTGCCCGCGCAAAAGCGCGCAGGGCCCGGGTGGGGAGTGTAAACAAGCCGGCCGGGTTCCCAGACCTTGATCTTTATTTAAATGGAGGCTTGTTTATCGGTGTCATCCTAGGAGGATTAATTAGATACATCTCTTCACAATTTGGTGTCTGACACTCCATCTTAGGAATGCCTTATCACAAGGTGTTAATTGGGGCCACTCAGCCATTTACGTTTCTATTAAACACTGTGAGGGACTTTTCACAAGTACCGGATTCTTTTTACTGTACGGTGCAAAAATATACAAGACTTGAAATAGACTAGGGCCAGAGTCCTCTTTATCCCGGCGTGCGATTAGCATTTTCTTTCTTTCTTTTTTTTTTTTTCTTCTTTTCTTTTTTTTAAGACAGAAACAGCAGAGCATCATTTGACACTCCAGATACACCAACCGTTGGACGTGGGTGCAGTAAGTTGGTACTGACTAGGTTGGGCCAACTATACGTCTTTCTCCCAAATCCCCTGCCCACAGGAACACATTAAAAAGCAAATCTCTAGAGACTACACACACCTGGCATTCTGGGAAAAGTCGGGGCGGCTTTGCCAAAGAGTCTTGGAAATGCGGAGTTTGTGGGCCCCCCAAGTTCGTGGCGGTGCTCTGGTCCCAGAAGTTTGGAGGACGGGAAAGACTGTCCACAGCTCAGGTATATCTTCTGGCAACCTTAATTGGGCGCAGAAGGGGAGGAGGGCCCGCCTGATTGCTTGCCTCCCCACAGCTAATCCTCTTAGCAGCTGCATTTCCGCGCTCCGCAGTTAAAATGACCCTCCCAGCTAGACCTTTACCCCAGGATGAGAAGGGGCTTCAAGGGTTTGCAAGCTGGGCTTTAAGCCGTCTGCAGATAGCCCGGCGGGACGTCTGGCAGGGGGCGGGGAGAGCCCTCTTCCCCTAACTGCTTAGTCTTCCGCACACCTAGGATTCAGTGAGGGCCTGGGGTGCCCTTCCCCGTCCGGGATTAATAACTAAAACCGTGATGCACCGCTGTCCAGATGCTGTTTGCAGAACTGCAGTGTACCAGACAAATGGAATACTTCTTTGTGGCTGCCGCGCCCAAATCCTGAGTCCTGGATGAAATTTAGCTGAGGGTAAGGCGAGCGAGGACATCCACGGAAAACCGTAAATGGGCGCAATAGGGTGCGCTAACATCTCGCCGCTGCGGTGCTTAAGGGACCCGGAACTCTCGAATGGCCACGGGGGTTCCCATGGCGCTTACGTGGGTCTACGAACTGGTCGCCTAAAGTAAACCCAGGAAAAGAACTAAATGACTAAGGGCCAGGGGGGAGGATAGGAAGCTAGGATTAAGCCTGCAGAGCACAATCTTGCATCTCCAGGGCAAACACTCCTTCCCCAACCCCAGCCAACACCCACTGTCCACACTTCCTAGTGGGGCGAGGAAGTAGATCCTGTTCATCTGTGGGGTTGGGGAAATAAACAGAAGCACTCCCTGCTCACCACTCAACGATATCAGTAGCTAGTTAAAAGATTATAGAGCCTTCTGTGGAGGGGGAAGGGGTGTGTGTGTGTGTGTGTGTGTGTGTATGTGAGAGAGAGAGAGAGAGAGAGAGAGAGAGAGAGAGAGAGAGACTGAGAGAGAGAGAGAGACAGAGACAGAGACAGAGAGAGAGAGACTGTTCACTCTGGAAAGGGGGCAGAAAGAAACAGTTAAATAAATAAAATCCATAGTACAGAAGACAGAGCTATACCTGGTCCCTTATTGAACCACATTTATTAAAAATGACTTATGACTGTACATAAAAATTCAGAATCTCTAAAAAGCCTATAGGAACTGTGACATCATACTGCAATTTTTTTTTTCACATTTACTGAAGGGGGAAGTGGGGATGACCAAGGAAAGAGGATTAAGCAGGGTTTTTCCTTAAGTGTGTAGAAGCAAGTACGGAGGCAGCTGAGTACTTAGCGAAGTGGACAGAATATCTCCAAGATATGAATCCCTCCTCTTAACTGCAGTTGTGGTTTTGCAAATTCTTTACAACGCCAAAGCACCAAATTTACATTATTTTTATCTGATACCTAGGCAGTTGAATTTGTACAATATATTCCAGAATATTCTAAGGTGTCTAAACATACAATTGTACACTTAACTTCTCCCTTTCTTTCTGATCCTCCTGCCTTCTACAGGTCATCCCAGCCACACAGAGCCAGCCCTACAACAAATGGTTTATTCCAAAATTCTGCAAGGAATTGAAGGCAGTGAGTACTAGCTAGCCACTTAAACATCAGTTTGTTTGTTTGTTTGTTTTCCCCGCTTGACTCTCAGGCTCAGCCTCTATAGGCCCTGGCAGAAGATATCTGTGAAGAGCCCACTGTTAACTCAAGGTCCAACCCTTCTCTTCCCGAAGCAAAAATATTTTAACCCTCTGGGCTGCTGTTTGCTTAAAGATTTATGAGTAGAAATAAGAGCCAAAGTTTGTTTTGTTTTGTTTTTTTCTGTCATGTTTTCTTGTCTTTGAAATTCATTTAATAGCACCGGGCACTCGTTCTTCATAGCCTGCTTTTTCTGAACATTTCTCGTTTCCCATAAATGAATCAATCCAGCACCTTGAACGACCTTTTCAGTTTTAAAAACACTCCTGCGTCCTCCAGTCACTTTAAAACCAATGCTAGGTCTGCTTCAGTTTAGTTACCTGCGGCCGTGGCAAAGCTTTGGCGCCTTCTCTCAGAGAATTGCACAAAACAGGATACATCAAAGGTGGAAGGCAAAAGTCTTTTTGGTAACCTAGGCAAAGAACACAACAAAACACCACCAGGTCCATCTGGAAAGGTTAAAGGTTAAAATAATGCTCTAGGGACTTGTGTAAAAAGCATAATAAGCCCCCATGCCTTTGGAGGTGTCTTTACTGTACTCTTCAGTGTTAATGTCCTCACACTTTATGGGGGGCGAGTTTCCATTGCTGGGGGTGCTGGGAGACAGGCGCTTTCTCTTGCAAGCGCTGTTGTACACCCCGGAGTCGCTGGAGTCTAGAGACTTGATGGAGGGGGGAGTCTCTATCCAGGAGGAACTAATCTCTTCTTTAACTTTTTCCTTGGCAAGCTGATCTTCTGGGAAGACAGGTGGGCTCATTCTGGATGTCCATGGTAGTCCAGCTGCCATCTTCCTCTGATAAGCGCCACGGCCTCCCCACCCTGCCATAGCAGGGAAGGTCGGGTCAGGGTAATACCCCAGGGCATGGGATGTCTGCAGGGGCAAGGACTTAATACCATATGGGAGCAAGGTACTGGAAGTATATTCAGATTCATAAGAACCGATGTCTAGCTTGTTGGTCACAGGTTGCTGGACAGGCGTGACAAGCCACCGCTGGGGAGGGTTGGCCACCTCTTCGCTCTGTTGGGGTGAGAGGAGGCCGTTGGTCTGTGGCACGGTTCTCTCACCGTTATAATATCGGGCTTGAGGCAAAGTGTTGACAAAGGGCTCCGGGAAGAAGTTTTGAACGCCGTACCGACCTCCAGGGACAATCTGATGGGATCTAGGGGAATCCGTGGGAGATGGAGTTAACCTGTCATTTTCTGAAGCCGTGTACATGCTACAATATAAAGAGAGACACTTAAAAATAAAAAACAACCCTCACGTTGTCCCCAAACAAGCTGCCTCCCAGAAGCTAGAGAGTTGTGCTGCCGACTGTGAGAACAGAGTGGATTCCCCACCCCTTAAGAGGACACTTCCTCCAGGGGTCAGATATTTCCTATGGGAAACTGGGATCTGTGGCTATATCATGGGGTCGAAGGCGAGCCTCAACAGCATTGACACAGACAGGCCTGGGTGTCTCTCTGAAGCTCAACATAAATCAGAGGTGGCCGAGGCCTGTAATCCCGGTACTGGGGAGGTGGAAGCTGGAGGTCAGAGGTGAAAGGTCATTGGAGCTACAGAGCCGGTTTGAGTTTGATCACATGAGACCCTGTCTCAAAATAAATAAATATGGAAAATCTACTGTAGCAGTCTTCGAACACGAGGGACTAGAACAACCCTCCCTAATCAACGGGGCGGACGGAATGCAGGGCCGTGAGAGTCAAATGTTGTGAAAAACAGTATCCTTTCGGGGTTTTTTTCTCTTGTGACACGTAAGGAGGGGGAAAAAATCTGCTAGTGATGCTTTTTTAAAAGTTGGATCAGGAGCTGGAAGGTCAAGAACTGCTTTTGAGGAAGACTAGAGTTTGGTTGGAAGCACACACATCAGCTGACTGACAGCCACCTGTCACTCCTGCTCTAAGGGACCTGAAACCTTTGGCCTACTGGCACCCACATGCACATACCCACACAGAGACACAAATGTACATAATTAAAAATAAAACCTTTTTTAAAAAAATAAAAATTGGGCTGGAAGGTGTCAGCACCCACCTTTGATCCCAGCTTTCGGGGGCAGAGGCAGGTGGATCTGAGTTCTAGGCCATCCTGGTCTACAGAGAGAGTTCCAGGACAGCCAGGGCTACACACTGACTCAACATGGATAAACAATGACTCAAAACAGTAAAAAATAAATAAATAAATAGGTAAATAAATGTAAAAAGGGAAAGGGGTTAGCATTCCGTCTAAGCTCCGCCCCCACAGTTACCTGGCAACAGCCAGGTAGGCCTGGCCCACTGTAAAAGGGTCTCCTTGCCCCCTCCTCTCTCTCTTGCCTCTTGCTCACTTGTTCCTCCTCTCTCCCCATTCCCTTCCCTGCCTCTCTCCATGTGGTCATGGCCGGCCTCTACTTCTCTACTCTCTTCCTCTCTCTGCCTCTACTACCCTCTTAACCTCCCTCCCCATGCCCTAAATAAACTCTATTCTATACTATTCCATCTTGTGGCTGGTCCCTCAGGGTGCCGGGATGCCTCTACATGAGCCTGCTGAGACATCCCTTTCCCCCACACGTCACCACACCCCCATAGAATATATTCTTATATTTCTTTATCTTTTTATAATCACAACAAATGGACATAAGTAATGGAGATTCTAAAATAATTCAAATCCCTACTTAAGTGCAGAAAAGAAAAAAAAACTTCATGTTTAAGTCTTAAACATTCTTTAACTAAACCAGTTTTTTTTTTTTTTTTTTTTTTAATTGAAGCAAGAATGTTCGAGGCCAATATATGCAAAAACAGGGCTAGGGCTATAGCTCAATGGTAGAGTGCTTGTCTTGCACATACAAAGCCCTGAGTTCAATCTCCAGCATGTGTGTGTGTTTCAGAAAATTAAGCAGAAAAACAGGTAAGAAAAAAAAAATCCCAAATATAAAATGTCATACTAAATATGTCCTCAGGGAGATGATGACTCATTTCCTGTTAAAGGTGACCCAGCAAATGGGCTCGAAGATGAAACTCCATTGACCAAATGATTGTCTAGCTCACACAAAGCCTGGGTGTGGCAGCCCATGCTGGTGAGCTCGGGGCTAGGGGGACTGAGGCAGAAAGATCCTAAATTCAAGGTCACGTCAACTTCACAGCAAGTTGCAGGCAGCCTGGAGTCTTTTACTCTTGTCTCTTAGAGGGAGATGACCCGTGCTCGAAGAAAAGCAGTACTTACGAATCGTAGTTGTCCCGGAAGCCTTTGGCGAAGGGGTTATGGTCGATCTTTAGCTGGGTGATCTAGATAGGGGAGAAGAATAGTAACTGAGTGCTTTATCTCAATAGACCTAACTTGAGAGGCTCCTGTGGCTCACGGGGCACTCACATCCGTGTTTTGGTAGGCCGTCACAGCGATGAACTGTGTCTCTGAGAAGGTGAAGGTCTGAGTCTTGGAAGGTTCATTCAAGTCCTCCACACCGTCCTCTGTCACTTCCACGATGTGCAGCCTCGGTTGGTATTTGTGCAGAGACTGCAACACTATCATCTGGGGATAGAGAAAAGAGAGACTTTCATAGGTCTCAAAAGTAGATTTTTAACAGACTGTACATTTTGAGACAGGACTTCTGTTTGCTCCCTACTACAGCTTTCTTTTTTGTTTTTGAGGGGGATTTTCTTTGTTTATTTGGTTTTATTAAAGATTCTGTTTTAAGATTTAAGATCCTCGGGATTAACAATTTCGACTTAAAGTCCTAACTCTGATTCTGGAATGTCAGAGCACATCTGTAACCGCAGCATCTGAGACTGAGAAGTAAGAGGGTCAGCAGTTCAAGGCCAGCCCGAGCTAGGTATACAAGACCCACTCCCCAAGATAAGAAACAAACAAACAAACAAACAAACAACAACCAAAACAAAAACAGAGTGTCTGTGTATTTGATAGATACTCTTTCCTTTTGGCTCCCCAAGTCCCCCCCTAAAATTTGATGTTTCTATGCATAGTAGTAAGAAAGTACAAATGACACAGGTAAATACATAAATTTAAAATTGAGCAAAGTCACAACTGTAAATACTTAGCTAAGCACAGTGACAAAAGGATGAGCTGTCCAAGAGACCCCGACCAGAAGACACAGGCTTTTCCAGTCTCCCTACCTGTGTGTTGTTGTTGTTTGCACCTTTGTTATTGGTGAGTTTTAACTTCCCAAAGGAAATCTCCTGCCTCATCCAGTGGGAGCCAGTGTTAGGAGATTCTGGGTGAACGTACATCTTATTGCCTAAGAGGAAAAGGAAAGGAAACATAAGCAAATGAAAGGAGACAGCCTTCACCCAGGCAGGTTGGAGAGGATGTCTGTTAGCTAGGCTTGGGTTTGCTGTAGCAACCTCCTCCTGGGAGGTCAGTCGACTGAAATCAGTGGATCCCAGCGGGACTCCAGTCACTCCCCCGGGCCAGGGTGCATCCAGCCTTCCTTAATCATGGTATTCCAATCACCAGCCTCTCCAAACTTAAAAAACAGAGTTGAGAGGAGAGAGGATGGTTCTTGATTGTTGGTCTGAGACCTTAAGCTGGAGGGGAAGTGCCTCATCGAGTCCTTAACTTTTATAGATTAAGTTAAAGGTGGCCTGGGCTTTCTCAAGAGAATTCTAAAATGCCAGGATCATTTACCAGGAACTTTCCCCAAACCCAGAACTTCACTTGGCTATTCATTTCTCAAACATAGCCCTCATAGGGTCAAGGTCAAGGTTTGATATATAATGAGAAACAAGAAAAAGGACGGAGTAAATTTCTCCCCAGCAGCAGAAGGCAGCACATGCTAACATCCCCATGCCCCAGGTTGGGGTGACATGCTTGATTTAAATGTGGCCGGTCCAACACTGAGGCTCCGACCTCTTCCCGGTCCAGGCCCCCTCTCTCCTCACCCTGCATGTTATTGTCCGCTTTGCCGCAGGTCACCCACTTGCCCCCCTGGAAGCGCCAGTGGTTAGGGTCGGCCAGAACCACTTCCACGAAAACATTGTAGTGGGCGGTGGGGTTGAGTCCGTTTATGTTGAAGCTCAAGAAAGGAAACATGCGCCTGTGCAAAGAACAGAACCAGAGGAAATTATTTAAGTAGCGGCTCTGGTCCCTCCCGGACACATGGGGGGTCTGCAATAAACAGCAAACAAACAAAAATGGCTACTACGGCCTGAAACTAAGAAAATGGTTTTAAATTGACATATTTATTTGGAACAGCCTCCAAATCAGTATTTTCCCTAATTCGCGTGCTTCTTTTCTGAGACATCCATCTATTTTCAGGTATCTACTAGGTTTCTTTCTGAAATGTCTAAAATTATTTTTAAAGACATAGGTGACTGAGAACATTAGGCCGGAGCGCGCCTTCTTGCACTCTCTCTCTCTCTCTCTCTCTCTCTCTCTCTCAACGAGCCCTCTTTGGGTCCCTGTCTCCCAATATCCACTCCTCACTTCCTCAAGAAGTAGCTGATGACAATTTGAAGGTGTGCCTGAACTTTCTGGTCCCTTCCCCGCAAGCAGAGCCCCCTCCCCCAAACATCTGGCTCCAAAAACTGTCTACCTAGTCACCAGCTCAAACCGACTTCTTTCTGCTCTTCTTACAGAAGAGCCCCACCAAACCAAGGAGCTTTAAAAAGCTTCTTTTCAAACACTTGTGCGCAGGCCGCAGCCAGCTCCAGCTAGCCCTCTTTCGCTATGCAGCCCACAAATCGCCTGCTGCAAACCCAGGAGCCAGCGGGTCACGTAGATCTGCCCTCAAGGGTTCATTCCCAAATTTCCATCTCCGCCTCCTCCTCCTCCCAGTCAATCCCGGTGAAGGTGACTAGAGAGGAGAGTAACGTGGGCTCGGAGCCCAAGCTACAGGTGTGCCTTAGGAAGTAAGGGACACGACTTTGGAGATATGATGTACCACTTAAACACCCTAAGCAGAGCCCGCAGTGTGCGGACAACCAGGCGCCTGGGGTCCCTCCACCCTGCACTCACCTGCCCTGTTTGGTGATGATCATCTCAGTTTGGTGCCGGTGGAATTTGAGCCATAGGGGCCGGTTGCACAGGTAGACGTGGGCGCGGAAGCCGGAGCCAGGCACCCCTAGGCCCCCCAATCCTCCACAAGACCCGGCCGCTGAGGTTCCGGCGTATGGCCCGTAGAGCGGAGAACCCTGGCCGTAGGGATAGGCGCCAGGACCGCCGGCACCACCGCCGCTGCTACCAGCGCCGCTCCCCGAACCCGCAGCGGGGCCGAACTGCGCCCTCGCGGGCGGGCACACGGCGGCGGGGAATCCACCGGGGGGCAGCATGGAGCCGTAGGGGTAGCGCGCGCCATTGGACGCGGGGTACACGGGTCCGTGGGCTGCTCCGGCCGCCGCCGGGTACTGGAAGAGCGAGCAGGGCGCGGCGAGCTCGGAGCCCTGCGGTCCCGGCGACGGGAGGTAGTAGCGCTCGGAGCTCAGGCTGTCCATGGAGTAGCGCGCGGTGGCCGCGGCGGTGGCGGCGGAGGGCAGCTCCTCCTCCGCGCACGGGGAGCCCTTGCGGCCGTCCGGGGGCCCGGGCTTGGCCACCGCCGAGGTGCTCCCGAAGGTGTCCCCAGCGTCCGCGTCACTGAGCATGGCCGCGGGGGCCCCCGCGCCGGCGCCTGCGGGTTCTGCGCTCCCCGCCTGGCACGGGAGACTGCCCGGAAACTTCTTGGACGCTTTGTCTAAGTCCAGCCTCTGGGGCGAGGGGGCAGCACCGGGGAGGAGGCTGACGCTCCCTCCGCCTCCCCCTCCTCCTCCGCCTCCTCCTCCTCCTCCTCCGCGAGCACTCTCCAGCGAGTAGAAGTGCGCGCCGGGCAGGTTCACCGAGCTCACCAGGAGCTGCTCTCCCAACTGCATGCTTTAGCGAATCGCAGACGGCAACCGGCTGCCTCCTCGCCTCCCGCGGCCTGGTTATAAAGGCCAGTTGGGGGAGCCAGCGCCCTCTTCCGAGGGGAAGGTAATGTCCCCTTCCTCCCTCGCCTAGGCTACCCACCTGCGGACCTGCGGGGCGGCTTCAGCGCGCGCCCAATTTAGCGTCCTTCCCTCAAGGGAACAAACTCGGGATTGTAGGTGCCCCTTTCCTTCCGCAAGAAAACAAACCCCGGGTTGTAGGTGTCTCTCTCCTTCCTTCCTTCCTTCCTTCCTTCCTTCCTTCCTTCCTTCCTTCCTTCCTTCCTTCTTTTCTTCCTTCCCTCCTTGTCTAACCTCTCAGGACCCCTACACTCACACTAAGGAAGAAGAGGACTTAGCTCTGAGTTCCCATTTAGCAACCAGCCATTTCCTCTCGGCTGGCTCTGCTAAACTCTAGGCATACTTGACCGCTTGGAAACTTGTGAGCGGTGGTTGGCTGCTTATATATGTGCGGCCAGGGAGGGGCTTCGCAGCCCCATGGCTAGGGGACTTTGCTATTGGCTGTTAGAGGTGACACTAATTCAATTAAGTATTTATTAATTGGATCGGGTCGCCTGCGAGTTTCATTTTCTCTTAGCTTATTTGGCTGTTATTGCTGGTTTGGTGTTTCTTTAAGCGTCTTTGGGAGAACTATATCCCACTGAGAATCAATCCTGGTGTACCCGGTGGCTCTATGGCGCCGGAGAAACGGGTTTGAAGTCTGCGAACATGGTCTACCCACGGCATAGGAATCATTCCTGAGTTCGGGTCTAGTTTGGCAGGTCCCAGAGGCCCGTGAAGGCGTCTTTACAAGCTCCCTGCTCGCAGGAAGGCTCAGGTCCCCGGGGGTGCAAATCTAGGGGAGGGCTGGAGAGCGACCCGAAGTCTCTGCGCACACCCTCCTTCTGACTTCCTGGCCTTCAGCACACAGGAACCGCTTTTTGTCCTGTCCCATCTTTTAGCGTAAAGACTTGGTGGAGAGAAACCTCGCGTTCAGTTTTTGGGATTCCAGAGATGGCAAAAGGATTCCGCGTCTGAATCAGAGACTCCAGCTTCTAGCTTCTGAAGTGGGCTTCTGAAGACCCAACATGAGCCTGACCGGACGAACCAAACACTCAGTATTACAACCGCGCTAAAACACCGGCTTCCCCGAGGCCGTCACTTTCATTACTCAGAATTCCCTCTGCTCGGTTTTTTCTAAACACTGGATGTTTCCTACCTCCCCCAGCCCCCGCTTTCGCCAACATCTTTGGTGGGGACTGACACTAAGACACAAAGGTTCCCTAGCAGCTGTGCAGTTAAGATTCCCTGCGCCTCTCTGCGGCACAATACAGAAGGCAGAATAATTAGTGAAATAATCAGTTTGATATTGAATTAAGCTCCTTTGCTCCAGCTGCCTGTTTTTCCCCCCTGCGTTTCCGCAAACAGTCAAGGACGGGGCCGTCATATTTTATTGTTTTATTATTACAGAAGGGGGAACACGTTTCGTTGACGATGAGAAGCCTGTACATTCTCCTCTAATAAGCAATTACGGACGCCTGCAGTAGTCGCTCCAGGAGCGCATTTTCCGGTCGAGATGTAGGGACTCTGCTTCCCCCAACCCAATGCGATCACACGGGAAACTTTTGCCGAGAACAGATGAGGTGGCCGCGGGATCTGCTAAGCGCTCAGACGCCAGCAGCAGATCCGCGCGAAGCTTTCCAACCTGGGTCCAAACCCCGCGAATCACGAACGTGGGCACGCCCGTGTTAGGGAGTGGAGCGATCCTTCATGGACTTGGATGCTGTGTGGGGTTTTGATAGAATAGCGTAGTGGGTCTTGGGCGCTCGCAAAGCTTTTCAAGTGTTTTGGAACAACAACCTTGTCAATTTTGGCTCAGAGAACTCGGGCTGACATCCTGCGCGATCAGTCCAGAGATCCCAGCTCCGATTTGGTCTCGGGCTCCGTCCCGCATGTTTTTGTTTTGTTTTGATGCAGCGAAGCCTTTGGGATTAATTTTTATTCCCCTCAAAGGGTGCGAGATATTGAACGTGAGGATTCCACAAGGGGGATGCGAGTTCCAAGAAAAGGGCCTCACTGCGCTGGGGACTCAACCTGGAGTCTTCGTTAGCCTGGCCCTGAGCTGCAGGATGTCTGAGGGAGATGTAGGTGTGAGACTGAATCTCACGTTATCTGCAGATGGGGTGACTGAAGTTATATGTCAGTTTTGTATTATAACACAGCCAGAAGTAAGGTCCCTTCAAAATACTTTGAAGAGACCGGGGAAACGCTGGCGTGGCACAGTGCCACACAGGCAACGGGCACCGTTCAGACCCACTCTGGCGCAAGTAACTCAGACCAGCTGTCTCCCTAACCACATCAGAATCGGGTTCATTCTATCCTACCCCTAGAGCAAGCTCATGAAGGAAGGCGCATAGGTTCGTTTCTAGTGCCATCAAATTATTAACTCGGTGTAATTCAATCTGTGTAACTAGAATTTGAACGGATTCCTGGAACCCCACCTCAGTAAATACACTTTCATCCGATTTCTGACACATTTTACAGAAATAAAGATAAATCCAAAAAGAATCAAAAACAAGAGCGCTAGGAAAGTCTTTTGGGACCTGGGATTTTTGAGATATGGGAAGTTTATTAGGGTTAACATTAGTGTTGTTAGGACGCATTAGTGTAACTGTCAGATCGTGAAGACTTTCCCTTTAAAATGGTGAAAAGCACCGTTTCAACTAAACATATTTTTCCTAGCTTCATAGAGACAAAAAAATCAAATATTTTATGTTAATTAACTTACATTTTATTACTGATACTTCTGGACTACATTAGTCCCAAGTTCTGGAACACGGTGGAGGACAAATCTATGATTTTCTACTTGGGATGGGCTTTTTTTTTTTTTCCTGGCTCATTAATACTTATAGAGAAAGAGAGATAAAAATCAATGTTTTCTGGTGTCTCAGGCACACTTTAAAATCCAAGACCTCTTTTCCAGAAGTAAGAAGAGAAAACAAAGCGAGGGCACATGTCAGGCAGCACCTCCTGTAGCCTGGGTGCACAAACAGCAGGACCTTCCATGCTGTATGCTGTTTGATTTCAATTACACCCCAAGCTTCATGAAATCCAAGCGAGACATTTATTGAAAGGTGCCTGGTTTTCCGTGGCTTAACGGACAGTGATACATTGAACAAAAACATCAACAGTGGGGAGGAGATCCCTGGCAGTACCAGACCCCAGCTGTGGCTGGGTTAATTCAAATAGCTCTTTGCAGCCTGAGATGGGGCAAGCAGGAACCTCTGGAAGCTGAAGGAAGCCAAGGCCAAGTCTAGGTGTGAGCATATTAAAGACCTTGCACTTGTTCCAAACAATACCAACTTTGTACCACCAGATCACATCTTGGTGATGATACCATCTTGGCCTGTGGTCTCTTGTCTTTTCTTCTTATAGGTAACCCATAGCAATGCTTGAATTTGTTAAAAGTAAAACTAAGAGGCTTTGGGGACCACAGCAATATCATGTGTAACATACACACACACTCACTCACACACACACACACACACACGCGCGCGCGCGCGCACGTGCACGTGGCATAAATAAATTTCAAAGGAGAATTATAGATCAGTGCAATGATATATAGGTTAGAGCCCATCCACTCCCCATCCCCCAGACAACCAAGGGGGCCCATATAAATGCCCCAATAAATTCTATTATTTTCACCCTCACTAAAAATGTGTTATCAAAACATGGTCCATGTTATTCAAACACTTTGTAAATTCTGAACAGGCTTGCTGCATGCTCTCCTTTTAACCCTAGGAAAACATTCCAACATTAACGGGTCACCAGCACTTTGCCTGGACTCTGGAAAAATGTCAATGGGTTTTTTGTGGCAAGTTGGTCCTTTTACTATTTATCTATGGCCCTCTCTTTGTTGATGTTACATTTTATTTC
This sequence comes from Mus musculus, assembly GCF_000001635.26. Taxonomy (NCBI): domain Eukaryota; kingdom Metazoa; phylum Chordata; class Mammalia; order Rodentia; family Muridae; genus Mus; species Mus musculus. Next base: position 118,474,690 of record NC_000075.6, on the reverse strand, counting down.
ACCATCTCAGGTTCACTGTTTGGCCCTTTGTTCTCTGATGGCCAGATCTGCTACTTCTGCCCTGTTTCCCAGAGGGAGAGGGAGCTTTCTCTACTGCAAGCTGGCCTGCCTGCCTGCCTGCCTGCCTGCCTGCCTGCCTGCCTGCCCTGCCTTCCTTCCTTCCTTCCTTCCTTCCTTCCTTCCTTCCTCCCATCCTTCCTCTCCGTATCCCCCTTTTTCCCTTCTAGAAAATGTCCTACAAAATAAACATTTTAACAAGGACAAGCCATCCTTGCGAGAGCTCACCCAGACAACTTCACTTTTGTGAGGATATATTTAAGGTTTTTCCTATTGGGACATTGATATAAATGGATAGCTTTGCTTAAAAACAAAACATTAGTATACATATTGAGGTAGATCACTCATATGTATATATGTATGTATATATGTATGTATATGTATATATATCTTCATACACACATATGCATGCATGCATACATATATACATACATACATACATACATACATACATACATACATACATACATAATTAAAAGGAGGCCAGAGGCCATGAATTTGAGAGGGGGATACCTGGGTGGGGTTAGAGGGAGGAAAGGGAGAGAAGAAAGTGATGTGATCATATTTATTTTTAAAAATAAAAATAAATAAATCTCCAGACCTACAACTGTGTGCAGCAAAGGATTATGATAAATTCACTTATCCTTTTCAAACAAAAATAAGCAAGTGAAATTGTTACCTTCGCTGGTATAATTGTGTGGAGGTATGAAGAGGAGGGAGACTCCTGGAATGAAAGTTAACTCATATGTTGAAATTTGCTTTTTACAAATAACTTTTCCTATGGTATAGCATGGTATGGTGTAGTATATATTTATAGTACATATAGTCTATATACTATATTACATATACTATATATACTATATATAGTATATAATACACTATGTATTACCCTTACCTTACCCTTACTATATATCATATTATATATTGTATATAGTATATATAGTATCTAGTATATATAGTATATATTATATATAGTAAATATAGCACATATAGTATATATAACATATATACTATAGTATTTAGCATCGTATAGTATAGTCAAGAATCTCTGACAGGAGGTCTATAATCTTCATTTACATTTCTTATGAAAGTTTGTATTGTTGTTGATTTTGGTTTTTTTGTTTTGTTTTGGTTTTTTTTGAGACAGGGTTTCTCTGTATAGCCCTGGCCATCCTGGAAATCACTGTGTAGACCAGGCTGGCCTGGAACTCAGAAATCTGCCTGTCTCTGCCTCCGCCTCCCCAGTGCTGGGATTAAAGGTGTGCACCACCACTGCCCAGCTGTTCTTTTCTTTAACTGTAAGTGAATTTCAAGATTTAGTTGCTGCTCAGTTATCACATCTTCCCTCGTCATCCTGTTTTAGGAGAACTTTTTTTTTTTTTTTTTCAAGACAGGGTTTCTCTGTGTAGCCCTGGCTGTCCTGGAACTCACTCTGTAGACCAGGCTGGCCTCCAACTCAGAAATCTGCCTGCCACTGCCTTCTGAGTGCTGGGATTAAAGGCGTGCGCCACCACGCCCAACTTAGGAGAGCTTTTATTCACACAAATAAGAGAAACCATGTGAGGTGAAAAACCAAAATGCTCTCAGCAAATGCATTGTTTGAGTGTTTGGTTGATTATTGCAACCCTAAGGTAGGGGAGCTGTGTGAACCCCATATGTCCCCCTTACTCTGCTTCCTCGATCCGCCTGGCACTTGCTTGGTGCTCACCTGTCAAGGGAAAGAGAGCCACTCCATCTGAACTGGAATAACTAGCAGAGCTCCAGCCAGGCCCTCTGCTGTAAGCAGGAGGACTCAAGTGAGATTATGGTGGGGACTTTTGTACTTAGAACAAGAAAACAAACCCTTCCAAATTAGTAGGCGTGACACTTGCACCCTATTTAGACTTAAAGATAAAAACTATTTTTAAAAGACCCTTTCTACCCTCAAAGACTACACATGTGCTTCTGCATGCCCTTTTTTTTTTTAAATGTATTTCAGTGCTAATATTTCCTGTAGGAAAAATAGAGGGGGGGGGGCAGATATTGCTGGAATTATTATAGTGTTGATTGTTAAGAGCACTATCTTGTCTCCAGGTACAAATACCAGTGCCCATCACTGGGAGAGTAGGCAGAGCTTTGGAAATGCTCCTTCACAAGTCTCTCCTGGCACAGGTTCTCAGGATGCCTCTGCACATTGGGTACCCACCCACTCCCGTTCCATTGAACCAAGGCTCCAAATGACATGGGCAGAGAGAATCTTTATCCAGGCCCCGAGCTAGAAATGGAAAGAGGGTAAGTCTGTGTTGGAGGCAAAGACTTGATAGAAATACCCGGCCCTCAGATAACCAAGGAAGAGAGAGAGAGAGAGAGAGAGAGAGAGAGAGAGAGAGAGAGAGAGAGAGACAGAGAGACAGAGAGACAGAGAGAGAGACACAGAGAGAGAGAGAGAGACAGAGAGAGAGAGAGAGAGAGAGAGAGAACACGAACCAGTTCACAGGGGAAAAAACAAAACAAAAACCAAAACCCAACAAACGCAAAGATTGTTCTTGAATCTTTTTTTCCTTTCTAGACTCTTAAGACAAAGCATTTCAGATATGTGTGGCTCTGAGGAAGCTCCTTAAATAATCCACAAGCGCCTCACTGGGCCCATGGTAGTGCTGGCCTTTAATCCCAGCACTCCTGACTCCTGAGGCAGAGGCAGGCAGATCAGGCCAGTCTGGTTTACAGAGGGAGTTCCAGGACAACCAGAGAAACCCTTTCTTGAAAAACCAAACCAAACCGAAGAAACCTAAAGACCCCAAGGACCTCTCAATTCCCCTGTACTGATAAGGCAGAAACAGCACACAGTGAGAACAACAGCCCAAAGGAAGACTCTGTTATTTCCCATTAGACAGACACCCAGCCTTTCTTTTCTTTTTCCCCTTCTTGCTAAGACAGGAGCTGAGGCTAAGTGAAACTAATCAAGCCCCAGTTTGTTTCTTCCCAGGGACCCCCAGTCTGGTGGGGGGCGGGGAGAGGTCAAAGGCAACAGGAAGCATGAGTAACTCTGAAGTGTAGAAGGGCATCCCCAGCTGGTCTAGCCCCTCCCTTCCATTTCTGGGATGGAGGGCAGGAATTCTGAGACCTCTCTAGGGAGCAAGGCTAGGAAGATGCACTTCAAAGGGAGGCAATGGTCTGGGGCCCAAACCCTGGCATTGCCTTCCGTCTACTCAAAAGGTCATTAGCATTCTGTTTTTCCCAGGGCCTCCTCCCACCCCACCCAAACCGGGGACTTTACTTCAGGAAATGGGGCCTTAAGATTAGGGTTTCTTCTCCACCTATTGGTTACAGGCCAGACCTGGAAGAGGTTGAGAAATGGGAAGCTTGGGGTGAATGCTGGCTTCAGAATGAACCCAGGAGAGGATGTGCAAAAATTCTCCTACTGGATCACCTCCCTGTGAGTTCCTGTGAACCTTGGAGGTAGCATCCTCAAAAGGAGACGGGCAGCGCGGATCTACTTATGGCCAGGGTGGCCAGAAGTCTCTGTAGGGCCTGGAAAGGTGCATGGGAAGGCATCCACCCAGGGATGAGGAAAGACACACAGGGAAGGAGCACTCAGGTCATCCCAGAGCACTCTGCACACAGCGGGGGACTGACTTCCCAAATGCACAAGAAAGAAAGTCAGTGTAGCTGCCCACTGTAGGTGCCCGGCCTCCCTGCAGCATCTTTGATATAAGGTCCCTGGTGGTCACTGACTGCATTTCATACATGAGCCATCATGCTTGCTTAGACCCGTGAGGGGAACCTGTGTGCTCAGTGTACAGCTGGAAAGGGCAGCAGAGAAAGTAGGTCTGCAAGGTCTGGGCTGGGAGAGCCTCAGAGGAGGGGTTAAATGGGCAGAAATGCCATGGAGTGTGAGTCCTTGGGCTTGGGAACATGGGGATGTAGCTTTGGGAGAAAACAAACTGACAACATTCGGTGCCCACTCTTTATTTTGTAGCCACCCTGGCCCCATTTTGATATAGCACTGGGATGGAATCCAGGGTCTCCTGCATCCTGGCAAGCATTCTGTCAAGTAAGCTATATCCCCAAGTCCCACCGCCCATTCTTTGGGAAGATCTGCAACCCATAGCTATGTATGTATGTATGTATGTATGTATGTATGTATGTATGTATGTATGTATGTATGTGTATTTTGTCAGGATCTCACTATGTAGCCCAGATTAGCCTGCGACTCCAGATATCTCTCTGCCCCCTCAAATACTTGGATTACAGATGTGACACAACAATGATGGGCCTATAACTCCAGTTTATCCCAAGTAGAAATAACTCTATCATGAGGGGACTGCTCAGCCAGCTGGAGCTACTAGGCAAAGGTCTTGGCAAACCTTCTCCTATGAAGTCTCTCCTTTTACCTGTGTCAGACACCTTCATCATTTCATGCACAAGAGACTCTGTTTCATGGGTAAAGAAGCTGAGGGGAGGTGACATGATGTGACCAACTGAAGGGTGTGTAACCTGTGAGTAGCAAGGCCAGGTGGAACCGGAAGCTAGGGAGACATCTTTGCTTTTCCTTCAAACTCTGAAGCCCTTAACAGAAACAAAGGAACCCACAAAAAAAGAAAGAAATGAAGGAAGGAGAAAAGAAAGAAAGAGAGAGAGGGAGGAGAGGGAAGGAAGGAAGGAAGGAAGGAAGGAAGGAAGGAAGGACGGATGGACGGACTAGAGGAGGCCTGGAGATATTTTGTGGGGCATTTGCAATGGGTGCTGTATGGAGGCAATAGCCAGCTCACTCTCTGACCCACCCTTCCTCAACGTTCCTTCTCTCTTCACTCTCCCAAATGGGGGTCCCCACCTCTGACCCCAAGGCTTGCTCCTAGGCTAGGGTTTGCTTGGGGATCTTGAGATGCCACTTCCAGTTTCTTAGCCTGATCTGACAGCAGGAAACCAGAGGCTGTCCTTTGCCCTGTTCCTGGGATTCTGCAGTTGGTATGAATCCCACCCCCCACCCCCTCCCCACGCGCGCGCGCGCACACACACACACACACACACACAAAATGCAGGGAAGCACACATAGAGCACAGAGGCATAGAAGCTGTTAAGCCAGTTCCTTTCCGCACTAGCAGGGCTCCGGGTTGGACAACCAGCTCTTTCTCCCGTCTGAGCCAGCAGTGTGTGGTATGGGGGCGGTGGGTTAATTACAGCCTTGGGCTTCCAGCGCATAAGTCCACTGTGCAGAACGGTGACCAGACCCACGACTTACATCTTGGACCACACACCAATATTGGAGCACGCCTTTTACCATGCCTACACAAACGCCCGCCTAGCTCAGATTATCTGGCTGGAAAAGTCATGAGAAACAGAACCCTGACTATCTCAGTGAAGTGGTTTTTTTTTTGGTTTTGTTTTTGTTTTGTTTTTCCTGCCTCCATGGCAGATGGTAACTAGACGTCTTGGAGTTCACAACAGTAGGAGGACACGCTAACAAAAATACAATGTTATACGTAGTAACACGTTAATTAAACATAAATTTAATATATACTTAAAATGTTCTTGGCAATATTTGGCAGAAGTTTCTTCCTTTTTTTCCCTTTTCTCCTTCTTCCCCTCCTCTCCCCCTTCTTCTTTTTTCTGTTTTTCTCTTTCATTTTTGTCGCCTGGTCACTGCTTTTCCCAGTGTCAAGAACCTAGGCAAACAGGATCATTTCCGATCGTGTTTCCTTTCTGAGGCTACCTGTATACAGGACAAGGGCGGGCCTGAACTGTCCCCACCCATCCGATTGCTTTATCCGCACCTTGTGTCAGTTTTCACTTAAAAAAACATCTTCTAGTTGGAGCTTGGGAAGGCCAGCGCGTTTGCATATCTAAGCATGTAATTAGAAGCGCTTTAAAGGTTTAGTAACGGAAGGAGAAAGAACATGATCAAAATAGGTTGTGTGTAAACGTTTTTAATTAAACAAAATTCTGTATTGGCTCGATGATTTGATAGCTCCGGGTGCAGCTGCGCATCCAAGTTGTAGTCCTATCCTGAATGCTGCGCGAAGCTCCCGGAGATGCCAGCTTAGAGCTTACTCAAGGCGCTGCGCCCCACTTGCCCAGAGCGCACAGAATCCCCACCCGGATCTCACTGTAGGAGTTTCCCTTTAGAAGAGAAAACCCTCTGAGACCCCCAGAAGCTGGTAAACAAGGTCTGGGACTAGGTCCTGAGCTCCCAACGCTGGTAGAGGAGGAGCTATCTGCTAGACAGCACCCCCCACCCCCAAACTGCCCCAGCTCACATCAAAGCGGAGAGCCTGGAAGAGACCTTTAACAGTATTAACATCCCGCTGGGCTTGGCTGCTGGGGGTTGAAGTGGTGAGCCGGTCCTAGGAGAGGCCAGCAAATTTGTAAATCCCACCCCAAATCCTTTTGAGAGATGGAACACTCTATGCATTTTAACCTATGGAGTAGCGTATGTGCCGGCCATCGTGGGGTGCCAGAGTGCATACTGCATGGTAGCAAGGTCAGGCCCAGGTCCTGGGGGAAGCTGGTGGGAGTTACAAATAGTTTCAAGTCCACCGATGAGAGAACCGAAGAACATAGTCAAACAGGGTAATATTATTAATATAATATTATTAATATTAATATTAATATAGTAATATACAGGCTGTATATTATTAAAATAATCTGTAGTTATTAAAAGTCCCGGTGCTTGGGGACCACTCAAGAACAATTAAAACAGAATTTCTGTGGATGAGACCCAGGTACTTGGTTTTGCTTTTATTTTTTTAATAAAGATTATAACTTGCATTGGAGTTGAAGGTGGGTTAAGTTTATGGGTTTTATGGGGGAGGCCTGTCGGTAGAGTTGACCTGGGGAAGGGGAGGTAACTGCGGGAGAAAGCCTGAAAGAGTTCCTGGCCCAGCCTGCATTTGTTGGTAATCTAGTATTGACAAAAGAATGAGAAAGAGGGATTTTCTTATTTACTAATTTATTTTTATTTTTAAGACAAGGCCTCAGGTAGATCAGGCTGGCCTCCAGCTCATTATGCAGTCAAAGATGACCTTGGACGCCTGATCTTCCTCCCTCCACATTCAGAGTAACAAGATAAATAACACCTGTATAGAGCCACCCTATTGAAACGTCTTACTTCATGCCATTAGCATATGATAATAACAATGTCTAAGTTTGGATTTTCAACGAGTTTGTTTATAGCCACGGGAAAAGTATTATTCACTCCGATGTGAAGTGCTATTTTTATTATTATTTTATGTGTAGCACGAGTGCTTTGTCTTCATGTATGTCTGTGTATTATATCCTGTGGGTCACATCCCCTGAACTGGAGTCAGAGAGGCTTGTGAGCTGCCATGTGGGTGCTGGGAATTGAATGGCGTCCTCTGGAAGTGCAGCCAGCATGGTCTTCACCTCTGAGCCATCTCTCATATCATGTTTATAGTATTACTTCTCTCTTAGTCCTGGGGCAAAGGGATCCTCGTTTGCATTTCTGAACCTTCATGAGCATCCATCCTACTGAAGTTTATTGAGAGGTCCTTGGCTATAATACAGAGCTGCATTTTGTCGGGCATTGCAAACATCTCCTCTCACTTTATTATTTGTCTTTTGACTTAATGAAGCTTTGCACGGTGGCAGTATTGTAGCCAATGAGAGTTATCCAAGGTACAATTATTGCTAATTAAAATTTTGACATGTTGGAATTTAAGTTAATATTTATGTTTACAGATATGCGTTGTCTGTGTAATGGCATAATGAAAATGGGTAGTATTGTTAAAATATTTGATAACATTATACAAATCATTGTTGAAATCCTTTATAAAGAAATATTCAAGCTGAGCTTGGTGCAATGTGCCTGTCACCCAGCATGTGGAAGGCTGATGCGGGAGAATTGTAAGGGTGGGGTTAGCCTGGACTACAAAATACAAGTTTAAGACCAAGTCTGACTCCAAAAGAAGTCATCAAATTTCTCTTTTCTTACCAAAACAGTTAAGGAAGTAATGTTTCGTTTTTTGATCACTGGGAAGAAAATTAAACTTAGCGTCAAAAATCTGATTATTTCAAACAATAACCACTTAAAATTTATTAAAAAGATGTACTGCCCTCCCTTCCTTGTATGTAGTGCATGGGTATGTGTGTATTGTATGCCTCTCTGTGTGTGTGTGTGTGTGTATGATGCTTATGTATGTGTGTGCCTGTGTATGTGTGTGCAGAATCCAGAAGAAGACAATTTAACTCCCCAGCTGGTGGCTCTAAGAGGTGCCACCATTGGAATGTGGTTAGATTATGAGAGATGAGCCTTCATGAATGTGATAAATACTCCCAAAAAGGAGGTCCGAGGGAGTCTACTGGTCCCTACTACCACACTGAGAAGCAGGAAGACAGTATCCAAATCATCTAACAAGAACTAGCCTGTGCAAGATGTTGCATCTTCCAACACCTGAAGCTTAGACTTCTCAGGCTCTGGAACTGCCAGAAATAAACTTCTGATGTTTAAATGCCTCCCACCCCCAATCTGTGGCACGTTGTTATACCTGAGTGGACTAAGACACCAAAGATGAGACAGGTTGTAGAGTACAGAGGCCTAAAATATCTTCGTGGTTGGATCCAATTTAAATCTTATACAATGTGAGGAATGATCTAGAAGGTCAACGGGCTACACCCAAGAGAGACTGACTCAAGCAGCTTTTGACAGTCTGGTGGCAAAGGGAGCGAAGGCGCTTCCTAGTTTCATAGATGTAACATTGCCCCCATGGGGTCTCTGAACACACTGTGACAAGTCTGGAGGGCATGACCTGCTCTCCCCATTGACTCAGTCCAGTGACATCAGAGAACAGTGACAGGCAGGCGAGGATTATTGTCTCTGTCACCATACTCTTCCTCTCCCTGTTGCGTTGGCCCCTTAAAGGGATGGAGAAGAGACTTGAACAGGCTCAGGACTTCTCAGCTTTCTGGCTCTGAGAGAGCATCCTCTAGCATCCAGGGAGGGCTTCCTTTTCTTTCTGTAATTGTGTTTGTCTTTCCAGAGATGAGGTATGGCTATGCTGCCCAGACTCGCTTTGAACCCATATGCTGAAACAGTTCTCTAGCCTCTGCTTCTAGAGTTAAGAAGGGATAATTCTAACTTACAATGGCATTCTGAGCTGTCATGATTACATTTAATTGTGAATTATGAAGCTTGACTATGTTTTCTAATTTTAAATTTATGCAACCCATCATCTATCTGCATATTTCTCTATCTCATTATCTTCCTATTATCTATCTTCTATCTGTCATATCTATCTATCTATCATCTATCTATTGTCTATCAACCTATCATCTATCTTCTATCAATCAATCTTCTATCAATCAATTGACCTTTTATCAATCTATCATCTATCTATCTTCTATCAATTTATCTATCATCAATCTATCTTCCATCTATCTGTCAATCTACTATCTATTTTCTATCTAGTATTATCAATCTAATCTATCAATACATAGCCATCACCTATCTACTATCTATCAATCTATCAATCAATCAATCTATCTATCTATCTATCTATCTATCTATCTATCATCTACCTTCAATCTATCATCTATTTATCTATCTATCTATCATCTATCTCTATCTATCTATCTGTCTGTCTGTCTGTCTGTCTATCATCAACCTAATCTATCTATTAATACATATCTTTCATCTATCTATCTATCTATCTATCTATCTATCTATCTATCAATCATCTATCAATCCATTGTCTCTCTATCATCTAGTATCAGTTTTCCTATCATCTACCTGCCTACCTATCTATCCTCAGAGTTATGAGAACTAACATGAGCTGACTATTTTCATCCAGGGCAGAGATAAATTGCACAATGAGTACATTTCAGTGACAGACTTGGAGACCTAAGTAAAGGCGTTTTCTGACCAGAGACCGTATGTTCCCCCAGAGCCTCTCACTATTTAGGCTTTTAAACCACAATCAGTTAGAATTGTGTAGTTTACAGCTAAAACATGCTGATGTGTTAATTTTCCCAGAGATTTTGCTTAATAAAGCTAATTAGACGTCTTATGATAATCTATAGTACTAGTTTCACTTCTTGACATTTAACATTGACATTTCCTAATGGCTGAGTCGCGTATCAATGGAACAGAAATAGTCATTTGTCAAAGCATTTTAATTTTAGTAACTAGCAGGAAAGGACTAAGATACATGAGAAGATACGAAATATTTTAACGTCACTAAGAAATAAGAAGGAAGGCAGTGTGGAGTTGCCTCTGCCTTACCTAAGAGGGCTATACACAGAATGAGTGATTATTCACATTTACACGACATGTTTTAGCTTGTTGTCATTCCCAGTTTTGAAGGGTTTATCATTGACAGATGGTAGCTAATGCAGCCTTCTCCCCCTGCCTATTGAGAAGAGGAAACCTTTGCCAAGACTTTACAATGTAAAAACCATTCCTGGTTCCTAAAGGGCAGAAATGAATCACTTTCTTTTTGGAACAAGTTGAGGATGCCCCAGAAATACCAACAACATTGTCTATGTGCCAGGGTGCTAGCATTCAAAGATGAGTGTGTGTGCATGTCTGTGTGTGTGTATATGTGTGTGTGTGTGTGTGTGTGTGTGTATGTATATAATGTGTGTGGGATGGTGGGTGGAGAGAGAAAGAGAGAGAGAGAGAGAGAGAGAGAGAAATAGAATATTTTCTTGTTTGTCACCATGAAAGGGAGCGCTGCTTGGCTACCTGTGCCTTACAGCAGGAGGCAACCCTCCTCATGTCTTCCCACCAGAGTCAAGGACATTGAAAGCCTCTCTTTGGAACAAATTTTACAACATGACCCTGTTACTGCTCTTAGTAGAAGAAGTGGTCATTTAGTTTATGGTGAAAGACCAAAACAGTTCAGTTTGTTCTTTTTTAATTTATTAATGCATTTTGTTATTTTATAATTTCATACATGTACATTGTCTATTTTGGTCCCTCTCCCTTCCCTCTGATGCCCCCCCCAATAGCCTCTCCCCTTTATTTCCCCACACAGACCTCTAACAGCCTCTCTCCCTATAATGTTTCCCCTGTTTAGCTTAAGCTTATATTTTGGTTTTCCTTTGAAAGAAAGAAGGAAAGAAAGAAAGAAAGAAAGAAAGAAAGAAAGAAAGAAAGAAAGAAAGAAAGAAAGTATCACCTTCAGATTTTTTTTTCTTGTGGCAACACATTTCAGTTTGGTATTAGACATTTATTTATTTTGAAAATGATTATTTTTTGAGATCATGTCTTACTCTGTATTATTATTATTATTATCACTATTACTATTATACTTTGAGATAGGGGCTCACTACATAGTATTGGCTGGCTTGGAACTTTCCATGAAGACCAGACTGGCCTCTAACCCACAGAGGTCCACTTGCTTCTGCCTCCTGAGGGCTGGGATTGAAGGTGTGCACCACCACGCCTGGAGAGATTTTTACTCTTTTTTTCCTCTATTTCCTTTTTGAGGCAGGGTTTCGAATATCCCGGGCTGGCCTTGAACTACGAAGCTGAGGAGGCCCTTGAGCTCCTTCTCCTCTCATTCTCCCCCTGCATCGACTTCCTCAGCGTTGGGACTACAGGTACTATGTCTTCAGATTTTTTTTTTTTCTAATTCATGTAGGGTTGCCTTTTCCATAAGCATATGTGACATATGCTTTATATCTACAACTAAATTCTAAGCTGTATCCCTGTCTTAATTTGTTTTCAGTTGCTGTGATAAATACCATGCCTGAAAGCAACTTGGGAAGGAAAGGGTTAATGTCACCTTACCGTTTATAGTCTCCCATCAAGGGAGGGCGGGGCAGGAACTCAAGGCAGGAAGGTGGAGGCAGGAACTGAAGCAGTGGCCATGGTAGGGTGCTGCCTTCTGGCTCCCTCCTCATGGTTTGCTCAGTTTGATTTCTTACACTACCCAGGACCACCTGCTCATGGGTAGCACCATCCACAGTGAACTGGATCCCTCCACATCAATCATTAATTAAGATGACAATTTCTCCGCACACCGATCTGATGGAGGCGTTTTCTGAACTGAGGCTCCTGGAGATGACTCAAGATTGTGCCAGGTTGACAAAAACAACTGAGGGGTGCAAACCCATAACCTAGAACCATTCCATCTCTGCATACAGGGAAACTCTGTGAACACTAATCATGAGAGTCATGTATTTCTTAGAAATTAGTCCTAATAAGAAAGTAGGTTATTAATCAAATAGGATAATGGAAAAGTCCATAAGATAGTCATGAATCATTCTCTCCCCACAATCATTCTTAAGGTACTCCCCATTTTAGCATCTCAGTCTTGCCTCATTTCCTCCTCCTCCTCCTCCTCCTCCTCCTCCTCCTCCTCCTTTGACCCCTAACAATGCTATGGATTGAACCAAGGGCTTCATGCACGCTAAGCAAGAGCTCTACCACTGAGCTATTAGCCCTCCACAGCGGTGCCAGAGCTGCAAACCTGACTCAACATCTCCCTGGTCCTTTTAAAAAGTAGCACCTGTAATTAAAAACCCTAATTGGACCAGTGCAAGGCTCTGTGCTGAGAATACCCATGACAACACGAAGCGGGGCCCTCGTGCTTTTGAACACACATTGTCAAAGAGCTCTGTAGCCAGCCCGGCTTCCCTAAGAGTTTTCTTCTGTTCATCTGCTAGTCTCGGGAAATTCACCATGGACCCAGCAGAAAGGGAGAATGGGGAAGAGCAGAAGGCTCACATTTGTGCCTTAAGTAAATCCTTTCTAAATCATCAAGAGACTGTGGGACTGGCCACAGAGAGATTTCATCAGGGTTTTTATACAACTAAAATCAATCCATCCACTTTATCTGCTTTGAACAAACTGGGGCTGCAGCAAGAAATGTCACTAGGAGTTAGAGCTGCATGGAAACCTTCAAGGTGTCAACTGACCACATTCGTAGGTGTAGAAATGGTACATGGGCACACCACAGACTCACAGTGATTTACTTTTTTAAAATCGGCAACAAATGGACTTAAGAATCTACAAGGGAATAAAAATATCATGAGAGCCAAGCTGAGTTGAAGCAGGGTAACTCAAAAATCAATATGTTGCTTTTAAACTCTTAAAGGGAGACCCAGGAGGGCTGCACTCATTTTGTCCTCCCGAGCGACACTCCTCAGAGGATGGGGGGGAAAGTGGTAAGTGCGTCCCAGACTTCAGCCTGGACGGTTGCTACCAACAAGCCACTTGTTAGAATTCTCAGCTTCAGTTTCCTGGCGAGTAACTTTTTAATTGTTCTGTTATCTGATGCTGGTTTTAAAAGAATGTCACAATGTGCATTCTATAGGTGAGAGTTTGCATGTCCACTTGGTGGCTAAGGGGATGGAATAAAGGGAAGAGTCCTCTTCTTAGATGCACTCGGCAATCAGGGCACTAAAAATGGCACCCGTTGCAGCTCAGCTGAGCTTTGGGGAGGGTTAGGGATTAGAACCTGCTGATATGAACTCAAACTCTCTTACGTCCTTCGTACCTTGGGAAGGAGAGACATAATGCGTAATCCTGTAAAGTATTCTCCTGGTGTCTTCAATAGATGCAAATGGTAAACTGAGGAGTGTCGCGCCCACCTAGTCCAGCAAGGAAGACACAACACGGTTGGATTCTTCTCAACAGCTTTATTACAGGAACGCCTCGATGCTGCAGGGACCCCGGGCACCCAGGGAGGACTGCTTATATACACCCCAGCACTGGGGAGGGCTATGTGTCCTCCTGGGATTGGTCGGCCTGTCGACACTTCATTAGCATGCACCCACTCGGGAGGGGTTGGCGCCAAGTACGCAGGCGCAGTAAGGTTGTTTATGGCCATGGTTTAACCAAAACCTGGCGCCATATTTTAGGCTTCGGCTGCCTACAGAGAAGGGCAAGTGATTGGGACTTTCTTTCTTTCTTTCTTTCTTTCTTTCTTTCTTTCTTTCTTTCTTTCTTTCTTTCTTTCTTTCTTCCTTCCTTCCTTCCTTCCTTCCTTCCTTCCTTCCTTTCTTTCTTTAATTATTTTTATTTTATATTTTATTTTTTTGGTTTTTTGAGACAGGGTTTCTCTGTATAGCCCTGGCTGTCCTGGAACTCACTCTGTAGACCAGGCTGGCCTCAAACTCAGAAATCCGCCTGTCTCTGCCTCCCAAGTGATGGGATTAAAGGAGTGCACCACCACCGCCCAGTTGGGGCTTTCTTTAAGGAGGAAGCTGTGGAAGGTTTTCCCCCAATGGGGTGATATTGATGTCCCTTAAAGATCCTATTTAAAGCAAATGTCAGATGATGACTGCAGCCATTAGGAAACACAGATGCAGGTCTTGATGCAGAGTGAAGAGTCTTTCAATGTCATTCTTCATTCATCGTCTGGCCTGTGAGCTCGCACCCCATGCTGCTGCTGCCTAAGCCATTTCCTAGCAAAGACAGGAAGAGACAACCTCACAGGCCATTTTCTTTCATGTATATGTGTACATGTTTTTGTGTTTATGATGTGTTGGTATGTGTGAGCATGTTTGTGTACTGTGGGTGTGGTGTGCACATGCATGTGCATGAGTATACATGTGTACACACACATGTGGAGGCCAGCATTCAGCCTTGGATGATGCTTTTCAGTCTCTGTTTGTTTGTTTGTTTTGAATCAGAATTTCTCACTGGCCTAGAGCTCTCCAAGTAGGTTAATCTGGTTGACCAGTAAAGCCCCAACTATCCTCTTGTCTCTGCCTCCTGAACATGTACCACCACACCTACCTGCTTTAACATGGATTGTGAGGATTAAACTCAGGTCCTCATGCCCGCACAGCAAGCACTTTCCAAGTAAGCCATCGTCCCACTCCCCAGTTCTCTCCCTTCTTGTTGATAAGTGTCTTAGTTAGGGATTTTACTGCTGTGGACAGACACCATGACCAAGGCAAGTCTTATAAGGACAACATTTAATTGGGGCTGGCTTACAGGTTCAGATATTCAGTCCATTATCATCAAGGTAGGTACATGGCAGCATCCAGGCAGGCATGGTGCAGGAGGAGCTGAGAGTTCTACATCTTCATCTGAAGGCTGCTAGTGGAATACTGACTTCCAGGCAGCTAGGATGAGGGTCTTAAAGTCCACACCCACAGTGATACACCTAGTCCAACAGGGCCACACCTTCTAATAGTGCCAGTCCCTGGGCTGAGCACATACAAACCATAATGATGAGAGAAATATTGGAAGGAACGTGTGAAATAAACACAATGGAAGATGAATAAGGTAGACACAACACAAATGCCATGCACATATAAGTGTAGCTCTTATGCGATCAGAGAGGCAGGACTAGTGGTTATGAATGCTTGTTTTCTGTGAACACTGCACGGTGTCACTGGAGTCCACAGATGCACCATAGCTGATCCGTCTGCCGGTGGAAGAATTATAGAGCATGGCGGGTGGCGGGGAGAGTTAACTAAGTGGTCCCAACTACAGCAGAAACCAGAGCCGCCTGGAGTCCTCTTGCTCTGCACCATGGAAACTCATTCAGTATTTCATATGGGGCATCAGGAGAGGGAGGAGGAAGCCGGGATCATCTGCTCTCAGAGTGGGGCAGCAATTCCTGTCTTACCAGGGAAGATTCCATTTCACTGAGAAGCTGAACAGTTAATTACTCAGTACATCATGCCACTAAAGTCAACATACACAAATATTCCAAGTGAGGATGCACTGAATAAAGTAGAATATGGGGGACTCACGTGGGTCTTTGGAAAAGGATAAGCATAGATATGAGTGTGTACAGATACGTGTATACGAGTGTGCACACATACACACACACACACACACATGTGCATTTTCCTCATGTTTGAAGCCAAAGCTATTTCCACTATAGCAATTTTATTATTAGTGATCATTGTTATTATTTAATTATGGCAAACAGCATTATAATAGATGAATTTCTGCCCTTAATAGAATTTACATTGTATGGGGGGGGTGGTGAGATGGCTCAGTGCAGAAAAGGCACTTGCCACCGAACTGACAACCTGAGTTTGATCTCGGGACTCACACAGTGGAAAGAAAGAAAGGACTCTAGTAAACTCTCCTCTGACCTCCAAGCATGTGATACGGCACTGTTCACACACACACACACACACACACACACACACACACACACACTAAAATGTAATTTAAAAATTTAAAAATAATTTACATTATAGTTTGGAGAAAAAAAAAAACAACAAATAAGATGGCAGAGAAATACCCAGGCTGTGTCTAATTTCTCCTATCCACTTTATAGTTAGTTTAATTATTTTATATTTATTTTTTACACATTGTTTTAAATACTTGAAAACAATAAAATACAAATAAATAGATGTGGATATATTTAGATACCTATTTAGTCTGTGCTCAAGAGTCTTAGATGGAAATTTACCCTCATCCTGTGTCTCCATCAGTGTGGTAGGTCATCCTCCCCGTCGACCTGCCTGGGTTGGGAATCAGCCAGGATGTTGGCTGCCCGGGCTTCTCTGGAAGTTAATTCGTCTGTTGCTTGTATTTGCGGCAGAGCATTGAAGTCATCAGGGTCTTATTTTTGAAATTCAGGGAGTGAGTGATGGTAAAAACATTTGCCCTCTTTTCCTAGGAGGGGGGCACAAATAAAGATCAGTGGGGATTTCCTCTCCTGGCAGGAAGAGGTGCTGGGCACCCAGAGGGGGGTGGGACTCACTACTGTCCCCCCGGAAAGATCAAAGGGTCAGGTCTCTTCCTCGCACAAACCAGCCTTGAGGCTGTGGGTTCTATGAGGGGGCACAGCTGAGGTAGGGCAGGGAGCTAGTGTGTGCGCTTCCAGAGAGGAGGGAGGGAGGGAGGGAGGGAGGGGGGGAGGGGGGAGGGGGGAGGGGGGGAGGGGGGGAGAGGGGGAGAGGGGGAGAGGGGGAGAGGGGGAGAGGGGGAGAGGGGGAGAGGGGGAGAGGGGGAGAGGGGGAGAGGGGGAGAGGGGGAGAGGGAGAGAGGGAGAGAGGGAGAGAGGGAGAGCGCGCCCTGAGGAATTAATGGCACACCACTGTGGTACCCTGGGCACCCTCATAGCCACAGCCACAGTGAACCCAAACGTTAACTGTCACAGATCGTGACCGACCTTCTAGGTGGGTGTTCTGAGGCTGCGGAACTGATTTTTCTCCCCTTTCTCACCACCCTTTCCTCTTTCCCCAGCACGGTGAGCATTGCTCACTGAGTGTGTGCAACATGGTGCCTTCAACTTCCACAAAAAAAGCCAAGAGCAGCCACTTCCCATCTTGCTTGTCACCAATTCTATGATCTTTGCACTCTGAACTGACTCGTGGATTTCAGCTAATTTCTGTTTGGTTGGTTATTTGGGGAGGGGTGGGGAGTTTGAGACAGGGTTTCTCTTGTATAGCCTTGGCCATCCTAGAACTTACTCTGTAGACCAGGCTGGTCTTGAACTCACAGAGATCCACCTGTCTCTGCATCCTGAGTGTAACTTCTGTGTTTATTAAAGCTGCTTGGAACACGTCCATCTCTTGTGGCTCCTGATCCTTTGAGGCGCACCCCCAGGCCCCCTCCCAGCCCCCCCCCCCAGGCTCTCCAGTGCCCCCAGCTCCTGAGAAGACTTTCTCTCACCCTGCTTAGAGCAGAAGAGCACAGCCTCCGGCCAAAACCCAGCACTTTTAAGAGCAAAGGCAAAGCAATCTGGCGGGGCACCGAGTCCTTGTCTGTTCTCTGCAGCGCTCTAAGTAACAACCCTCTGCACAAAGCAGTGTGTCTCTCTGCTACAGTCCACGCAGGACTTTAGCTCCAGGACTGGAGAGACAGCAGCCATCTCTATATGGCAACTGCTTAAGCCTAGAGCCTGACTTTTTGCTCCCTTCTAGTGGCTGTAGCCAGCTGCCTCTGGGAACATAGTTCACAGAACTATTGAGATCAGCCTCCCCGCCCCCCCCCCTCCCGACTCCTTCCTTCTTCCCCTCCTCCTGGAGGCAGTCACCCCCTTCCCTTCTGAAGGATGTCTGGCAGTTTATCTTCTCTCCACAGTGGGGGACAGGTCCAGCTTTCCTTCAACATGGTGGGTCGGGTCTATGCCTGGCCCCCACTGCCTCCTTCAGCTGTGTAGAACTGTAGCCCTACTGTTACTTCCTGTTTCCTCAAACCCTGTGCAGAAGCAGTTCTCAAAAATTTCAGAATGACCAAACAAACTGAAGAAAGGCTGCTTTCACTGGGACCAGCCTTACCTTTGGACGGACAGACAGACAGGGTATCACAGTGCCTCCTGCAGAGGTCTTTTCCAGTCGCTGACAGCGTTTGATGTGCAGATTCTTAGAGATAACATGAAAATGAGGGTTCTATGCTGGCCCTAAATAGGATTAAGCTTCAGGTGCCCACATTTGGTAGTTGGCCTTATAGTATGTTTCATTGATGCTGCTGCTGCTGGTGTTCGTGCTTAGACTGGTGTGGGTTCACTTGTATGCTCTGTGTGGAGGTCAGAGGTCAATCTTGGGTGTCGTCCCTCCAGAGCCGGTTCTGTCTTCTTTCTCCTTTAAATGAATGAACTGGGACAGCATGCTGATTCCGCAGCACAAGCCTGACAATGTGGATTCCAGCCTTGGATCCACATGGTGGGGGTGGGGGAGAGAACCAACTCCTCACGCATGTACACACGCAAGCACACCACACTCACACATAAGATGGAAAACAAATAAAAACAAAGGAAAAACACTGTGTTGGCATGTTTTAAAACTTCTTTTGTAGAATTGTGTATGTGTGTGTGTCTATGTGTGCATATATCTATGTATATAGTGTGTGTGCATGTGTGTCTATGTGGGTGTGAGTGCATGTATGTATGTGTGAGCACGAGCTTGTTGAGAAGGGGAGGAAAGAAAGAGAGAAAATGAAGGGACTGCCTCCACAGGCTCCACTATTGACAGTTCAATAAAACCATTTTGCAAAAATCAACAAGACTCCAGGAGCACAGCTGACTCTGTAAACGTGGGGAGTCTGCTGCTAATGCCAAGAGTGAGCAAGCGCTGTGACAGAGCCTCAGACAAATGTTGATATGACCATATTTCAGTTTGCACGGAAATATGTTCTCTCCGTATGGGCGAGGAAGCTGTAAGAAGAGAAACACAAACAACACATTGAAGGCATGTCGTTGTTGAGACTGCTCTCTGCCAGGGCAAACCGCTTGTCTTCTTTCTGTGAATTTCCCAGCAGAGGTTGTCATGAATTTCCTAATGTGACTGGGAAGCCAAAATTCTTCCATTTAAGGGGGGAAAAGATGGCAGATTTCTCAGATGGCTGCGCCATAGGCTTAAAACACACAACACAGAATAGCTAAGCAGTCTCATGATTAGAAAGCCACATACATCTTATGTATTAGCATAAAGAACTCTGCCTGGCATCCTCTTCCTTATTCCCAAGGCAGAACTCAGCTAATGAATTCAGTGTTCCCACGGGGAATTCAGCTCAGTGGTTTAGCTCTTCCTATGGCAGATTTCAGATGAAGAAATATCAGAAAATGATTGTCCCAGCAGACTCCTTTACAAATATAAGAATTACTGAGATAGATGGAAAGTTTCCGTCTCCCTCAGTCCTTCTACTAAAACCCAGCTCCCACTGTTGGGGTATCTGAGGTGTCTCTGGGAAATAAAAAGGTTATGAAGGTAGAGTACCCAGGAATGGGGCTATTAATGATATAAAAAGAGTTTAAACAGAAGGTCTGTACAAATCAGAAAGCATGCTTCACTGGACTCGGAGTCTGTATCAGCCTCCACTGTGGGCTCTTTAGCCTCCGGAACCAGAACACTTAACTTGCAGTTTGGTTTTGTTGTTGTTTGTTTGACAATTTCATAATTCATATAACATGCTTGGGTCAAACCCACCCTTCAAAATCCTGGTCCTCCAATTAGGCCCCTAGCTGCCCTGCTCCCAATAATATAAAATATATATGTGTGTATGTGTGTGTGTGTGTGTGTGTGTGTGTGTGTGTGTGTGTATTCCATTGGGTCATCCACTTAAACCCTGCCTGTGTGTGCACAGGACCATCTACTGGGGCATGTGTAGACTGTCAGAGACTGTCTCCCAGAAGAGAATGGATTGTCCCTTTCCCCAGAGCCCAGAGCCATCAATTGCCAATAGCTTCTTAGTTAGGGGTGGGATTTCTCCTCTCTCATTCACGCTGAGTTTTGTGCTAGCTTGATAGACTTCTTGTGTAAGTCTTAGGCATGTAGTTATGTCTCTTGGTTGATTTTTTTCCCCCTTTCTAACCTACAGAATTTTTGTACTGAGTCAAATTTCCAGCAGAACATTGGCTCTCTCTTAATGTCCTCCCCACCGGCCCCACATATAGGTACGGCATAGTTCTTACCTGGTGAGCGCCAGTGGTCAGTGTCAGGATGCTATTTGCAATCACTTTCCTCCTTATTAGGAAATTTTAAAATAATTTCTGTTTTATCTAGTGTGTGCCTATGTATGATACATGTGCGAGTGTGGGTGCTTGCATGCCACAGAGCATGTGTGAAGTCAGAGGCTGCTTGTAGGAGCTGGTCTCTCCTTCTGCCCACTGCCCACCGTGGGATCCCAGGGTGGAGTGCAAGTCCTTGGTGTTTTTACTTTCTGAGCCATCTGTACCTTACTTTTGGACAAGGTCTCTCTCTCTCTCTCTCTCTCTCTCTCTCTCTCTCTCTCTCTCTCTCTCCATAGAACTTGCCGTTTTCGATAGACTGACTGTCACGCCTCCGAGATTTGTTCGACTCTGACTCCCCCACCCCCCACCCCCCCCCACCCCCCGACCCAGGCGCCAGCCACTACAGGAGCTACAGGGCAGGGACCAGGCTGTCATTTTCATGTGGGAACTTTGGATCTGAACTCCGGTCCTCAAGCTTCTGTGTCAGGCACTTTCGCTTTGAACAAACCCAGAATACTGTTTCCTGAGAAGTAAAACATTAATATGTACCCCCCTTTTAATAACTAAAAGTAGAAACCTCACCATCTGCCCAGACCCCAGGGTGCTGCATCCCACCAGAACGCTTGCTTTCTGTTCTGAGCCATCCACACAAGCCTGCGCCCCCTCCGACTTCAGTCTGCAAGCAGGCACCGACACTCTCACGCTGACTCCTTACATGCTTCCTGGCAACAGTCTGAACTGAGACCTGCTGAGGAGAGTCCGTGGACAGTAGGAGCTCAGGATGCCCAAGGAGCGGGAGGAAATGTATCCAAATCTTCCTATCTTCTTTCATCATTGAAACTCGGAGACTTCAAATCTGGCCTCCCTGTTCTTAGTACAGTCTTAAACGCTGGCAAATAGAAGAAACAGGGGCATGCAGGCCTGTGATTTCTTTTCTCCCAGCTTAATCAGAAAAGGAAACACCGAACATGATTAAAGTGGCTGCATAACGTGGGATTTGGAGACATTAAAGCTACAGAGGGGCTTTATTGATTTGCCAGAATTATTTTTCTTCTTTCTCTCTCTCTCTCTCTCTTTTTTAAATATTGTTTGAGTGTGTGTGTGTGTGTGAGCACTCCTGCACAGTGCATGTGTAGAGGTCAGAAGACACCTTGTGGGCACTATTTCCCTTCTCGCATGGTAAGTTCTGGAGATCAAAGCTCAGGTCCTCAGACTTGGCAGCAAGCTTCTTTACCTGTTGAGCCAGCTCGCAGGTACTGAAATGACTTTTCTAAGCTACAGTTCTAAACGTCATGCCCCTCTAAATCCTTCTTTGACTTTTTCATGCTCTCCCACGGTTATGACCTTGAGTTGATCTTCAGTATAATTCTATTGGCAAGGGGGAACCCATCAGATAGTCAGACGCGTCTTTCAATATTTTTGACTGGCTGATGAGGCGCAGTGATAGGTGCAAAGGTATGACGGGAAGCGAACTAACCAGCCGGTCTCTTACGGGAGTTAGACGCTAGGGATCTGGGAATAGCTTATAAATTATTTTAACCCACTAGACTTCTATGATATGGCTCTGTGGCCTCATATAAGCATCTTCCAGAATCATTCGTTTTTTATGTTTAATGGCCAGAGGGACGTATAAGAAGTGTCCAGGGCTAGTGAGATCATTCACTGAGTAAAACAACTTGTATCCAAGCCTGATGATCCAAGATCAATCCTCAGGATTCCACAGTGGGTGGAAGAAGATAACTCACATGCGTGACTGCGGCACACCCAGGGTAAGGCTTGGGCCCTAGTTATAGGGGCTATGGTAGGCTTTTCCCCTGTCATCTTGTAGGGAGATCTCAGCTATAGACCTTCATACATAATCGCCATCTAACTTAGTCTCACATTCGCCCACCCAGCATGCCAGGATCTACTTGCTTAGCCAAATTAATCAATTAAGCACTCAGTGTCTTTAGTACCTTCCATGTCCAGACACTGCTCCAGGTATAATCAGTAACAAAACAGCTTACTCCTTTTGAGGAAGCAAGTGGTAATTGAGTACTATGTTCAGTACAAGTTAGACAAGCAAACCACGCTTTTGAATTTTTACCGGATCCAGAGTTTTTTGTGTAAAGTTCCTCCTTGCTCTCTGACTTGGGAAGTTCACTTGTTGATTAGAGCCTGAGAATAGGGATATACAATGTGTCCTTCAATAGTGCACTAAAGGGGTTGAGGTAGGGGTAAAAGTGCTTGCTGCCAAGCTTAATGGCTTGAGCCTGGCCCTGCACAGTGGTGGGAGATAGTAGACTTTAGCAAGTTGAGCTCTGACCTCCACATGCATGCTGTGGCACGTGTAGCCCCATAATAAATGAATAAATGTGCAGGGCAGTGGTGTCACATGCCTTTAACCCCAACACTTGGGGAGACAGAGGCAGGCAGATCTACATGAGTTTAAGGCCAGGCTCATCTACAGAGTGAGTTCCAGGACAGTCAAGGCTAAAACAGAGAACCCTATCTTGAAAATCCAAAACCAAAAACAAACATAGCAAACAAAAACCAAAAACCAAAAAGAAAAAGCAAAAAAGGGGGGTGGGTGGGAATAAATGTGATTTAAAAATTAAAGTTGCAGTAAACAAGGCTTGTACTGTGGCGTGGTTTCCACTGCCTGTTGATCTTACCGATGATAAACTCCTCATACAACCCACAGCCCTTTACTCCTGATGCCTGCTTTCCATAGTCTGACTGGGCGAGAACAGGAATGACAACTGATTGCTCCATATGGAAAGTGATTGTTAAGGACCTATGTGGGGTACAGCCAAAATCAGACTTGATACAGGAAATGACCTCACACAGTATGCTCCCCTTTCATCCTTACTAGGCTTTAGTTTCTTCCTTTGTACAAAGTGTCAAAATA
The DNA here is from genome assembly GCF_000001635.26 of Mus musculus. Classification (NCBI taxonomy): domain Eukaryota; kingdom Metazoa; phylum Chordata; class Mammalia; order Rodentia; family Muridae; genus Mus; species Mus musculus. The sequence goes on along the minus strand of NC_000075.6, from coordinate 118,451,431 downwards.
ATTGTACCTTGTTTCTTACTGGTATCCAACAGGTTACAAGGTTATAACACTGAAAAGCCATCTACTTGTATATAGTTAATATCATCTTTTGACACATTGTTTCTCTAACTTAAAGGACATCCAAGCATACCTTGTATCTTGATCTGACTGTAAAAATTACCATGAATATTTCAGGTTGAAGAATATTAGCAACCTAAATAGGCTGAAAACTGAGCTTGGACTTGGCACTTACTAGAATCATGCTTTCTGACAAGGGTCTAATGAAAGTAAAAATAGCTCTAACCCAGTCATTTACACCACGCTGACGCTGATGCCTATCAGAGTTGAAAGTAATCACAATGTTTATGTCAGTCATTAACCTGCTTTCTGTTTCTGTCAGAAACAAACCTTGAGTAAGGACTACTCTCAGCTAGCTGTCCTGTCACTGGGCACTGCGCAGTATTTCATAAGGCTGGACAGAGACAGACAGTGTCCGTGGCACCTCAAGAAGAAACATAGATTTGTATCATAGTCAGTCTATTCATAGTGGGCAACCTATAGGACTTCATATGGGAGATACAGACCAGTTGAGTGGATTAAAAAGCATGGACAGCTCTGGGGAAGTGATTCAGAGAGTAAAGGGCTTGTTGTGCAAAAGCAGGGACACAAGTTCAAATCTCTGGAACCCACTTAAAACTGTGGGGTGTGCTTTTATAATCCTGGAGCAGAGAAAAGAAGTGGAGACAGGAAATAGTACCCACAAATCTTCTTGAGCCAGCTAGTCTGGACTATATTATAGCTCTCTCTCTCTGTCTCTCTCTGCCTCTCTCTGTCTCTGTCTCTGTCTCTGTCTCTGTCTCTGTCTCTGTCTCTCTCTCTCTCTCTCTCTCTCTCACACACACACACACACACACACACACACACACACACACACACACACACACACAGGGATGGGGGGGGGTGTAACTGCCCAGCCCAGAGCCATCCAGATGGTTGACCCACAGAAATGTGATGTAAAGAAATGGCTTTGTTTTAAGTCACTAAATTTTAGGGTTTACAGCAAAAGTGAATAGCTATATTCCATGGCTTGTCCATTTTAAGGAAGGTCTCTTCCATCACCTGTATCCTCTGTGATCTTACTAATCCACTCAAAAAGAGAAAAATCTTTAAATAAAAGATTAAAAAATGAAAAACAAAGAATTGGCCTTCTCTGTTTCTCTGTTTCTCTTTCTGTCTGTCTGTCTCAGTCTCTATCTCTGTATCTCTGTCTGTCTGTCTCAGTCTTTATCTCTGTATCTCTCTCCAATGCACACTCCTGTCCTGTGTGTGTGTGTGTACATATACATGCCAATGCAGAGGCCAGAACTGGACACCATTGGCCTTTATCATTCTCTGTTGTTTTTTTAAGATCAGGTCTCTCCCCAGATGGAAGCTTGTTGCTCTGTAGCTAGGCGGGCTGGACAGAGAGGGCTCTTAAGATCTGCCTGGCTCTTTGATACAGTGCTGATATTATAAGCACCTGAGTTTTTTCTAATTAAAAATAAAATTATTATTTGTGTATATGTGTGCCCTGCGAGCATGTAGAGGTCAGAGGACAACTTTATGGAGTTGGTTCTGTCCTTCCATCTTTCTGTAGGCTCCAGTAATTAAACTTAGGGTGTCACAGGGACACAGTAAGCCCTTTAGCTGTTGCCAATCTGTCTTCCTGCCCTATCTGCCTGACTTTTTATGTGGGTGCTGAGGATTCAAACGCAGGCTCTCAGGCTTGTCAGACAGTTGTTTTGCCCCTGAGCCAGCTCCCGGTCCTGGGAGGAAGCATCTTTCTGTAGTAGTGAGAGTCATCCCGAACTTCTCCTACTATAGCATCTACTCCAAGTCTGAGTGTGCTCTGATGGCGATGGTGGCCCTCGGCCAGAGGGAGGGAAATCTCACCATATTGTTGTCAGAGTGGATAAGCAGCAGGACCCATGACAGAAATTTGTGGATCGCCAAGGCTTCTGAGCCAGCACACAGACACGCATGCAGCAAACATCCTATGCAGCAAACCCCACGATCATTTATGAATTGCAGACTCCCTGAACCTGGGAGGGTGGCTGAGCAACAAGCTAAGAGAGGTGGCTTCTCCTTTGTTTTTGTAACACACACATATCTGCACACACTTGGGTCACTTATTTCAAGGGTGTGGCAGCTTAAGTGGTAGGGTTGGTGTTACCAAAATCAAAAGAAAAATTATTACAGTAAATTTGGTTCCCATAATCTTTTATATTTCCCCTTTATCCTCAGCCATTATTTTATGCTTTTATTTCCACTGACAAAAATTTGCTGAGAACCTAATGTACACAAGGAAATACTCTAAGTACCAGTAACTGCTGATAGGAAGCAGAACAGGATTGACTAATACAGGATGCTAGGATTATTAAATAAGGGTGGATGTGAGGCCCTCTTGGTACCCTGCTTTGAATGTACAATGCCCTAGATGGGTCCTCAGCACACTGTATGAGCTACACCTGTAGCACTTGGCACTTGAGAGGTAGAGATGGGAGCATCAGAAGTGAAACTAGCCTGGGCTACATGAGAGTCCATCTCAAAACAGGTAAAACAAATGGCAGCAGCGATAGATTCTACAGGAAGAAGTCAAGAAGCCATGGAGAAGTGCTTCTGGAAGCTTCCATGAGTCTTTTCCAAACTGGGAAAGGGAGGAAGACTATACAATTAATGGCATACACTCCTGTGACTCTCTCTTGGGAGAAGAGGGAGTCTCAGAGGGGACCCGACAACTTGACCCGCTACCATGCGCATTGGCTTTCAGACTTGGCAGAGGTCTCATGTCATGGCCTTGCTCACCACTGAGGTGGCATGGTCTCCTTGAACAAGCTCAAAGCAAGCAAAAACTCCGATTGATCAAAGTAGAGACAAGGATATGCTGTGTACTCGTCATCGGCGTCTTAACAGGGCAGCAGAGGAGACCACCACATACATTTTGTTTGATGGCGACTCCAAGTGATTCTTTTGTCTCCTCTTTCCCCGCAGCTGACTCAGAGCAGATGTCCCCTGGCTGATGGTTGACTCAGAGTCACAGTCATCCTTTTTCCTAGCTGCAAAAGAAACACTGGATTGTTTGGTGAAAATGAAGGTTTCAGGGAAGCAGATGTGGACAGAGTTAAGTATATAATTTGAACTTATACCCTTAAGCCTTCCAGATTTGGACCCAAATCTCCTCCATGGTATTTACATTAGCACTGATGATACGGCTCACAGTTTTCAGACAGCCTTTGAAATTTTAAATTTTATTTCATTTGTGTGTATGTATGTCTATGTTAACGTGCATGTGTGTAAGAGTGAATACGTGTGTGTGAGTGTGTGTGTGAGTGTGTGTGTGTGTATGTGTGTGTGAGTGTGTGTGTGTATGAGTGTGTGTGTGTGTGTGTGAGTGGAATCCAAAGGAGAACACTGAGTGTTCTGCTCCATCTCTCTTTGCTGTATTCCCTTGAGGCAGGGTTTCTCTGAACCCAGAGCTACGGTGGCAATCGGCAAGCCCTAACCATCTGCCTGTGACTGTTCCTTACAAGGTTCCGGGCACACAGGAGGCCATGCCTGGTTTTTTACATGAATGCTTGGGATTTGAACTTATACCCTTAAGCTTGAGCAGCCAGTGCCCTCCCACTCTGAGCCATCTCACCAGCCCTCACATATTCCTTTTGTATTTTAAAAGTGTTCCTGGAGCTGAGCGTGGAGCATGCGATTCCTAATGGCGGCACAGCCACTGAGTCGTAAGAAGAGCTACAGCAGCAGGTGGGCTGGCCACGCACATCAGCCAATTGTCCAACAGTTAAACCTCCACTTGTTGAGAGTCCACACACCACCTCTTTAACAGCCCTCCCCCCTCGTCGATTGTTGATTACCGTATTCCAAACGCAGAAGAGCAGTGCAAATTGCACCCTATTTGCTCATCTTTTTCATTTTTATCAGGCACTCGAGGTGTGCACTGTAGGATTCTGGAAAAGGTCTTCGACACTTCCAAACTACTGAGTCACTGTCACCCTTTAAGACATCCTGAAATGCAGGCGACTAACCCAGCAGAGGGAAGAGATTTCTGTTAAAGATTGTCTCCTGCCCTGAAGGCTGCCTGACAAGCCAACAGTGAACATCGCTGGCTGCTAAGTAACATTTAGGTTTTGAAGGGGTGCAGATGAGGGTGCTACCACACAGAGGAGCCTGAGGACCTTAGTGGGGGTGGGGTGGGGTGGGGGTGGGGGTGGGGTGGGGGTGGGGAGCTCTATCTTATAGGCTTATCTGCAGGCAGAGTCTTCAGCCTTGGTTCTGTTTCTACCTGAGGTAAGATAATTATTAGGGGCATTGTGCATTTCAGGATGGTAACAGTACCTCTCGCCTCTAAGTACCAGATGCCTTTTGCAATCAGCTCCTTGCCTCCCGTGCTTTAATAGGTATCTCCAGATGTTGTCTTGGAATCAAATTCCTGCTCTAGAGGGGAATTACTGCTAAAGAGCGACGTCCAAGATTAGCTGCTTGCTGGGCTGCAGATCTCACTAAAAGCTCTAGCCCACCATACACAGAGCTCTGGGTTCACTCTTCAGCCTTACATAAAGTGGATGTGATCCCAGGCATATGCAGTAGAGGCAGAGCCATCAGCAGGCTCAAGGTGACACATGAGATATAAGGCCCTTCCATCTTAGAAACAAAACAGAAGACAAACAAAGAGAATCTGGGAACTGAGAGATATCTCCCTTACATGCAACCACCACTATAAACATGGCATTTGTCAGACTTAAAGTAAACGCTTCGGGGAGGAAGAGCTGGGTCCTTAGACTGCTTTTGAAGGGAGTACTCCAGGGACCATTGCTGTCCTAACCCTTATTCCCTCCAACTTGTGAAAGAGTGCCCAGTACCATGCTTCCCAGGCCTCTCTGAGCATTTATCCACAGAGACCTTAAGAGAGCTCACCAGGACACACTTGGGAGCCCCCTCTTGGTTAAGTGTGAAAGCCACTGGTGGTGATATTGTTTAAGATTTCCTCTGGTTATCCTGGCATGCCACCACTGTGGGCTCACCTAGGATATTGGTGATGATGGTAAGTAAGCAAGCACATAGCTACTCTTTGCAGCTGTCTGATTCTCTCTAGATTATATTCAATCATTTCAATGCAACCTGACCCAGTCTCTGTGAGCTATACTTTCTGTTTGGGGAGGAAGAGACAGGCTCAGGAACTTGAATAACATACCCCAGTGTGTGCACAGGGCTCTAGGCTTCCCACACAGGCTGCTGGAGCACCTTACCATTGTGCTGTCTTCTATCTCTATTAATATTTGACCTCCAAGGATTTAGAAAGAGAGACACACATAGATGCACAGGGAACAGATTTTTCTGGAAACAGCTGGAATTTCTGTAGATCCCCGAGTCCAGGATTTTCCTCCAGAAAGTGGACCAACAGAGCATTTAGGCGTCAAGTTAATCTTGTCTTATCTCAGAGTCTCACAGGGCCTTAAACAGGGAATGGAGGCTACAGGACCGCCTGAGGGAGAGTTTCATAAAAAAAAAAAAACGATATTTTTACCGTGCTACAAAGAACATTTCCCTCCTTAAATATGCAAAGCCACTGCAGCAAATATCACGAACTCATTCTGGTGATGCAGGCGGGCGACACTTAATTATCAGCTCCACCAGCAAATTAGGTGAGAAAATTACTTGTCTTTTTATATTTATTTTAAAAGAATTCAAAGAAGATAACGATTTAACCACCACGGCATATTCCAACCCCCCCCCCCCGCCCCCAGCTTTTCTCCTTCACCCATGTCTGCTCTCCTCCCCCCATCCCCACCTCCCACCCCAGCCCCAATGTGCGTTCTTTGCCTCTCTTCACGGCTTTGTGTGGGTGTCCAGTACAGGAATCTGAGTCTTCCCCGAGGAATTCATGGGCCTGACAGGAAGCTGAGGTGAAGAACTCGGAGTAAGTAGCCAGGCCCCAGGTGCGATCCAGAGTACCCCCACCCCAGTGGATCTGCTCGCAGCACACAGGACAAATGCCCTGATGGTTTGAATTCACTTGTATAGATTGCTGGCTAGAGAGGAAGCCTTGAAGGCCACATGAACAGTCACCAAGACCAATCCAGAGCCCCAAAGCCCGTTTCCACACTGTCTCTCTGGTGAGGCGTTCTGAGGTCTTATCACTTTTGTAAGCTCAGACTGAACCTGTCCCAGAGAGGCAGGAAGGGCAAAGAGCCGGTGTCTCCCTGGAGGTTGGGTACCCTTCACTATTTCATCTCCAAAGTGTCTTTCTAAGATGTTTCTGGAAGGAGAACCAGGCCTTTGGGTTCTCTAAAACGTGGAGACTTTCCAGGAGCGATAACGCTTCCGTACAGCACATGCCAGGAACATCTATCCAGCACAGCTTAATGTCCTTATTGTGAAACCTCAGCGTGTGGCAATTAGAAGAGGAAAGGAATGTGGCTGGAGGCTCTCGGGCTCCAAGAGGACAGCAGACATCCCCTGTGTGTCCTTGCCGCCTTATCAGAATCCACACCCTCAGCAGCGCTGGCTCCATTCCCCCCCCCCCTCAACCCCCCACCAGAATGACCTACAGAGTTCATTCAGTGTGATGATCTTAAAATCAGTTGAGCCATGTGGCGGGAGAAGACAGGGAGCCCTAGGGGCCTGCAGGAGGCAGAGCACACACCTAAAGTCTGGCTGCCCAAAATGCTGTCAGACTGTTTCATACAGAAACAGGGTCCTCAGCTGCCAGATCTTAAAGAAGTTTCCAGGAATCTGGAAATCTTAATTTTCTCTTGAGACAGGGTCTCTGTCTGGCTGGGGATTAGCCACGTAGACCAGGCTGGCCTGGAATCACAGAGATCTGCATTTCCAGTGCTGGTTTATTATGGCCTACTCAAGAATGTGGATTTTTTTTTTAAATGAAAAATTTCACTGAGTTGTTGGTCAGATGGGGCCTTATACGTGCTGGGTGAACATCTCACTGAGCTATGTTTCTAGTCAGTGCAAATTTTCAATTTCCTATTTTAAAAAAAGTGTATGTGTGTGTGTGTGACATGTGTGTGAATGCCTGTTGAGGCCAGACAATTCCCTAGAGCTTGGTTTGTAGTCAGCTATGAGCTATCCAATAGAATTCTTGGGAACCAAACTTGGCTTCTCTCTGACGAGTAGCAAAGGCTCTTCACTACTAAGCCATCTTGCTAGTCCCCAGATGCCATATTTTTGAGGAGAAAAATAATGTAAGTTTAATACTTCTGCAGGTCAGATAGGCAGGCCAACAATAGGCCCCCACTTTGTTACCCCTGTTCTAGATCAACACCAAACTTTTCACAAGAGTCTCCCAGAGAAGGCATTGTGTCTCAACTAGCCAGGGACTCTTAGTCATAGGTAAGGATTGTCCGGGACATTTTTTTTAATGCAATTTTAAAAAAATAATTGTTTATTTATTTTATGTATATGAGTACACTGTAGCTGCCTTCAGACACACTAGAAGAGAGCATCAGATCCCATTACAGATGGTTGTGAGCCACCATGTGATTGCTGGGAATTGAACTCAGCACCTCTGGAAGAGCAGTCAGTGCTCTTAACCGCTGAGCCATCTCTCCAGCCCCTGTCCTTACTATTTTAACCCCCAGTGTCTTGGTTACTCAAAGTTTGTTACATCTAATGGCATTTATAACCTTCCCATGTTCTGATAGCCATGTTGAATAGGCGAGGCTCTCTTCCTTTCTCAAAAATCCCAGAGCTCCTAGGGAAGAACATTAGTAGCTTATAATGAATCCTCTCTGGGAGCCATAAAAACATCTCTATGAGATCAGCAATGTTTGCCATCATCCTCCAGTTGCGAATGCCCCAGACCAGAGAGATGAAGTCTTTTCCCCAAGGTGACGCACAATTAGAAGGACATAGAACAGATTAAATCGGTGTCTCCTGACATTAGAAAGCATATTTTCTCTCCTCTCCTGCCCGCCTTCCTTTTCCTCCTTCACTAACTGGAGTCTGTGGCTGATCACTGAGACAGGCATGAAAGTCTGCATTTAACACGTGTTAACGCTTTCTCGAGCTTTCCCTGGTAGGCCCCACAGTGACGGAGGTGCCACAGCACAGCACTCAATAATGCAAAGATGGTGATAATCATTTTCCAGAGAATAGACTGTAAGGAAGGTGCAGCGTTGCCAAAACCACGTTAGAGATCAGAATGAGAACAAGTTTGGCTAGGGAGAGCCTCAGAGTCAGCGTGCTTTAGTTTGCTGGCTAACGACTGAGAAAATCTCGGCAGTAGAAGCCTAGAAGCCTAGAAATGGGATGGCACAGAGATGCTCATCTTGCAAGGGCCTGAATTTGATCCCCAGAAACCATGGTTAAAAAAAGCTGAGTGTGGTGGCAATCATTGTAATCGCAGCACTGGAGGGGAGCAGAGACAGGATTCCTGCAGCTACATATACAAATGCACCTACACACACATGCACACATATGCACACACTTACACACATGCATACACACATGCACACATGCATACACACTCACAGACTTATGCACACATGCATGCCCGAAAATGCACACATATGTACACACATACACACACACACTCATGTACATATGCACACATATGTATGCACACACCCATACACACACTCCCCCCACTCATACACATACCCATTCACACACATGTGCACATACATGTATGCACAAACATGCATACATACACACACACTCATGCACACACACATGCACACACACTCATACTTGCATGCAGATACCCATACACACACTCTCCCACACACTCATACACATACCTACTCACACACACATGCACACAGATGCACACACACTTACAGACAATACATATACTCACATACACTCATGCACACACACTCATACATACATGCACACACCTATACACACACTCTCCCACACACTCATACATATACCCACTCACACACACATGCACACACATGCACACACACTCACACACATGCATATACCCATACAAACTCACATACATAACACACATGCATGCACACACCCATATACCCACACTCAATACACACATGTACTCACGTGCACACATATGCACACACATACGCACAAACACATATGGACACATGTGCACACACATACACACATGAACATATACACACATAAACATATACATACACACACACTCTCTCACACACACACACACACACACACACACACACACACACACACACACGGAAATGAGTAGATCCTGAAAGCATGTCTTCTTTCAGACACATGGTGAAAACCTACTATCTGATTGGATTCTGTTTTACTTGGGGTGAAGTAGGCCTGAGCGATCTGTTTGTTAGCATTCTAGTTTCCTGTGCAGCCCCCAGCTCTCCACTACCCATCTCCAGCTCTCTCATATAGTGCACAGTCCAGTTTTCTTCTAGAATTTACCTGGCTCCTATGTAAGCATCAAACCTTTGACATTTATCATAAAAGGTCCCAACTCCTTACCTGACAGTCAGGTGTCCTCCCTGTGTGCTGAGGGTTGGTGATGCACTGTTTTACCCTGACTCTTTAGTTCCTTCACCTCAGTATCTCAGGAGGTGTCACCTCGAGGTCATATTCCATACATAAATGCTGGTCTGGAACAGTAGGAACCCATAATAGGACTATTTATATTTTAACTAAATCTTCATCAAGTTGATTAAGTTACAGCATTTTTTATTCAGTCTGGGGGGTTATAACTATCAGACAAAGCTATTAGTACCCATTCCCATGCCTTTTCTCTCCAGGTGTGTGTGTGTGTGTGTGTGTGTGTGTGTGTGTGTGTGTGTGTGTACGTGGTATGCTCGTGTGTGCATACACAGAAGCCAGCATAGAGGAGGATACTCAAGCACACTGCTCTCTACCTTTGAAGCTGGCCTTAGGGACAGTGAGCCCCAGAGATCTTCTTCTCTGTGGCCTCTTGCCCAGTGCTGGAGTCTCAGCGTGACTCTTTACACCAGTTCCTGGGATTTGAACTCAGATCCTCCAGCTTGCATAAGTTCTCTCACTGACCGAACCATCTCCCAGCCCCTTGGATAGCTCTAAATTCTACCATTTCTTCTCGCCATGACTTGGCAAATAAACAGCGTACCTCTTTTGGCAGGAGAGGTGGTGGATGGGAAGCAAACAAAATATGTGAAAATGTTCTCCATTGGTGTCTCTGGCGTGTGGCCGTCTCAGCACGGGGACTTCAAGGAACCCCAAGTGAGAGAATTCCATTGATCGGTTCTGTGTCAACATGGGGTCTTGGAGATTCTAGGGAAGTATCAGCCCAATAACTTGAGTACAATAATGACTTGGAATGTAAAATTATTAAGTATAAAATATCTGTGCAGGGTACGTACTGGAAGAAAATGAGCGAATGAGGTTCTGAAGACCCAAGTCACAAACAATAGAACCTCATGGAAAATTCCAGCATGGAAACTATTTATCCTGGAGAGGACTAGGCTCTATGCTTAAGGATGTAAAAATAAAAGCTACAGAAATCTGATCAGTGATCCAGCTAAGAGAGGTTGAAATCTAACCCTGCCTATGTTGATATGTAGAAGTTTTATCTATGACTGAACTTGTTTTAAATAAACCAGTTTATTAAGACATCACAGTAAGAAAACATGCTTACTGGGCAGTGTGCTGAGAATAAATGACTGTTCAATGCTCACTTGTAAGTGGACCGGCTACACCTCACCCCACCCCCACCCGGAGGTTCAGGGAACATCACAGAAGAGGGAAGGAAAGGTTAGAACCTGTAGATCTGAGGGGGGCTGGGCTGTGAAATGTCGTCTTCCGGACACAAGGCACCACTGCGCACATGGTCTGCACGGGTCAGTGGACATTCTAGTCCTAACTGGACTCAGGGAGTTATATACACGCAAAAGGAGAAGACGGGAAGGTGGGAGGGGTGTGTTAGGGTACATTGGGGGAGGGGTGGTGGGTTGGGGTAGATATGACAGATACACATTGTCAGAGAATAAATGAAAGTGTTAGCTCCTAGTGACAGCAGGCTACTTAAAAGTGTGATTCTAGAAGGCATAAGTGGCTGAGAAACAATCATCTTTGAAAGAGGCCTCTGGCCCAGCAGTGATGGCGCACACCTTTAATCCCCAAGAGAGGCCTTCAGCTCATTGTTCTCATGCTAAGCTTGGGCTTCCCTGCTGAGCTACACCTCAGCCCCTACTTCCTTGGCATTTTTCTTCTTCTTCTTCTTCTTCTTCTTCTTCTTCTTCTTCTTCTTCTTCTTCTTCTTCTTCTTCTTCTTCTTCTTCTTCTTCTTCTTCTTTCTTTCTCTTTTTCTTTTTTTCTTTTCCTTTCTCTTTTCTTTTCTTTTCTTTTCTTTTCTTTTCTTTTCTTTTCTCCTCTCTCTCTCTCTCTCTCTCTCTCTCTCTCTGTCTCTGTCTCTGTCTCTCTCTCTGTCTCTCTCTCTCTCTGTCTCTCTCTCTCTCTTTGAGACATTGTCTTGAGTAGCCCAGGTTAGCCTCAAGTTAGCTATGTAGTCAAGGATGACCCAGGACTTTGAGCCTCCTGCCTCTAGTTCCTCAGTCCTGGGATTTCAGGCATCAAGCAGGACCACTGTAATACTGGGAATTGAACCCAGAGCCCTGTTGGAAGCCAGACAAACTCTAGCAGCTGAGCCGTGTCCTCAACCCATTGGCATCATCTTGACTCATTGAAAATGAAGTGATGCTATTCAGCCCTCAGTATGATCTTCTTGGCTCGCTTGCTGCTGTATCTCAGGTAGCCTGTCCAAGCCTGCAAAGGTCAGACAATCCCAGGTATGTGCTGCTTAAAGCATTGACTGTCTGGGAGTCAAGACTAAGGAATAATTAAAAATGTCTACCACTGACAATCTTTTTTGGGGGGTTGGGGTTTCAAGACAGGGTTTCTCTGAGTAACTCTGGCTGTCCTGGAACTCACTTTGTAGACCAGGATGGCCTCAAACTCAGAAATTCTTGGGCCTCTGACTCCTAAATCCTGGGATTAAAAGTGTGCACCACTACCACCCAGCTTACTACTAACAATCTTTTATTTTTAATGATTTTATTTTTATTGTTTTTATACACATTGGTATTTTGTCAGTCTGTATTGTCTGTCTGTATGTCTGTGTGAGGTGAGGGTTTTGGATCCCCTGGAGCTGCAATTACAGACAGTTGTAAGCTGCTGTGTGGGTGCTGGGAACTGAGGCTCGGTCTGCTGGAAGATTAGCCAGTGCTCTTAACTGTGGAGCCATCTCTTCAGCCCCCACTGACCATCTATCCCCCTAATTTCTTCACTGTCTGTTTTGGTTTTGTGTGTTTAAAATGATTCCCTGTTCTCACTTCTGCAACATAGATACCGAAGTCATATGATACAGAGCTTGCACGGATACTGCACAAAGATGACATGCAGATTCAGGAAGCACTCCACATTTTTTTTTTAAAGATTCTCCTGGGTGCGATGTAGATTCTACCTGTACTAGGTATTAATCTTGGTCAGTGGTTCCTCTTTGTGTGTGTGCATGAAAGTGTAGTACGTGCATGTGTGAGTGTGTATATACGTGTGTGTGTGGTATATGCATGTGCGCGTGTGCCTGTGTGCTCACCCATGTTAGTGCAGTAGTGCAGACCAGAGGTTGGTGTTACATGTCTTCTTTCATTGTTTTCTGAGACAGCAATCTCTCAACGAACCTAGAGTTCATCAAAGCCAGACTGGCTGGCCAGTGAGCCCAAGAGGTCATCTGTCTCTGCCCTCCCTCAGTGCTGGGATTACAAGTAATGCTACTGCAAGGGCTTTTACATGGGTCCTGGGATTTGAACTCAGGTCCTCATGCTTACAATATACCCCAGGGAGCCTTCTCCCAGCCCCTAGGGATGGCTCCTTCACTCTGTTGATTTCAAGGCTAGTAACACTGTTGCTTCTCTTTCCATCAGAGAGTAGAGTGCACTGTGTAGAGTGTATGATAAAGTAGACCAACCCCACTTGATGGCCAGCATCAGACCCTAAGCTCTGAGAGGAAGAGAGAGAGAGAGAGACAGACAGAGAGAGAGAGAGAGAGAGAGAGAGAACCCCTTAAACATGGCCCACAATAGCATAGAGGTTGAATGCCCCTATTCCCCACATCTGAAGTCTCAAATGCTCAGAAATCTGAAACTATTTTATTATTCTTATTTACAATTATTTACTCATTTTATGTGGGTAGATATTTTGCCCACATATATGTCTGTGTGAATGGTGTCCTCAGAGGCCAGAAGAAGATGTTGGATCTCCTGGAAGAGGAGTCACAGATGGTTGTGAGCTGCTGTATGGGTGCTGAGCATAGAACTTAGGATCTCTGAAAGAGCAATCTTTACTCTTAATCACTGAACCATCTTTCCAGCCTGCACGTGTGTGTGTGTGTGTGTGTGTGTGTGTGTGTGTGTGTGTGTGTGTGTGTTTCTTAGTTGGGTTGATTTTCAATTCTTTTAAATTCTTTTTTTTTTTTTTTTTTTTTTTTGGTTTTTCAAGACAGGGTTTCTCTGTATAGCCCTGGCTGTCCTGGAACTCACTTTGTAGACCAGGCTGGCCTCGAACTCAGAAATCCGCCTGCCTCTGCCTCTCAAGTGCTGGGATTAAAGGCATGCGCCACCACGCCCGGCTCTGATTTTCAATTCTACAATCAGGTACTTGCTTCCAGTCTTGATGACTTGAGTTTGATGCCCGGATCCATGTGATGGAAAGGGAAAGCCAACTCCTGCAAGTTGTCCTGTGACTACTCGTGGATGCTGCAGGGTGGCCTTTGCTGGATGGTACACAGATATTTAAAAGTAAGTATAAAAGGTATTTTAGAACTCACGTGTATGCAAGTAAAATCTGAAGCAGTTTTGGTCCCAGTTTTGAAAAAGCAATGTGTGTCGTGGTGTCCTTGGCTTTTATCAGTAGAAGGTTTTGGAGGTAATTTCTTGCTGAAAGCAATAGACCACCATTTTTTTCAGCCACATACATATGGCAAAACTCAGGTACAAACGTTATTTGAGCCTCCTTTCAACAACCATTCTAGAGATGAGAATTCAAGGACACCTGACTAGGAAAGGCTAACACAGGGATTCAGGATCAGTCAGCCTGGCTCCAAAATTCACATCTAAACCATGACCAAAGGATATTTATATATGTATATGTCTCTATACATATTGCTCAAAGCTGTTGAATAAATAAATGAAAGAAGGGTAAGGAGTTTGTAAGATTCCTGTCTGTTTTAGTTACACTGAGTCCCTTCTTGATTGCCAAAAGAGGTAAAGTTACCTTTAGCCCAGATTGGGGGCATCCATCTTCTATGGCCCACAATTACCAGCTGCTGTTAACAAATACTATTAAATGTTGCAGCAGCTAAACTTTCTTGGTATCACACTTGACTTCTGATCACATGTGTGGGGGTCTCAGTGACCCTATTTCCTTTATTCCTCCTGTAATCATAAAACCCAGACAGACATAAATTCTGATGGCCAGAGTCAATGAAATCAAGCACAGAGATAATAAGTCCCTGAAATAAGTCCCCAAGTTAGCAGTCGAGGTGGCTCAGTGGGTAACGCTGTTGGCAGGATAAGGCTGATGCTCACATAGGATCAGAAGGCAAAAAACTGACTGCACAAAGTTGTCCTCTGACCTCCACGAAGTGTGTTGTTCTTGCTCTCTCTCCTAATAATGAAAATTTAAAATATTTAAAAGGTAACAAAGTAAGAGATTTTTCTTGCTAAGTCACAGTAAGACTTTTTCTAGTTGTCTCTCGCTGTTTGTATTCTTCAGGTCCCTCCCACTTCTCTCTTGCCTCACTCTTCCTAACCTTCCCCCTAGGAAATGTTTCATTCCCTTTTCTGTGGAAATTAGTCTGCCAGTTTTGCTCGGCACGCTCACTTTCGTGGCTCTGCCTCCCCTGGCATCTCTCACTGGTGGCTACCATTCACCACACACCTCCTGGCTCAGGGACAACTCTGGGAAGCAGCTGCATACCAGAAAGGTTTCCCCTTGACAATCTGGGTCTTCTCAAAGGAATGCAGCAACTGCATGCACGCTCTAGGCACGGAGCTTGAAAATTGTATATACAGGAATAATCAAATCACTGTAGTCCTAGCCCTGGGGTGGGAGGAAGGGTGAGATGAAAGACAATTGTTCATTGAAGGCTAGCCTGGAGTATATACCCAGTGAGCTCCAATATGAACGACAAATAAAATTTAAAATTTATTCAAAACTCATCCTGCCAAAATAATTACTGGCCTGTGTATACCCTGCTTTGCTTCTTCATTGTGCTTTTCTATTAAGATGAAAATAAAAATTTTGTTATTAACTCACACTTCGCCTGATTCTCAGAATGAGAGCTCTCGATGCTCTGGGAGGACGGGCAGGATCCTTCATCACCGCCATCAATGCTGTGTTAAGGTTATAGATGAACCCCTCTAGAGACTGAGAAGGACACTCGTGACTTCATAAACTTCTGTTTAGTGTTGATGTTCAGTTACAAACCCATTGCCCCTGGTTACAGAAAAAGGTACCTGTGTGCTTGGCAGGCACGGATGACGGCCCCTGCAATCCCTGACTGCCCGAGGGCTGCAAGACCGAGTTGAGCATGTTCCCTGTGTGCAATGTGTCAGGGAGGATCCGTCAACCCATTGCCCATGAAAACCACTTGGGGTTTGTTAGCAAAGAGCAACCTGATTATGAATGGGTGAGCAGGGGTCCTGTTGAGTGGGGGTGCCTTGATACTGCATTTGATGAAGGAAGCTTAAGATAACCATCATTAAGTAAATGATACTGACCTCTGGTTAAAGGATACGATCAAAACTTGCCCACATCTCAGAAACGCCAGCACTCTCTGCTCCTGATAAATACAACATATGGATATCTCAGGCTTATATACATGCACATTGATATTCATATGTTCATGTTTAAATGTATTGTGTTTCAGGATGTTTCTTGAGTAAATAATTTAGTACACAAACACAGCACTCAAACTCAATACCCATATACACAGACACAAAAACAGATATACACAGACATGCACACATGTACACAGACACCATGTACACACACACACACACACACACACACACACACGAGCACACACACACACACATGAGCACACACACACATACAGACATTATTACCTAAGTGTCTGACAGTATTTTCAGGTCAATTATATATTCTTATAACAAAATTACAATATCTATTTATTCAGCACATGATATCATTCAGGCATGTGTCTGGATGGATGGATATAATTGCTGAAAGTAGCCTGATTTCTAAAATGCTTTCTGATGATTATTTTATGTTACTTGGTGGTGTCTGCAGAGGAGGGGGGTTATTATATATTATCTGACCCAGCTTATTGTGAAGAGTCCAAAATAGCAATATTTAATCCTTATATGGGCAAAGAGATCTGAGTGTCCAGTGTATCACTCAGCTCACAGATCTGGTTGAGTGTCCTAGAGTGGCCTCAAATCGACACAACAAGTCACATCCATGGTGGTCACTCAGATTTGGCCTTCAGAGTTTTCCATCACTGGCGAAATACTACTGCCTAACCAGCTACATGGTTAAAAAAAAAAAGGGTGGGGCCTTAATGTTCTCTCTTTTCCACAGTCAAGGTTGATTCATTCTTTGCCTGTTCCTACATGTCCCAGACCATTCCCTTTCTGTGGTCATCCTGGTCAGGTACCCTGTGACTCCTCATCAAATCTGTCTGATTGTTTGATTAGTGCCTGAATCCCACTGTCTGGCTAAGCTTTTGCTGAGGCCCTGATGGTCTTTTTTATCGTGGATTTAACTAGCTATTGTGTGGGTGTTACTAGTTTTGTGTGTTAATGAAGAGCTGGGGATGTAGACATGAGACAAAACTCTAAAGACCGCAGGGAGGCAAGGGATACAGAGACAGAGCTGAGACATCTTAGTGGCCTCAGAGAAAGGACATCGGGTCAGAAAACTTCACGAGAAGGGTGTCCAGTGCTGGAGGGTGGCAGGTCATTCTTATTCCATAGATGCAGTCATAGATAGAGCTTGAAGCTTTCCAAATCTGCTCCCAGGTTGTTACCGCTTTGGAGGGCAGAGTAGGGCCTTTCCTTCTTTTCCTCAACCGAGGGAAGTGTGAAAGCCAAATAGGGTGGTTGCTCTGGGAATCATTACCCTTAAAATGAAAGTAGGAAACTCCAGGAGAGGGAGGGTGGTCCCTTTCTCTCCCCCACCCCAGCAAAAGGCCAGGTCGAGTCTTAGTCAAGATGACTGTTAGGACTCTTCATCACAACAACTGAAAGGTCTCCGTAAGAGAGAAGCTAGTCTCTACAGCACGTCCCAAAGGGAAGGTGGTCTGAGATCTAGCCAGCTCTCTTTAAAGTTTATTTCACTAGAAAGTTCCTGCCTTTGGTTGGAAGGCATGCATTTAATCTCTCAAATCACTGTGCTTTGAACACTGAGAGGGGCACAGAAGGCAACCTAGCAGTACTATATATACACCTTTGTGATTGGTCAAAACCAGATTGGCTTCTTTCGGATTTTTCTGTTCCTACTAAAATGGGTGCTGCCTCCTCAGCCCCACTTCTTCTTTGAAGAGTGGTCTATTATGTAGGGTTATACAGGGTCATTTTTGTGCAAATGTAGTGTGATGTAGGCAGAGGCCCCCCTGCACACTGCCATTGCTTGTGGAAGGCGTCCCCATTGCAGACAATCAACAAACACACATTACTCAATTGATCTGGGAATTAGATGCTTGGAATCCCGATCTTCATGGAGATGGGATCTCAAGAAGCCTTGATTTTCTTTTAAAATACATACATACATACATACATACATACATACATACATACATAATACATACATACCACCTCCCTCCCCTGTGTGTGTCACTGCGTGATTGTGGAGGTTAGAGGTCAACTTTCAAGAGTCAGTTCTTTTCTTCCTTCATGTGAAAACTCAGCGACAGGACTTGGGTGACAAGGCTGAGTGGCAAGCACTTTAATTTACTGGGTCACCTCGATGGCCCAAACCTCAATTTTCTTCTATTTGTGAAAGATGTTTTATTCTCAACTCTTTTATAAAACAATCTTGAAGGTAGCCAGTGAGGCTCTGAGATCCTTTTAGAGACTCAAAGAACTTAATTTCATGTCCTACCTCCCTGTATCTATTCCCACGAGGTGGCTACCAGTGGTGACAACAGCCAGCCTGCTGTCTGTCTGTCTGTCTGTCTGTGCCCATTTCAGCATGAAGAGACCTCATCCACAGGAATTCCCAGTGATACCCAGACCTTAACTCTCAAGTTCCAGTGTGGGACATCTGGACTCAGGAAAGGCATTTGGCAGGGCACATCTACAAACAGCTCAGGGACCCGGGGATGCCTTCAGGGAGCCAGTTTCTTTTCTCATGGAGACAAGGGGCTAAGTCTGTATGGCTAAACCCAATATAGAAGGGCTAGGGAGATGAATACACAATTGATTGGGTGGTAATGTTTGGTGAGAATTAGGGAGGAAGCCAGACTCCCGACTGGAGGTGGTCCATCTCCATTTTAGAAGCCAGGAGCTGCCTGTGGGGCTTTTAAATGCTGAGGAAGGTCTATCCGATCTCCGCTGGGCTGGCTAACCTTCACCTCTTTTTTACCTGTGGTTTTAGTAGAATATCAAAGGAGCTGTTCTCTTGTGGATTTTGAAAAATAAAATAAATGAATACCAATTGCTCTTTAAGTCTGCAAGTTCTATTCACTTCTCAGAGCCATGAAAAGGTTAAGAGACAGCTTTTGTTGTTGTCTTTGAAAGAAGCATTATTTATTTATTTATTTATTTATTTAGGAACCGAAGAGAGCAGTCCTTGTTGTCTGTCTTCATCCCTTCCTTCCATCTG
The DNA here is from genome assembly GCF_000001635.26 of Mus musculus. Taxonomy (NCBI): domain Eukaryota; kingdom Metazoa; phylum Chordata; class Mammalia; order Rodentia; family Muridae; genus Mus; species Mus musculus. Next base: position 118,432,606 of record NC_000075.6, on the reverse strand, counting down.
CCCTCCCTCCCTTCTCTTTCTCTCTCTTCTTTTTTCCTCCTATACTTTCTAGAGAGTTTGTTGTTCAATTCTGACTATTTTGTAACATAAAAATAAGAGAGAAAAAACCCCATCAACCAAATCTCACTCCCCCTTTGAAAAACCCTCAGGCAGCAGTTAACCCACGCCTAAGTCAGCATCCTGTCAGAGCACCATTGCTTCAGACAGTAGTAAAAGTCTCCTTCTCACTTAAAGACGCCACACACAATATTCTAATCTAATTTTTGCCACAAGTCTTTCTTTTGTCAAAATTTATATTTCATTGTGACTTGGTGTGTCAGGCTCAGAAAGTTGTCAAAAAAAAAAAAAAAAACCCCAACCCTACACTGTGTAGATATATACCATTTAGATACATATACTATGTAAATCCTATTTACCTTCCATTTTAATTTCATTTATCAATATAGTACATATTTCCAAACACACAATTCTTGAGACCCTGTGAGCAAATCATACAGAAAGAACTGCCATTTTTTTTCTATTTATGTGCTCTGGACAAGTTTTATTTCAAATAAAAAGTTCCAACAAAGACCATAAAGAGAGTGTCTTTTTTAAAAAAAAAGTCATTTTAAAGCAACCGATTCTCTTAGACAAGATAGGCCTAAGCATGAGCCAAAATTCTCTACACATCTATGTAAGAAGATTGTGTCCTTTAAGCATTACGACCCTCAATATTTAGGCTTCTGGCCACTGCTTCTTAGATCAAAAGTAATGTAAATATAAGTTCAACCGTGTGTGTGTGTTGTGCAATGTGCACATAAGTGTAGGTGCCCACAGAGACCAGAAGAGGACATCAGATCCTCTGGGTGCCAGGAAAGGAACTTGGGACCTCCAGAAGCACAGCCAGCACAATTACCCACTGAGCTGGCTCTCCAGCCTCACAGTTAATTTAATTAGTATGTCAATATCTATGTGAGTTAGTTGGGACTGAAGAGATGGCTCAGTGTCAACAACTCTTGCAGAAGCAAGTTGGGGAGCAAAGGGTTTATTCAGCTTACACTTCCACACTGCTGTTCATCACCAAAGGAACTTGGGACTGGAACTCAAGCTGGTCAGGAAGCAGGAGCTGATGCAGAGGCCATGGAGGGATGTTCTTTACTGGCTTGCTTTCCCTGGCTTGCTCAGCCTGCTCGCTTATAGAACCCAAGACCACCAGCCCAGGGATGGCCCCACCCACAATGGGCCCTCCTCCTTGATCACTAATTGAGAAAATGCTTTACAGCTGGATCTCATGGAGGCATTTCCCCAACTGAAGCTCCTTTCTCTGTGATAACTCCAGCCTGTGTCAAGTTGACACACAAAACCAGTCAGTACACACATAGAAGCTTATAACCATCTTCAACTCATGCCAACTGGATGCCAAATTCTGATCTTGCAGGCACTGCTTACATGTGGTACACATACATACATACATACATACATACATACATACATACATACATACCCACAAATATTCACACACATAAAATAAATAAATCTAAAAGAAGTTTAAAAAAAATCATCCAAAAATCCACTCAATAGGTATGTATATTCTTCCCTCCCTCCTAAGACTCCAGCTGTTTATCTACTCTTCCCAAACCAGCCCCCTTCCACCCGTCCACATAGCTACTACCTATCACAACATGTAAGTAGACGAGATGGTTTTTTTTTTTTTTTGGTGGGGAGTTGAAGATTTAGGAGTTAGATGTTGTACTGGCTAGTTTTGTGTCAACTTGACACAGCTGTAGTTATCACAGAGACAGGAGCTTCAGTTGAGGAAATGCCTCCATGAGATCCAACTGTAAGGCATTTTCTCAATTAGTGATCAAGGGGGAAAGGCCCCTTGTGGGTGGTGCCATCTCTGGGCTGGTAGTCTTGGGTTCTATAAGAGAGCAGGCTGAGTAAGCCAGGGGAAGCAAGCCAGTAAGGAACATCCCTCCATGGCCTCTGCATCAGCTCCTGCTCCCTGCCCTGCTTGAGTTCCAGTCCTGACTTCCTTTGGTGATGAACAGCAGCATGGAAGTGTAAGCCGAATAAACCCCTTCCTCTCCAACTTGCTTCTTGGTCATGATGTTTGTGCAGGAATAGAAACCCTGACTAAGGCAGATGTGCTTTCTGATTTCTTTCATTTTCTACTATTTGGATGCAGAAGGCTCCACAGTCCTAGGGGACAGTACTGTGCTCAATTTTTCCTGGTTTGCCCAGCACTGAGGGAGTACCCTGGCCATGGGATTCTCAGTGTTAAAACTGTGACATCTCCAAGCAGGATGGCTAACCACTCTAGGAGATGCTGACTGGTCAAGAGCACCACTATTGGATAACTGTGAATATTAAGTAAGTCAGTACAAATTTGTAGTTACTCTGTCACTGAAGACCAAAAGGTGAGATATCTTCCTACACCAACAGTAAGGGCCTTCAACAACCCTCCTGTATCAAAGTATAGACTCACATCTTGAATCATTTAATCAGCATTTAGTGGAATGCAAAAGCTTTCAGACAGGAAGACTCTTTACCTGGGACGAATGCATTTGTGCTTACGTTTGAGGAAGAAGGAAGAGTGGACAGCTGTATAGATTCACGGTTGGTGATAGACCAGCGGGGAACCCAGCAAGGCCTGTCTGCTCAGATTCTTCTTGGCCTCTTTATGCAGCATTCCTTACCCCCGGGGATGGGGCAGAACCCTTCTGGAATGACTTTCTGCCCCAGCTTTATGGCTTGCTTTAGGGGAGAGAGTCTTAACCCCTCCAACTAGCCTTGGGGAGGAGAACTCTGGGTCAGTGGCTCCTTTCAGGAGACAGAGGCCTGAAGAAAGGACAGAGAAAGGTCAGAGTCTAAGGTCATTCTTGTTCTTTCAAAGACACTCAGTATCCAAAGACCAGAGATCGCAGGGCATCATGTTTTATATCCCAAGAAATGCAATCCACCAATCTTACTCCACCATGTGAAGGAACTGTAGAACAGGTAGCCATGTTGTCAATGGGCAGATATATTAAACATCAGGGACTCTCTCCAACTCCCACCTCCAGCAACCATGTAACCGGATGCAGGGTCTTGGCCTGCTATTCTGGCTGGAGTAGATGAAAGATGCTCAGAATGTGGTCCAGTAATCATGAGGTTTCCTGATCTCCTTAGAGGGTGTATGTCTCCCACAAGGACAAGACTGTTCATAATAATGTAAATTATTACATTACCGTTCTCTCACCCTCAGGGTGTATGGGGGATTTTCTTGAAGATAATAATGAGATATGACACGAAGGAAAGGAACCAGTGACTGTCCATTCTGCTGCTTTCAAATTTTCTCGCCTTTAACTTTTCCAATGCAAAATCTGCCTTAGTAGCAGTAACACACAAAACCCAAATCCCCGTGAGTTCAGTAACTATTTTTAAGAGTATCAGAGCTCCCAAGGGCAGGATGCTTGAGAGCTGCTGGACTAGATCATTTCTAAGGTTTTTTTTTTTTTGGTATAATTCTCCAAGTTTATGAACTAGAGGGATATACACAAAAGTGGCTATGGGATTTTTATGTTGCTGTGTCTTTGGGTTTCATTGGCATCTTTACATGTTTGGGGGTCATCTCTTTCCTTCCATCACATGGATCCCAGGGATTGAACTCGAGGTGTCAGGGCTGGCCACATGTTCCTTTACCCACCCTACCATCTCGCCAACCCTTACATCTTACCCTGGGTAAACACTAAAGGGTCTTGAAAGTCATTCCTAGCTTGCTTTCCAAAGTGACAAACACTGGTTGTTCAAACAATGATTTCATGAAGACAATTTGATCAAATAAATACATCATGTACTCTATGCTCACATTCCTCTGCCTTCTGGTTTTTCTCCCTTTCCTCTGGTCCTTCTCCTTCCCTCTCTTCCTCTCCATTTTCATGTCTAGGGTGTGTGTGCGCATGTGCGCACATGTACCTATACCCTAGATTTTGAACCCATTCTTAAGAGACTTCTTTCTAGAAATGTCCACACCTCCTATTTTATGTGTGAGGAATTACAGCAGTTCTTTCTGTGATGTATCGATTGCCTGAAGTAATTCATAAAATAGCAATATTAAAGTCTGGTTTCCCTTCTTGGGAAAGAAAGGTATTATGTCCGTTCGGCATCCTTAGACACATACCCACTGCCATCATGCAGGAAGCAAACACAGACCTGATGGCGCCTCTCTGTTGCGTATTACCCTTCAGTGGCTTCCCTGAAGTCCTCAGCATAAAGGCTCAACTTACACAGAGCCCTGCAGGTCCTTCCTCTACCTCCCCCCACTGGTCCGACCTCATCTACTTGTGATCTCCCTGAGGCTCTTGGTTGAACTTCTTCAAGGTACTTCAAGGGCTTTGGCCCTGTCCCAACTTCAATTTCAACACATTTCTTCCCTCTACCTGGTTCATGGTCATAATGTATCTGTACTTCATACCCCTCAGCGACTCACCTGCTGTTCACGCTTCCTGGATGACCACTAGATCTGGAGGGAGAGAACTTACCCATTATCTACAGGATCTTGATCCCCGTATGACTATCCGCTGGCAATAAGCTCCACCCACCAACTGAATTTGAGTTGAACTAGCTTTCTTCTTCTTCTTCATCACTATCACCACCATCAACATTATCATCACCATACATTCATCTATCTATCTATCTATCTATCTATCTATCTATCTATCTATCTCTGTCTATTTCTTTACTGTGTATGGTTTATACATGTGAATGTAAGCATGCCCAAGCACCAGTGAGTAGAGACCAGAATAAACCATCAGGTGGTTTCCTCTGTTGATCTCTGACTTAGGACCTTGAGTCCAGGGTCTCTCACAGAATGGTGATCTCACCTTAGCTACACTTATTGACCAGCAAGCTCCCAGAACTGCCAGTCTCAGCTCCCCAATGCTGGGGCTCAGCCATGCACAGCCAGGCCTGACTTTTGACTCAGTGCTGAGGTTCTAACTCATCCACTGAGCCTTCTCCCCAGCCCTAGCTTCAGCTTCTTTACCAATGAGCTCTCTGGGGTGGCGCAGTCATGGCTGAGAGAGCAAATCTGAAAGCTGTCTTAACAGAGTCTTTCTTCTGTCTGTGCGCAGGATTATACTGCAGTACCTTTCATGGCGCATTTGAATTAGCTTAGTAGTTCAAGTGAAAGAATTCCCTGTTAGTCTAAGCGCTTAGCTTTTCATTAGGAGAGCCAACAACACAGGATAAACCTCGTTTCATTCGATTCAGCGCAGCTCCATCCAGTTCAAACTGCTAAACACCCTGAGCTGCACTTGGGAGGGGAGAGATCTCAATTCACATGTCAGGAAGTTACTATCTCCATTTTCTGGGGAGACAGGATGTCTTGGAGATAGCAAATGGACCACACTAGAAGTCAGGGTTGGAGATGGCATGTGCAGGCTGCTGTAGTACACTAGGGCTCAGGAGGAAGTGGCTCAGGGAAAGCTCCAAAAGAAAGAAGATAAGCCTAGAAATAAAGTTATTTTTATTGTATATTCCCAGGCGCAGTGGACCAGAGGGTGAAATGATTATCGTAATAATCCCTTAAGGTGGTGAGATCTGGGAAGCTATGAGGGACGAGAAGGCACAGGAGTTTGAGAACTTGGTGCAAAATGAGCAAAGCGTGGAGACTTAAGATAGGCTTGAGGGAGAGCCAGCATCTGAATCCCAGCGCTCTGGAGGTGGAGGCAGGGGGATCAAGAATTCAAGGTCATCTTCAGCTACATAGAATTTGAAGCCAGCCCGGACTACAGGAGATTCTTAAAAAACAAATGAATGGCTGGGCGTGGTGGTGCATGCCTTTAATCCCAGCACTCGGGAGGCAGAGGTAGGCGGATTTCTGAGTTCGAGGCCAGCCTGGTCTACAAAGTGAGTTCCAGGACAGCCAGGGCTATACAGAGAAACCCTGTCTTGAAAAACCAAAAAAACAAAAAAAAAAAAAAAAATAAAAAAAAAAACAAAAAAACCCCAAACAAACAAACAAACAAACAAACGAATGGATGAGTGAATGAATGAATGAAATAAAAACATGATAAAAATAAAGACAGCAAGAATCTCTTGAATGGATGCTGCTGAGCACAGAGGCAGCTGACTGTGAGCGCACTTGCTTTGAGGCATCGACATTATTTGGGCTTCAGTTATATTTACTTGCTAGAACTACAGTCTTTGTGGCAACCATGAGTGTATGCCCCAGATCCTCCTTCAAGGAGGGTGTGGTCTGTCTATAGCCTCTGGTCAGCTGTCATCTCCTTTACACTTGGTCTTAGTGGCAGAGCCACCTGGACAATACCCACGTCCTGTGCGTCTGGGGGCTGGGAGCATATTCAGTAGACAGCTAGGTCATGTTGGATCAGTCTGAGTTGGCCCTGTGGGAGCTTACCTGTTAGGAGGGGACTGCAGGCCTGGTCAGGGTAAAGCTTTTCAGTGTAGTTTGACTTAGTTTTCTATGTAATCTAGTCCATTCTTGGGTACAGAATGAGACCCAGTCTTTTTTGGTGGTGAGAGTTCAGGGTAGAGTTTCTCTGTGTAGCCCTAGAACTCCCTCTGTAGAACAGGCTAAGCTTTTCTCTCTCTCAGAGGCTATGCTTTTTTTCTTTTTTTCAAGATAGGCATGGTGGAATATGCCTTCAACCTTAGCGCTCAGGAGGCACAGGCAGGTAGATCTGAGTTTGAGGCTAGCCTGTTCTATAGAGGGAGTTCTGGAGCTATACAGAGAAACTCTGTCTTGAACTCCTTGCTCCCCCACCCCAAAATATTGAGTCTCATTCTGTATCCCAGAATGGACTAGAGCAGTTGTTCTCAACCTCTGGGTTGAGACCCCTTGAGAGGGGGTGTCAAACAAACCTTTCACAGCTTTGGCATATCAGATATACTGCATATATGAAATTTATATACGATCATGACAGTAGCAAAATTATACTTGTGAACTAGCAACAAAAATAAATTTATGGTTGGGGGCCACCACAACATGAGGTGCAGGAGGGCCAAGGCACCACCCAACAGTAACTCAATACTTGTGTGTGTGTGTGTGTGTGTGTGTATGTCTATAGTCTGAACCATACAAAATGGTTTAATATCCTTTAAAAAAAAAAAAAACTGGAAGAAACCATCTTTGAATCCCTTCCCCAGCTCACCTGCCCCTTTGCCTGCCTTTCTCTGTTCTTCACTGCCTGGCCGCTGTCACCTCTCAGCTTCCTTTCTAAAGGTTATACTAGCTTACACTTATACCAGTTCACTAATACATGTATTGTGGCATATATTATTATATAGTATATTACGCTAGTGGGCATATATACAGGGGAATACGTGACCTGTTTGCTTGCCTTTTTCTGAGTTTGGTCCCCTCCCTCGACACTATACTTCTCAGGTTTGCTTATTTCTCTGTTCATTCCATGGTCTCCCCAGTCCTTGGGATACTTTTGAGACAGACACTCCTGTCGCCAAGGTCTTCTGGAACTTACCGTGTAGCTGTGGATGACGTCGAACTCATGACCCTCTTACCTTTACCCCCAAATCAACATCTTGGGGTAGCATCAGTTCTTTTTTAAAGCCTATGTAATCAAGCCCTCAAGCATCACCCTTCATTTTCACTGAACCTGAAATTTATTAATTGGATACTCTGGTGAACCAGCAAGCTTCAAGTGTGCTCCCATCCCCACCCTCCTGGTTCTGGGTCCTCACGATTGCATGGCAAGGACTTTACCAACTGAACCACCTCCTCGGACCTTGTAACCATTTTCAAGACATGGTCTAGACTGGCTCAGAACTTCCTATGAGGGTCTGGATGGCCCTGGCCTCCTGGTCCTTCAGCCACTACTTCCCAAACCATAATGACTTCCTTAGCTTTAGGCTTCAAGAGAACTGAGTCTGTATACTGCTCTTCCTCATGGGAGGCTGGAAATGAGGGTACCGAGAGACTCCGAATCTCCCCAGTGCTATAGGTCACAGGAGCAGTCCACTTGTGGTCACAAGAGCAGAGCCAGCTCTGAATTCACCTGGGCCTTCACTCAAGGCTCTCTACCGCAGCCTGCGGTGCTGTGACCAGCTGTTTCCTACTTCATTAAAGCTGCCTCCTTCTTCCTGCCTCACGGGCATCTCAACAGGAGTCTCTACCCTGTCAGTTTAGTGACCCTTGTCTATAACGTCCTCAACCACCCATGCCTCCTGGAGGTCAAGGCTCTACAGGGCCTAGTCTTGGCTTACCTTCTCTTTCAGGTCTCAGTTCTTGAAACAAAACTACATTTTCTGGTTGGCAGCTTTCTCTGAATACCTCCTACCCTTGACCACAATGGTGATAGTTCATTTCCCCCTGCCAGTTCCGCTGGAGTGCACCTCCAGGAAAGTGTGGGTCACCCTTCACCTCCCAGCACTGAGCTCACAGTCTGGATTCAGTAGGAGCTCAATTTATGTCTGCTGAAAAAAAAGAGAGAGAAAACTTTGGGAAGCGAATGCTTCCTCTTGTTTCCATTGATATTGGCTCCAATTTTCTTCTGTTAATTATTCAATCATAGGAGATTTCCACACAAAGACATTACTGTATATGGGCTGGGGAGATGGCTCCGTGATCACAAGTGGACTGCTCTTTCAGAGCACCCAAGTTCGCACCCCAACACCCCTATCACGGTGCTCACAACTGTTTTGTAACTGCAACTCCAGGGGATCCCAGACCTTCTCTGGCCACCATAAGCATCCACACACACGTGGCACACACACAGTTTTAAGAGGTATCATGGTGAGTATTAGTTACTAGATTATTGTTGTCAGGCTATTTCCAAAAGGGATGTAGAGACTAGTGGCTACTGGGGAAAATCTCCTTGCCTTGGTTGGTGAGGTCATGCTTAGTTCTTTTCAAGAAGTCCAGAGACTAGTTGTCCTGCAGAAATGGAAAATCCATCGCCTTCCTCAGGGCCCTGCCCCCAAGGCCTGGGAACCCCGTGGAGGGTGCTTGCCCAGCTTGCCACTGGCCCTGTGAACTCATTCTTTAAAACTGAACTTCTGCTGGCACCCTTTGACCTCATTAAGTACCCATAAATCATCTTGCACAAAGGTGTGAAATGTTGACGGCCATTCTAACACTTGCCCTGCAAGCTCACATTCGAGAGAAACAAGTGGGGCAGCGCCAGCACGGCCACCAGCACGGCCACCTTCCGTTCTGCGTGGCTTCACTCTGTACACACGAGGAGTTCACAGATTCAGTGTGCAGGCTTGCTAGCTTTTTCCTCTTTAAACTGGCCTAGCGTTTTCTTTTTTAAATCACAAATGTACTTTTTCAATATAAATCGAATGGACAACTCAGAATTTTGAAAAGAGAGAAAAATAGAAAACAATCGGATGTTCAGATATCTCACGTTTGCTTTTGCGGTTATTTTCTGCATTCTGGAGAGTGTGATGGGTGAAGAATAGGGAGAAACTTGTCAAAGGCTTTTCTTCTCAGGTTGTTCTGGATGCAGTGCGCGCACCTGCGTGCGTGCGTGTGTGCGTGTGTGTGTGTGTGTGTGTGTGTGTGTGTGTGTGTGTGTGTGTGTGTGTGTGTAATGTTGTATGTAGCATGTGTGTGTGGTATGTATATGTGTGTGGTGTTTGTGTGTGCACCTGTGTGTATGTGCATATGTGTGGTGTATGTGTGGTATGTGTGCAATGTGGTAAGTGTGTGTACACGTATATGTCTGTGTGATGTGTTGTATGTGTGTGGTATGTGTATGCGTGTGTGTGGTATGGTGTGTGTGTGTATGTGTGCACAATGCACATGCTCATGCAATCTACTAGGTTTATGTAGTTCAGAGCCTGAGCATCAGCCAGAGCACCCAGGCCCCTGCTGTGCTGCCTGCTTCATGCCCCTTGCTTAGGAAGCACTGCTGTGCTTGGACAGACGTGAGCACTTACCCGTTGCTTTTAAAGAAGCATTTGGTTCTAGGGAGTAACCTGAGCCTGGGGAGCAGATGGCATCTGCTTGCTCTCCCTTCCAAATCCCACATTTGATGCAGAGACCTTTCTTATTGCATAGATCCTTACCACAGTAATCATTTCTTTATAAAGATTTACTTTGTGTGTGTTTGAACAGTCTGCCTGCATATCTGTCTGTGCAATAGATGCACAAAGTCACTGCAGGGACCAGAGGAGGGCATGGCATCCTCTGGGGCCTGAGTTACAGATGATTGTGAGCTGCGAATCCAACCCAGGGCCTCTGAAAGAGCAGATGAGCTGACTCTCCAGTCCTGGCTTTAGAGAATTGCCAGTTTTGTACTAAGAATAAGTTGGTCAAGAACGCCCCTTTGATTTAACTGCAGCCCAACTGGAGCCACTGAGCTGGCTGTCCTAGTCCTTCCCCAGTGAGCAGGAGCGATCTCCCGAGGAACCAGCATTAGCTCCGGCAGGTTTGCTGAGAGGGGAATTAGTCTGTGAGATTGCGTTATCAGCTCTCTTAGACCTCTAGGTGTGCCTGTCTGCATGTGTGGATAAAAGTGTGTGTGGTTGGGTGCCAGCGGAGGGAAAGAGGACTGGAGCACAGAGCTGGAGCTACCGGTGTTCGTGAGCAGCCCGATGTGGTGCTAGGAACCAGACTCAGGCTCTTTGTAGGAGCAGCAGACACTCTTAACTGCCGAGTCCATTTTCAGCCCCTTTAGACAGTTTGTATTCAACTAGAGTCAGAACTATATCTGCATTCCTCTTAAATATTTTGCAATTTTGTTATTGTTTAAAGATCTGATAGGTAACTGAGGTGTGAATCTAATTATCTCTGTGATTAGTTGACAAATGAATTACCCACATGGTTGAAGGTGCTAAATTCTGTTGTTGGCTTGGCAAATGTTTATTAATCTCCTTTTTTTTTTTGCATACCTGGCTCTATCCAAGGTGCTAGAGACACAGCAGAAACCCAGGCAGAAATAAACTACCCCATAACAAAACCTATAATTACATGTTGTGCTAAGAATTTTGAGAGTTCACCTGGCAGACTGAATCAGGTTCTAGTGCAGCAATAGAATCAGTTCCAAACACTTTTGTGCATAGTGTGGAAAAGCACAAGGAACAGGGCGTTGGTAAAAATCTTTGGAAGGGCTGAAGAAGTTGCTTAATCTGAAGTGCTTAGGAATCTGAGCCTTAGGGCGGGCAAGATGACTCAGCGGGTAAAGACAATTGTCACACAAGCCTGGCAAAAAGTTTGATCTCTTAGACCCATGAAAGGGAGGAAGGAGAGAACAGATTGCACAAAGTTATCCCCTGACCTCTGACATGCTGTGGTATGTGACTCTCCCATAGCATACGTATGGACAATACACATAACAATAGGAATATATAAAAAAGAGGAACATGTCTCTCAGAACTCAAGAATAGACTTTGTAGGGGAACTGACTTAGGGCCCAAGTGTAGAGTAGACACTCAAGTCTGTGATCTATGGTTTAGGAAGCCAGCTAGAGGTGCCACTGTGGCTTCTGATGGTTTCACATCTACTATGCGTTCTCGGGAGCCATAGAAGACAGTCTTAATATAGAGTGTGAGAAATTTGCAACCACTGGGAGAGAGGAGGTGAAGAAAGAGAGTTGAGAAATCAAAGCCATCTTGAAGCTTGCCTTTAAGTCCTGAGGCTCCATGGGTCTTATCACACCCTGGAGGCTGGGTTCTTAGAGCCAGCTTTCCAAGAAAACCAGATAGTCCCTGATTGCCCTGACCTTGGAGAGCCTGTCTCTGAATCATGTCACGTCTACTACAGTTACAAGTTCAGATTCGAGGCCAAGAAATAGATTCTACTTTTAATTCATGTTTATTGTTAGTTTTAGTGTTTCTATGTCTTTATTGTACTCCTGTACATTGTCATTTCCTGTACTGACTTTATTTATCTTGTGTGTTTTTGATATATTATTATTTTATATGTATGATGGATGTGGGTGTTTTGCTTGCATGCATGTCTATCATTTATGTGTCTGGTGCCCATGAGGACCAGAAGAGGGCATCAGATCCTCTGGAATTGGAGTTGCAGACAGTTGTAAGCCACCATGTGGGTTCTAGGAATCAAACCTGGGTCCTCTGGAGGAATGGCCAGTGCTCTTAACCACTAAGCCATTTCACTAACCCCTGCACTGAAATTCTCTTTCTTTCTTCCTCCCTCCCTCCTTCCTTCCTTTAAGTTTTTTTGTTTTGTTTTGAGACAGGGTCTAACTATGTAGCTCTGGCTGTCCTGGAACTTATTATGTAGACCAGGTTGGCCTCAAACTCAGAGATCTGTTTGTCTCTGCCTCCCAAGTGCTGGGGTTAAAGGTGTGTGCTACTATGCCTAGCTTCAACAACAACTTCTTCTTCTTCTTCTTCTTCTTCTTCTTCTTCTTCTTCTTCTTCTTCTTCTTCTTCTTCTTCTTCTTCTTCTTCTTCTTCAGCTGTCTATTTGAATTGCTTTATGAGTTTGTTTCTGCCCCCTTTGATTTCATTAATTATTCCTAGAATCTCCCTTCTAAGCCTTTGTCTGGATTTCATGTCCTTCACTATCCCTGGGAACCACTGCTGTGGGGTTGATATTTGTGTTCAGGAATGAGAGCTATCACACTGCCCTGACTTTTATTTCTGTGTTGGGGCCTTCACAGCTGGGGTTATTTCATTGAATAGCTTTTAAAAGTATAAATATTTGTCTTATTTTATATGTATGTTCGTGTGCCTGAGAGAATGCATGTGCACCAGCTATGTGCAGGATCCCAGACATCAGAGCAGCATCAGATCTCCTGGAGCTAGACTTACAGATGATTGTGAGCTGCCATGTGGGTGCTGGGAACTGAACCAGGGTCCTGTGGAAGACCATCCTGTGCTCTTAACTGCTGAGCCTTTTTGAGAGAGTGTGTCACCACTTGGCAGTGGCGACTCTGGAGGTTGCTATGTAGTCCTGAATAGCCTCAAACTCACAGAGATCTGCCTTCCTCTGCCTCCTGAGTGCTGGGATTAAAGGCATGCCTTAGCATATCCTACCTTATTCCCACCATAGAATATTAACCCCAGTCTTCCTTTGACAAAGGAAAGAGTTTTAAGGCCATTTGAAATGTCTCAGGGGATGGAAAATGTTTATAGTCCCATCAACAAATATCCAAGCTTTCTGTGTATTCAAGGCTTCTGCTTTATGCTCCTGTAGATTTTTAGATTCTAAAGATATTTTTGAAATATGCTTCAGTTCCTCAGTTAGCATGTACTGCTATCCAAACATATCCAAAATATGTTTTTCCTACTTTGCCCATTATTCTTATGTTTGTAAGGTATCTTGTCTTAGTAATTAACCAATGTTATACATTAATACCTAGATAGCCCTTGCAGTCTAGCAGGCATCCTATGTATATATTTATCATTGAATAATTTAATAAACAAATGTGGGATTTAGCGTTAAGAGAAGGTGTTGGGACTGAAAACAAGGCAGACACAGCAGGATGCTGCGTCTGCGTGGATCTTTCCTTGCATCTGAATATCCTCAAGCTTGATGTGTCAATACTACTAGATCCCGTGGGAAAAATATTTTCCTCCATGAAGTGAATTGGACCTAAGGGTCAGCATGAGTTGCACAAATCTTGAATGGGCATGGATGTATCTTCACTTGAAAAAAAAAAAAAAGAAAGAAATGAAAGAAGAAGAGAGGAAGGAAAATGAAGGCGGTGGGTCACCATTGAGAGTGTCTAGACGGTAAGAAAATGATGCATTTGGGTCTGGTACCTGATGCCACCCAGCCTTCCTGTCTGCTGTACACATGAACTCATAGTAGGTGTGACATCACACACAAGGCCTGCACAAGCTTAAGCCAGACAAATTCCTACATGGAGGGCACAGATGGCCTGAAGTCCTTCCCCTAACAGAGGAGCTAGTTCCTAGCTGCTGTTAGAGGTCAGTTTTCTGTAAGGGTGTGACTGCGGTAGGTTGGCCACAGTGCAGGGGAAAGCCACACACCCAGGAGTATGCAGGCATCACAAGTTGAGCACGTTTTTCTCTTTCTTAAAGATGAGGATACGAAGTTGGGTGGGTAGGGATGAAGGCGAATCTGGAGGAGTAGAAGGATGGGGTAAATGTAATCAAAATATCCAAAATTCTCAAAAATTAATAAAACTTTCAAAGTAAGAACTATGTTTTTGTGATTCCTTTTCTGTTCCGTTGATGTCAACAACGATGAATTATTTATAAAAAGGGGGAAAGGAACCAAAAAAGTGGAAAACATTTGTGTCTTTTAATCTGTTAAAAACTAGCATCTTACTGATTATATCAGAAGATATGAACTAAAAATATAACACCGATGGCTTTCTAGTTAGGCTCAAACCACTTTAACTGCAGTTCCCCTGATGTTGGTACAATTAGTGAAATTTATACTTTCTCCCTGGTCTTGGTAGAGTGAGTAAAATTTGCATCTTGATTCAGCGACATACATTTTCTATTTTTTGAGAATTTCATGTTTTTACTAATTTTTTTGAGATTCCTATAAAATGTAACTTGATCATATTCATGCCCAACGCCACCCCTTAACAACTCTCAGATCTACCCATTTCTGTATCACCTCCAACTCAGCATGAAAAAAGGAGACAATACCCTGTGCACATGTAGAGTTCTGATCCTAAGTTCAATACTGAAATAGTCTTGATGGTCATGAGTTGTAAAGTATGTGATGTGATGTGCTCAATTCTCTGCCTTTGAGAACAGAACTCTATTACTGACATTGCTGTGTTAAGAAAACTAAATGTGATAGCATTTCCAAGCAGTGAATTAGAAAGTCCCATCTACATTGGATAATAGTATTTATTATCAACAGATTGGTTGGAAGAAGAGCTCTCAGGATCTGGCCCAGCACTCTCAGCTACCCTCTAGGTGGCTATCTTCAGTACAGAGCCCTGGCCTAACTGTTTTAGATCAGAATGAGATAGGATCTCTCTAGTCTCCTCCCTGAGCTGGGAAGAGTCTACAGGGCTCAGGTCAAACACTAAAGACTCTAGGTCTATACTGCACCCCACAGCCTTTTACCATGAGGCTTGCTGGGGGCTCCTGGGGACCACAGATGGCCTCAATGGTATTATCTTACAGAGTTGCTACCCTGGAGATGCCCAGCTAAGAGAACCCAAAGTTGGCTGTCTCCTACGGAGTCCCGACACTCTGTATTCTACAGTCTGTCGAGTTTGGTGTGACAAGGTACTGGGTAGCCCTACTCACACAGTGTGGGAGCTGCATTAATAAAGAAATGGAGAGGGAGAGCGTCTCCTTTATTTTTTGTAATTAAATTATCTACTGCCAAAACTAGCTACTAGTGTTTAGCATTATTATTACATCAGCTATAATCATCTCTACTGACAACGGGTTTCACTTCATTTTTTTTTTAATTTCACTTACCAGTGTTTTTTAAAATTCCCCACATAAGCCTTGCATGACGATTGACTCTTGTCTTTTCAGGATAGTTTGCATGGTATTTTGTGTAATAAGTTTGGCAAGTACTGCATAATAATCAAAGAAAAAATAGTCAATATAGAGGAAATGAAACATTTAGAAAGTACAGGCAATGGGGGAAAAAATTAGAATCTCTGGTGATTCTGTGACCAGGAGATGAGTCCTGTGAACACTTTGGGATCTGGCCTTCTAGTATATGGAACTTAACCAACGAAAAGCAGGTGGGTGCCACATACTGTACTTACGGTTGCCTTTTACGTATAAAAAGGAATCTTGGGAACAGCTCATGCTAATAAGTGTTCACCTCAAATCTCTCAAGTCCAGTGTGTTTAAGACACACACTCCCAGTATCCTGCCTCTCTTTCACCAACTCATCATTATCCTGGGTGCTGGTGAGAGTGATTAGAACTGGCCAGAGTACCAGTGCCTACGTTCTAGTGGGGAGGAAAAAACAAAACCAAGCAAGAGAAAAACCAAGGTGTGATAATGCTGTGGCAAAGCAGAGAACCAGGCACTGGTGGGTGAGCGGAAGAGGAAGTGCTCTGCGAGGTAGAGGGATGGGGAAGGCTTGTCGGGTGTGACACAAGCAACGGATGGATGGATGGGCTGTGGGGATATGTGGCTAGAACATTTCAGAATGTGCTAGTCTTGATGTGGCTGGAGCAAAGGGAACGAGAACAGAGGTGAGATAGTGCAAAGGGAAGTCAAAGGGTTAAGAGTGGACTGTGCAGGCTCCATGGGATGCTTCTATGATTGTTCAGAGAGGTAGCAAGGAGACCCACGTGGATCTGGTCCAGCCAGTTGAGCATTTGAGAGGATGAGGATGTAAGCGTGTTAGCTGCTTCTCATCTGTAAGCCTGTGCTGTTCTACCAAGCTGAGGCCATCCTCTATCTATAGGGTTACCCAACCCTCTCATGCTGACGCCAGACCAGGGCAGCTATGAAAGAGGTGGAGTGCCTATCTTCTGGGAGTCTGTTGAGTGTTAAGTCTGTGTGACAGGCAATCAAAATACGTAAGAGTGACTAGGCAGGATCGGAGGGTGTCACTCTCAGAGTGACAACTCTTGTCAGTTTGACAAGTGTTGGTCTAGCACTTACCAGGCTGACAAGAACACAACTCTAGAGAAAGAGCAAAGTAGAGGCTCAGAGTCCCCAGTGAAGGGCCTGAAAGGGAGGTGAGAGACACAAGTGTGTAGTGAGGTACCAAGTCGCTCCACATTTAATCTCTGTGCTGAGGTACCTGCAAATCTATAAATGACAGCAAGAAACAGCTCAAAAAGTGGCCCGTGTCCCATCTGCCAGCTAAGAACCAGCTGGAAGTTTTTCTCAAATCTGAGTCATCACTCTTGGATATAAAAACTAAGCAAAGTGGATTCAAAGTTCAGGCATCAATCTACAAATCCGTGAGTGAGTGACTAAGCAAGACCAGGGGACAGCGGACAGACAGCAAGCACCGGACAGACAGCAAGCACCGTTTGTGTAGTACTTTGTAGTTCTAGAATGTAAACACCACGAGGCCAAGGACTCTTTTATTTGAACTTTGTTTCGCTTCCCTTCTTCCCTGAGTCTCCCTCCCTCCCTTCTTTTGTGTACACCTGGTGTGATCACCAGCCAGGAGACAGCTTACAGTGGCCAGTTCTCTCCTTCCACTATGTAGGTCTAAGGGATGGGACTCAGTCATTAGAACAGGTTACTTGCTGAGTCACCTCTCTGGCCAGCTCCAGGTCAACGACTCTTGTTCACTCCCATAATTCCAGTGCAGGAAGCTGGAGGCACTGCAGTAGGTACTCATTACTAAGTGGGTCAAGTTCAACCTTCACCTTCTTTCTCTTTCTCCCCCTCTTCCCGTCCTCTCCTTAACACCCTTCTCTTTCCCTTTCTTTCTTTCTTTCTTTCTTTCTTTCTTTCTTTCTTTCTTTCTTTCTTTCTTCCTTCCTTCCTTCCTTCCTTTCTTATTTTTTCTTCTTTCTGTCTCTCCCTGTCTTTCTTCTTTTCTTCCTTTCTCTGTCTCTCTCTTTCTTTCTTTCTTTCTTTCTTTCTTCCTTTCTTTCTGTTTTCTTTCTTTCTGTTTTCTTCCTTTCTTTCTTTCCTTTCTCTGTCTCTCCCACCTCTGTCTGTCTTTGTTTCTTTCTTTGTTTCTCTTTCTTTCTTTTTTCTTTCTTTCTTTCCTTTCTTTGTCTCTCCCCCTCTGTCTGTCTTTGTTTCTTTCTTTGCTTCTCTTTCTTTCTTTCTTTCTTCCTTTCTTTCTTTCTTTCTTTCTTTCTTTCTTTCTTTCTTTCTTCCTTCCTTCCTTCCTTCCTTTCTTCCTTTCTTCCTTTCTTCCTTTCTTCCTTTCTTCCTGTCTTTCACAGTGCCACTGTAGAGCTTAAACTGGTCTCTGACTGTCAATCCTTTCTTGGAACTCAGTAAAATTTAGAGGTCTCTGTCTCATAAATGCTGGGATTGCAGGCATGTAGGCACCTTTGATGGATTTTAAATTATGTTAGGGATTATATCTGTGCACATGTGTGTGTATATATACATATACATACACACACACACACACACACACACACACACAGACACACTTCTATAAGCATAGTGAGTGTGAGATAAGATGTTGTCTTTGTCCCCTTCCTTATTCCTGCCTTGGTGACCCACCCATACTTCCCTGAAGTCAGCTGCAGATAGCTTGTCACATAGCTGGGCTTCTAATGACTTCTGCCTTGGCTTCTAATGACTTCTGCCTTGGTGTGTTTTCTGGCCTCACGGGAGAGCTTTGGTCTCCATATTCTGGGTGGATCCTCAATCATCTAAGAATGTGATTTAGTAGATAACTGCTCAGATTCCTTGCTTCTTCATAGTCTCTCTCCTCTCTCTCTCTCTCTCTCTCTCTCTCTCTCTCTCTCTCCTTGAGCATATGGAGGCGTCTTCAGAGGGAATTCCTTATAGTCCAGGCTGGCCTCAAACTGGCTGAGTAGTTGAAGATGATCTTGAACTCCTGATCCCCCTGTTTCCATCTTCTGAGTGCTGTGATCATAGGCTTGGACCTCTGTTCCTTGTTCTTAGTTGAATGACTGTGCTATGTGCAGTCTCTGATGAGAGAGGGCTGAGCCCCACTGTCTGCAGTGGTTCCATCCATCTGTATGTTTGCGGTGCCTCCCTTCTTCTCCTTTCTTCCAGTCCCTGGTACTCCCTAACATAGCTATGTACACCCAAGTATAACAGGAGTATATGTAGAGGACTCCAAACCACAGCCATCATCTGCAGTGCATACAGAATGTTGCTCATAAAGCCTGAGGTAAAGCCCTTATGCCATGGCACAGCCCTCACAGAATCCTTGCTTGGCTACCACGCTCGAGGGTGCCCGGAACATATTTACACAGTATTAATCTCTGAGGAAGAGTTTTCCTTTTTTCTTTATTCTCTAAGAATATCACACATGCACATAACATATTCTATCATATTTATTTCTATCTTCCCTCTCTAACTTCTTAGATCTTCCCATGGCCTCTTCCCAATCTCACACCCTGCTGCCATGGAATATAACCAGTGCTGCCCACATAGGCATAGGTGTGAGGCCACACTAGTGTGTGCTCAATCGACCAGGGATCACACCCCTAAGGGAGGATGACTCCTCCCCTAGCTGCTCTCAACTGTCAAATGCTTTGAGAGAGAATGTTGAGGGGGAACTGAGACATGGCCAAAGGTACCAAGATGGAGTCAAAGAGAGGCAGATGCCAATGAGAAGAGTTGACCAAGGGCTGGAGAGATGGCTCAGTGGTGAAGAGCATCGACTGCTCTTCCAGAGGTCCCGAGTTCAATTCTTAGCAACCACATGGTGGCTCACAACCATCCGTAATGGGGTCCAGTGTTCTGGTGTCTGAAGAGAATGATAGTGTACTCATATACATAAAATAAATAAATAAACCTTTAAAAAAAAAAAGACTGACCAAAATTGTCGAATTTATACACACAAATACACACACACACACACACACACACAAATACACATGTGCACTCACACAGATACAGATAGACACAACACAGAGACAGGCACAGAGGTACACAGGCACACAGATATAGGCATATGTGCATACACGCAGGAACCATACAAACATACATAGACATACATACATACACACATATCTTGCTTTTGCTTTCTTGACCCCATTTATTAGGGATTTTACATATAACTCTGCCAGTAGACTTTAGGGGTCATTGAATTTTTTTCTCAACCAAAGAAACCTTGCTGATGTGCGCTGACCTCTGAGATGTTGTTTTGTTAGCACAGCACATGGGCTTGCATGTGTGCCAGAACATAGTATACAAATGTGTGAGTTTTCAGAAAAAGAACAAAGCAGAAGTGGGAATCTAATCCATAATTCCCCCAAAAGAAAGGCAGCTTTGGATGTTGTATATCATGCCTTAAAATCCTTACAAGGGCTGTCGAGGTGACTCATTGAGCCAGGGTACTTGCTCCTAATTATGATGACTTGAGTTCCATTCCTGGGACCCACATGGTAGAAAGAGAGGAGCAGGCACGCCGTTTGTCTTCTGAGCTCCACACATGTGCTGTGCTGCATGTGCTCAAACACTCACACAAAGCAAAGTCAAATGGAAAACTCCTCAGATGAGGGAGTAGGTCAAAAAAACCAAAGTTTTGTTATCTCACTAACACCAAGGGGTCAGGATGACCTCTGGCATACTCAGATAACAATGCAAAAACAAAGCCAAATAGAAAGGCCATGTAAGGGTCTTCACTGTAAACCTTGAACTAATTCCATGTCTGATTTACAACATGTCACCAAAAATAATGCTTAACCTGCCTGTAGGATGCCAATGATTCAGTAGATCCTAAAATAGGACCCATTACAACTGTTGCCAATCAAAGATCCAGTATCAGCGATGAACTCAGAAGCCCTCAAACCCCTTCCTGTTGCCATTGTAGACAATCACACATCTCAAATGATCCTGCATTCCTTCATGACCGAATCACTTTCCCTTCCTGTACAGTCGGCACCCATCTTTCCCCACATGTGACTGACATGTCGATGGGTACCATTTCATATCAGATCAACATGGACACTTTAAGAAGGGGGTTTTCAATATTTGCAAGTGGCATTTCCATAGATTACTAGCAATCTGATGTTTAGAGAAATCACAGACCCATCTCCACACTTCACCTCCTCTTTTTCCCTTTTGCAAACGTCTCTGTAAAAACACTCCACGGTGAGAAACTCCCACTGTCAGCCAGCCCACGTATTTCCACTCCAAATGGGCTGTGCATCTCTCAAGGCAGTTATTCACATAGCCTTGGCTTCACACTTTGGGTTATCTGTTGTGTTTTGTTTTTGAGAACAGGTGGAGGTTTTATTCTATCTTTCCAAAGCAGGTGAAATGGAAGGAAAATACAGGTTTCTGCTATAGGACAGCAGAGGGAGAGGAATGGAGACAGAGATCAGTGGACTTGAATTTGTGCTATTGCAGGCTATCTCGGCCACTTGGATGAGTCAAGGCCCTGGGTTAGGGGCAAAGATCTCTGACGTAACCAGGGCTGGGAAGGGTTTATCTTATCTTGATTTTTTCCCCCTGGGGGGACTTATCCAGATTCTAGTGTGAGAGGCCTTTAGTTTAGTTGCATTTTAGTGTGGACCTAGTGATCAGAAAGATCTATGTCGTCATAACTTTCTAGAGCTGGGTGTTGGGGAACGTGTTCCTTACTCCAACACTAGAGAGGTGGAACTAGGAAGATCATGAGTGAGTTCAAGCTCAGTCTAGGGTACTGGACCATAGGGCTGAACTTGCTTCAAGATATACACTTTGTCAACATCTCAGCCGGGAGCTTCATTCCTAACCCCCCAGTTGTCAAATGAGTGTCCTATACTTTGGGGTGCACCAGGGCCAGTAGAAGCCTCCTACATCACAGAGATGCTGAAACCTGTGGTCTCAGTCGAGAAGATGCAGCCCCAGAAGCCGTGGTACGCCAAGCAAGCAAGCAAGCAATTGCCGAAAAGTTCAGATGTCAAATAGCCTCCGAGGTCATATGGGAAATCCCTGGGTTCAAAGCAACACAGAGATTGGCCTTACAGGGGACCAGACTCTACATCTGCAGAGAAAGGAGAGAGGCAGCAGAGAGAGGTAGAACCAGCAAACATGGTTGCCACATTTGTCTGAATAATGTTATGTAAGGTATTTTTAATATCTCCTTTTCTACTGCCGTAATTCCTATTCTACTCTAGGAAGCGATGGGAGCCAGGGACAAAAAAATTGACAAAAGCTTGAGGCCTCCCCAGTAGGGAGCAACAAAATGGAAGGCAAGTGAGCTGGGTGGTTTTGACTCAGTTTGGCACAACCTACAATCACCTGTGAAGAGATTGTTACCATGGGCTCTGGGGATCCGAACTCAGGCCCCTGGGCTTGTGCTGCAAGAGTTTTACCCACTGAGCCATCTCCCCAACCCACTTTTTTTTTTTTTTTTAATTTCACATGCTTTACATATTGTCCTGTGAGTTCCTCCCAAGTCAACTATGATGAGCACCAGGCCACAGTTTCATCCCTTCTGTAACTGAGTGGTGTATCGGCTTTCTGGGGATCTGTGTGAAATCACCTCTAAAATACACAAGGTTTATTTGATCATGTGTGTTTGTTTATTTATTTAGCTCATTCCCAATTTCAGGTTTAATAAAATCTAAGAGAGAGAAAAAGATAAAGATTGTCAAAATGGCAACTTTTAAGCAACCAGTGATTAGAAAAGTAAAAACAAATACGTGTCTTGAAAATAACTGTGGATGGGGCCTGGAGACAGAGCTCAGCAATTAAGAGCACTGACTGCTCTTCCAGAGGTCCTAGCAAGCACATGGTGGTTTACAACTCTCTGTAATGGGATCTGATGCTCTCTTCTGATGTGTTTGAAGACAGCAACAGTGTACTCAGATACATAAAATAAACAAATCTTTAAAAGAAAGAAGGTAGGAAGGAAGGAGGGAGGGAGAGAGAGAGAAAGAACAAAAGAAGGAAGGAAGGAAGGAAGGAAGGAAGGAAGAAAGAAAGAAAGAAAGAAAGAAAGAAAGAAAGAAGAAAGAAAGGAAAGAAGGAAAGAAAGAAAGAAAGAAAGAAAGGAAGGAAGGAAGAAAGGAAGAAAGGAAGAAAGAAAGGAAGAAAGAAAGGAAGAAAGATAGACAGATGTGGGATACAGAAGGAGGTATACTGTCGTGGCTATAGTCCACTGTCCCATATACCAGGGCTGGCATTTGCTAAATGCTGACCTGCTCAGTCACTGGGCCTCTTCCTCAAAGAGGACCAGGAAAGGTTTACAGATTCACTCAAGGGAAAGAAATGTAGGTTTCCTTTCTTCCCATCTAAGGCCAATGGGGAGACTCACCCCTCATCTTTGCTTGATTTTTATATGAAAGGAAGGTTTTTTTGTTTGTTTGTTTGTTTAGTTAATTTATTTTATATTATGTGTATGAGTATCTGCCAGCATATATGTATGTGTACTACATGTACGCCTGGTCCCTGCTAGTCAGGAGAGGGCACTGGATCCTCTGGGCCTGGAGGTGTAACTGGAACCATGTGTGTGCTGGGAACTGAACTCTGGTCCTCTGCTCTGACTGGTGAATCATCCCTCCAGTCTCCCCAAACACCCTGCCTTTCCTAACTCATCCAGGATAAACCATCTCTGCTGATGCATCAAGAAGACCTTACATCTTACCCTTGCCAGGATTTTATGTTCCTTCCCCTTGGCATATCCTCCAGGGATCAGTCAGCGGGGCATGCTTTTTTCTTCTCTATGTCGGTTGCCCCACACAGAAAGACATTTAGCTAGTTCAAAAATTAACTATTTAGGGAGACATGGAGGAGATGAATGAGACCCCTGAGGTTCAAATGACTGAGCTACAGATGGAGGTGTGCGCGAGGCGGGTGGATGACTTCCAACTTCTAGACACTGAGTTTCAACACTGTGGATGGTGACTACGGGGTGACTAGTTAGCCCAGAGATGTAATAATCAAGAGGCTAAATCTTTAAGTGTTCGTTGAACTGATATTCTCTTTTCTGGTCATAGAGAAGAGCCTTAGGGTATAGCCTGTTCCTGGTTGAGCAATATCTGCTTAGTGTTACAACTACAGGGAGGGACATCTTCAACTCCAGGTACATGTTTCTACAAACAACCTCAAGTGCTTATTTTTATTATCATGCCACCGCTGCCACCTCTGCCATCATCGTCATCATCGTCATCATCGTCGTCGTATCATCATCTATTTGGTTTTGGATTTTCTGAGACAGTTTCTTTGGGTATCCCTGGGTGTTCTGGAGTTCCCTTTGTAGGCTACACTGGCCTTGAACTCACAGAGAGCCTCCTGTCTCTGCCTCCTGAGTGCTGGGATTAAAGGGGTGCACCCCCACCTCCAGCTCAAGTCCTTATTTTTAAACAGTTATCCTTTAATCAGTAGTGTGTATAAGAAGTGGTAGGTTTCACCATGGCATTTACATTCGTGAATACTGTGCAGTTTGCCTGTATCTACCTCATAGAACCTGTGCTTGTCTCCTCTTCTCTTCCCATTTGCGGTGTTGTTGGGCCAGGGAGAAGCAGAAAGCCATGACTAATGAACTGCAGTGCCACATGGCAAGCTTTCCAAGAGACATCAATAAATAGCTTGAATGTATTAAAGTACAAAAGGAACCATGAACATCTCTGCCGTACAGTGGAGTAAGGAACAAAGAAATAAACGAACATCAACCCACGGTGGACTCTGAAGATAACCACCGTGACCCAGCTTCGGATTTTACCGCTTTCTAACCACGACGTGACCTCGGTCAACTTTCTTAACCTGCTACCTCATCTTCAAGATGGAGACAAAAATACTGATCCTGCCTTTGTTGTGAAAAGTTAGGAGGGAAATTCCCAGCACTGTGTCTGGCACACGATATATGGTCAATAAAAACATATATACTGTTACGAAGTTCTACCAAACTAGGCTGCAAGACCCAAGCGTTCCCATTCCAGGGGCTGCCTGAAGTGATCCCTTCCCTTATTCTTACCCACACCAACCACCAAGAAACTCACCCCTTCAAGGCCATGTTCAAAGTCTTCTTAGTTCCCTGGATCCCTTGACCAGTTCCTCCTCTGAGTGGCCCCTGGTATCCTATCGTGACCATTCGTTAAAGCAGTTGCTTTCAGTCGGGGTAGTGGTGACACACATCTTTAGTTTCAGCACTCGGGAGGCAGAGGCAGGTGGATCTCTGTGAGTTCAAGGCCTGCCTGGTCTACAGAGTGAATTCTAGGACAGCCAGGGCTGCACAGAGAAACCCTCTCTCAACAAAACCAAAAATAAAATAAAATAAAATAAAATAAAATAAAATAAAATAAAATAAAATAAAATAAGCAGTTGCTTCCATGTTTAAGATCTGCCCTAAAATGAGCTTGGCTTAGAGGCCATTGTCCATCTTACCCTTCTTTCCCATGAGACGCTTAGGGTACAGACCTTTCTCTTTCTTCTCTCTATGACCTTTTACTGAGCCTGTTTCTTTACCACAGTGTAATTTGCTCTGAAGAGAAAATGCATGGTTATAGCAGGATTCAGGGTTGTCCTTAAGGGATTGTTTCGTGAGAACAGACTCTGAATTCCTGCTGCCCCCCCGACTCTGAATTAGCACTCAAGAATAAAACCCAAACCCAACCTCCAGTCTGGAACTAAACTCCATGACTCTAGGAGTCCATGAAAGAAAGCTTCCAGGCTGAGCTGCGGGCCTGTCTGCTTTATAAGGAGAAACAGATCCTACGTTCCACTCAGGTTTGCAGCCTCATGACTGCACTGCGCTCTGGCACAGACCAGCCTGGCTCCCACCCTCCCTTTCATTTCTATTCACACCCTTAAGATGCTCCTGGCTCCTCTACCTCAGCCTAGCTTCTGTCCTCAGAAGTCACCGTATTATCCTGGCTTCTAGTTTCTTGTTTTCCTTTCCTTACATTTATAATTTAACTCTACCACCAAAGAAAGACATCTCCTTTCCTTTCCTTTCCTTTCCCTTTCATTTCTCTGCTATCTCTAACCCAAGCTAGCCTCGAACTCCCTATGTAAGTCAAGAATGATCTTGGATTTCTGACCCTCCTGTCTCCGTCTCCCACAGGCTGGGGTGACAGGCATGCAGGACTGTGCCTACTTTTTCAGGATGCTTGAGCCCAGGGTCTTGCACATGTCCTAGAAGCACTCTTTCCATTGTCCCATTGTCCCATTGATGTGCATGTCTTTCTGGAACCACTGCTCTTTAATAAGGACTTAATGTCTATAGAAATCCTCCAGGTACCAGAATCCTTGTTGGCATTTAATTGTGTGTGTGTGTGTGTGTGCGCGTGTGAACTTGAGTTCACAAGTGTATATGGGTATGCATGTGTGTGTAAGCTATAGGCCAATCTTGAGTCTTCCGCAGAACATTACTTACTTTTATTTTTGGAGACAGGATCATCGCTGATCTGAAACTCACCCTTGGGCCAAGCTGGCTGTCCGTGGAGCCTCAGGAACCTGCCTGTCTCTACCTTCCCAGTACTGAGATAATAGGCATGTACCATCATGTCCGCCTTTGTTTTTTTAATGTGATGACTGGGGATTTGAACTCAGATCCTCAAGCTTATAGGCAAGCACTTTATAGATTACATCATCCCTTTAGCACTTCTGGTAGATATATGAAACATCTGCTCATCAGGTAGAAATTATTTTCCTCTCCCTTTTATAGGAGAAGGCAACTAAGAAGACTTAGGGAGTTGCTTCAGAAAGCATACAGTAGAGATAGCCTTCCCCCAATCCCCACCTCTTACTACCGAGCTTTTCAGCTGTACTAGTTGGGGTTTGGTCTGTTGCTATTGTATTGTATTGTAATGCTAAATTAGGTATCCCAAGGCCTACTGGCAGATGAGTGAATTCTCACGTATGCCAGCTTTTGTTGTGCAAACCTTGCTCCTTAATTTAAAACTATCTGCTGAATAAAGATGCCCACAGCCAAAACTATTGGTTGATTAAAGATGCCTACAGCCTATAGCTGAGCAGAAGAGAGGTAGGTGGAGCTCGGTTCCCAGGCTTGGGGTCCGAGGCAGAGAACGCGAAGGAAGAGACAGAAGAAGTCACTATGGCATAAGCAGATCCTGAGCTCACGGACATGAGGACTGGCCTGCTAGAGAAAGAGCGGCCCAGGCAGAGCATGGCAAGTGATATCTCTGGGTTATCGACAGGGAAGTAGACAAAATAGCACAGAGGGTTGGTATCTGCCCAGCTCTAGTGCTCTAAGGCTTTAAGTGCTTTTATTTGGGAACCAAATGATCTCAGGTGGGGTAGAACCCCCCCCCCCCCCGAATAATGTTCACGGCAACATATACTATCATGTCTTTGCAAGTATAACCTTTGCAAATGAATGAGCAATGGATTGGTGTAGTAAGTAATAGCTCATGTTTTAAGTGTGAAGACCCTTTCTAGAGCATTAAATACCATATCCCACTTTCCTTTTAAAGACGCATTTTAAAATGAAGATTCTAAACTATAAATAGCTCATGCCTCTGTCACCCAAGGCCTGCTTTAAATACGGCCAGTGTTTGTTTCTTCGAGTTCTATGGAACTCGGAAGGAAACCACAGAGCAGCCACCCCAGGATGGCAGAGTCTGACCTGAGCCCACAAAAGCCAAAAAGTAGCAAGGCTGGAGTTAAAAGTCTGGCTTGACACTTTGTCTCCAGCTCACACCCTGGCACCTTCAAGGCCTTGTCTTTTTTTAACAGCAGAGTGCCAGCCTCGAATTTTTAAAATCTTAGCTCTGAATCTCTTGACTGGTGTGTTTAAGATAGATTTTGCATGTTGCTATTTTGAAGTAGCTGTTTGTCAGAGCCAGAGAGATGGGGAGAGAATCAAAGGGTTCAGTGCAACATGCTTGTCTAGGAAGTGCGGCTAAAAAATCAAGAAGTTTCTAGATTCTGACAAGCCAAAGTTCCTAGGCCTTTGCTAACAGGCCTTTGCAAACAGCATGGGTAGCTGGAGGCCTTTTGTTTGGGGAGCTGCCATGGGCATGCGTGTGAGGTAAGCAGCTTCAGGGCCTCTGCTCACCCACTCCAGTGCTACCACTTTCTCAGCGGTGACTTTCAAAAGAGCTGCAGCTTGTGGTCAATCAATCTTAGGTGGGGCTGAACTGCCTAGCTTGAGGTCCTTTGTTCTAAATCGAGAGCATCCCAGAGCATCCATGTGGGCCTCTCATTGGACAGGAGCAGATGGTTGTTCAGGGAACTTGTTGCTTGGGAGTTCTGCCTTGGAAACTTCTGGCCGAAATCTTATTTAATTCCAAGAGGCTAGTACAAGTCATGTGGTAAAGAGAAGGACGGCGTGTCATTATTTATCCTGAACTTGCAGAAACTAGTTACAGTGTTTTGTTTCAGGCAGGAATTGAGTACTGATTGCAGTAGCTTTGGAGGATGGATGCTCTGTCTGACTTTCTTATGATGCTCCTGGAAGATGAGACCCTCTAGGAAGAAGGTAGGAGGGATGTTTAATACACCAAATAGATTTTAAAAACTGGTTGAGTGCATATTACTTTTAGCTTCAGAAGATATTATGTATATTTAAGAGGAATTTAACTATTAAAATTATTTTAATTACTTTTAAAAAAAGGTAGGAGGGCCTCTGGGGTCATGAGAACAGGATGATACAAGCAAGAACGGCTTAGTTTTCTTCATTGACTCTTCCCCCTACCCCCAACCTCCTTTTTCTTTTGAGAGAGGCTCTCATGTGTTCCAGAGTGACCTGAACCTCAAGGATAACCTTAAACATCTGACCCGCAGCCTCTGCTTCCCACTGCTGGATTGTGATGGATCTCATTCGTGCTTGTCTCACTCCTGGAACAAAACCTCTGACCGGAGCAACTTAAGGAAGGGAATGTGAAAAGCTATGCTGACAGGGGAGGTAAGGTGGTATAAATGGCGCCCTAGCTTTGGTTGCAGGAGCACGAGGAGGTGGTTCACCTAGCATCTACAGTCAGAAGCAGTGAGATGTGAATGCTGGCATTGATTACTGTCTCTACTGTTACTTTGTATTCGGTCAAGGTCTCAGTCTGTGGAGCTTACATTCAGGGCGGGCCTTCCCACCTTAGTCTAACCACTCTACTCTCGGAAGAGTATCTCCTACTGCATCAGAAAGCCAACCAAATGATCCATCCGGCAATATTATGACAACAGATTTATCCAAAGGATATCAGTGTACCAGTCCACATTCGCTGCCGCAGTATCTAAACCAGCAAGACATGTAACCAATGGATGAAATGCAGAAAAAGATGGCATACACATGATTCCATGTATATATAGCACATATACATAGCTACAAAGTAGCACTGTTCAGCCTTTAAAACATAAAGAAATCTCATCTCTTCCGGCTTTATTTATGTTGCGTCAATTAAACACACCAGCCCAACAACTCAGGACATGAAGGGTTTATTTGGCAACTTCACAACTGCAGTCCATTATTTCTGGGGAGTCCAGTCAAGAACTCAAGTTGCTGATCACACCATATCCACAGTCAAGAGCGGAGAGGCATGAGTGCACCATGCTGCATCTGGCTCTCTCCTGTCTCATTCAGCTCAGGAGCCTCTGCCTAGGGAGTGACGCCACCCGCAAAGGGCTGGGTCTTCCCGCGTCAATTAAAAATGAAGACAATTCCCCACACGCATGCCCACAGACAAACCTAATCTGGGCAGTTCCACAAATGAGACTGTCTTCTTGGCTGCTCCTAGGTTGTGTCAAGTTGACAGTTAAAACTAAGGAGGACTCCGTCTTTCTTGATTGACTAACCAGGGTGGACCAGAAAAACGTGATACTAAGCGATTAAGTACTACTTGGCTCTTCACACTTTGGATGTCCTAGAAGGGGGTCAGACACCCAACCACACAGTCTGCATTGACTCCCTCGAGTGTGAGTCAACTAAGAGTCACCTCTGTTTCACAGTTCAAGGATCTCTGAGAACTCTGAAGACCCCACGATTATCCATAGTGAGGGATGTTGAGTCCCAGGGCTCAGAATGTCGGCAGCTCTAGACAAACATTCAGTTCTCTGTTTACAGTGCGTGTGGATGCCCCTTCACTGGCCTTGAAGTGCAGAGGCAGGTCCAGCTTACACAGGTTCTACATGGTCCTGATGAAGAAGTTATCACAGCATGGTAGGCACCCACAGATTATCTCTCTCCAGCGCTAACAACACCCCCAATCCCCCTTCTTCCCTCTTCTTTATCTCCTGTGTCTCCACTGTTGAAGAGCCAGGGAGACTCCAGTGTCATGGACTGGGTGTTAATATGTAGCTTCTTGGTGATCCTGCATATTGAAATCCCTCCTTAAAGAGATGATAAATTCTAAAGTGAGAAAGGATGCCAAGCTGGCCTACATAAAGCAGGAGCTTAAGGGAAGGGCAGGAGATGTCACCAGAGATAACCTGCAACTTGTTTAACCACAGCTGTATGCTCAGGGTCTTCTGGCATCTCCATGAGCGACTAACTCTGCCTTCTTTGGTACCTCTTAAGGGCTATTTCCAGTACAAAATGACCATTCTAACACCTAGCTAGCCCTCAGCCCACCCACTACCCAAGCATGTACAAACAAGATGTACTATTTCTGTATCCACAGGCTTGCCTCCCTTCTCTCCCTGCTTTTTAAATCCTGCTCTGGTCTCTGGCCTTTGGCTTCATCTTTAATCCAACTCCTCAAACATGAGAAGCCTTTATATGTTCAATAAAGTAGCAATAAGTAGCATGGAGCCCACGCACAGAAAAGCTGCATTATTCTTTGATGGTCCCTCCTCCTAGGGAGGCAGGGAAACTTCTGTGGAGTGATATCTTGTAGACAACTGTGACAGAGGCTGCTAGCTGTTCCCGATATCCTCAGTGTCCCCTCACATACTCGGTCAATTCTGTTTCTTAGGCACAGGAGCTTGTGTAGAAAGACTTTCCCTCTACCCTCTGAGCGCTTGATACCCAAGTGCATGAGGTGACTGCTAAAAGACAGATTGGCAGCTGAGACAGAACTCATGGCTCATGGTTGTCACAGGGATGGAAGTCAATACCTATAAAACCAGAGGGATTTAGAAACTCTAAAACCTTGTCACTTAGGCAGGGGTGGTGGCACACATCTTTAATCATCCCAGCATTTGGGAGGCGGAGGTAGGCCGACCATTGAGTCTGAGGCCACTCTGGTCTACAGAGTGAATTCCAGGACAACCAAGGCTACACAGAGAAACCCTGTCCCAAGGAACCAAAAGAAACTTTCATATTTGTGTGTGTATGTATGTGTAGTATGTATATATGCATGTATATGTATATGATATGTAAGCATGTGTGATGTGAGGAGGAGTGGTTTACAAATGTGTGTGTGAAGCTATGTGTATGTGGCTTGTATATGTGTGGATGGATATGGATATGTGATTATGTATGATTTCATATGTGTGTGTGTACATGCACATATGTATGTATTTGGGAAATGGGTGGGTGGTATGGTATTTATATGTGTGTGCTAAAGGGGGAATGTATGTATGCATGCATATATATGTGCCTATTTTTTTGTGTAGTGTGCATATGTATGTATTTTGTATATGTGTGTGGTATGTATGTGTGCAGTGTGTGTGAGGCAGTGTATGTGAAACAGCATGCAGTGTAAAGCAGTGAGCAGTATATGTGAGGTGGTATACAGTGTGTGAGGCAGTGTGCAGTGTGTGTGAGGCAGTATGCAGTGTGTGTGAGGCAGTGGGCAGTGTGTGTGAGGCAGTGTGCAGTATGTGTGAGGCAGTGTGCAGTGTGAGGCAGTGTACAGTGTGTGTCCCTATGCAGTGTAAGGCAGTATGCAGTATGTGTGAGGCAGTGTGCAGTGTAAAGCAGTGTGCAGGGTATATGACACTGTGCCATGTGCAGTGTGAGGCAGTGTACAGTGTGTGTCCCTATGCAGTGTAAGGCAGTGTGCAGTGTGTGAGGCAGTGTTCAGTGTGAGTCAGTGTACAATGTGTGAGACAGTGTGCAGTGTGTGAGGCAATGTGCAGTGTGAGGCAGTGTGCAGTGTGTGAGGCCCTGTGCAGTGTGAGGCAGTGAATTTGGGTCCCTTTTCCAAGCATCTGTGCTTGGGTAGAAGAAACAGGGACAGGCCGTCCGTCCCTGTACCCACTGTTGTCAGTACATCAGAGCAGAGGGCTTCCTGAACACCTATACCCATCTGTAAGATCTTTAAAAATCCTGGGAGAAGATTTTCCACCACATAGCTGTGGGCCTCATGCCTACCTATAGGCTGAGGAACACAGTGTTGATAGGACCAGCTGTCTCCACAGGAGCTATCTGGTCAGCCTTCAGAGAAAAGAATTCGGAGGGGGTCTGTTCCTGCAAAGGTGAGAGAGGCCTTGGGCAGATAAAAGACTACAAGTTTCCATGGGGGGCTTTTAAGCTTCTGAGGCGGGTACTTCCTGTTTGCCTGGCATAGCCCTTCTGTGGTTGCTGCGGAAGGTGGGCTAGGCTAATTGCCAATTTGTGTGTGAAGTAGGAAAGGCTGGGCTTCTTTCATCTTGAACTTTTATTTCTTATGTGTGCTGCCCTGATAAATCTGCTTATCATGGCTTTCTCTGGATGGGTCCTACAGCCTTCATGGTCTCCTGTGTCCCTGTTGAAAGTCTTATTCACACACTTGTGTGCACACCTTGATTATAAACAATTTTATTTTTTACTTCTCTGCCTTTGGCTTACTTCAAACCCATTGACTCCACCACCAGGATGTATAAAACAAAACAAAACCACCTTGAATGTCAGGAATCAAAAGCCCGTGCAGAGGAAACTGAGACTATGCAGTTGCTTGCATGATTCAGAGAGGGGCCTGTTTAAGGAGTGAGGGACTAGTGCTTGGCAGGGCCATGGAGACCAGGTCATGGAGACCAAGCTGACCACTAAGTTCCAGAGCAGGAAAAGGCTAAACTGGGAAACTGAGGGCCGGGGAGATGGCTCAGCCTATAAAGTACATTGCAGTCATGGGGACCTGAGTTCAATTTCCAGAACTCAGTTGCTAAATCAATAAGTAATGTAGGAACTCTGGCCTGGGAGCGCATACTTATAATCCCAGAGCTAGGGAGGTGGAAACAGGCAGCTAGGTCCCTGGGGCTTACGCGGTGGATTCAAGGCTAGTGAGAAACCGTGTCTATAAAATAAAACAAAATAAAATAAAATAAAATAAAATAGTGCATGGCACCCAAAGAATGACAGAGAGTATTTTACACACACACACACACACACACACACACACACACACACACACACACACGTAGGAGAAAATCCGAATAAGCATGTTGTTTCACTGTGAGAAGGCCAAGGCTGAAGAGGCTGCGACCACGACCAACGGGAAATGAGTCTGGTGCTTCCTAAGGGTAGGAAGGGCTATTCGGAGTGGGAGAGTGTTTGCCTAGGGAGTACAAGGCCCGGGTTTGATTCCCAGCACCGAGGGGAGTGTAGGAAGTAGTGGGGAAAAGAATACAGCCTAGGGGGCTGATAGCGTAGAATAACTCTTGTAAACTATATGGTTCAATGAATGACGCAGATAACTGAACAGAAAACAAACAAGCGTGCCTGTCCTCAGCCAGGGCGCTAGGATCCTGGCTACCCCAGTTGAGGAGTTCCGGGTCTTTCTCTGCTTTTCTCCCGAGTCTGGTCTCCGGTCATCCTCCCCACCCCCAGCCCCACCCCCAGCCCGGGAGAAAGCACTTGGGAAATAAGAGATTTAAGATCTGATATCTGTAAACGTGTCCTTCACCTTTGCTGACCTGTAGCTGTTTCTCCCGGCCGGGAATTCTAAACTGGAAACCACGCTCGCTCACTGAGAAATTTCTCCAGTTATGTTCCCCCCCACCACCCCTTCCTCCTCTCCCCAAACCCCCCCCCTCCCCCCGCCCTCCGCAGTTTTACTGCTCTGAACCTTGGCTGTGTTAACTTTTGCTTTTCATTTTGGAAGCATTGGGATTTTCCCCTCTGGTTCTAGTACTCAGAAATAACGCAGATGGCGCTTAGTGGAGCTGTGCTTTCTTCTCGATAGCGACCTCAATACGGCGTTTAATTATGAAGAAAATTTAAAAAGCAATTTTTCAATTCCCTGTTCTGTCTATAATTTTATTGAGATGCTTAGTCTTCTGGCTTTTGTTTTTGTAACAGAGCTGAGGCCTTAGACCCAGGGCCTCAGGCACGCTGGGCAAACATTGTACCGCGGAGCTGTGCTCCTTAACCTTGTGGGGGCTCTTGCATCTCTGATTTTCAAGGATCTTCTTCATTTCCCTGCTGGTCCATCCCAAGCACTGGGTTCCAAGTGAGCTCCACCATGCCTGCTTTTCCTTGCTCTGCTCAGTCAGACTCCTGTTTCTCTCTCTGTCTCTGTCTCTGTCTCTGTCTCTGTCTCTGTCTGTCTGTCTGTCTGTCTGTCTGTCTGTCTCTCTCTCTCTCTCTCTCTCTCCTGGGTTCTAACCTCCCAGCTTTCTTTTCATTACATTCATAAATGGAGAACTTCCCTTACAGACATAATGCCAGCAATCCTCTCTCAGTCCAAAGGACTGCTTCTAGCATCCTCTGTAGGTCAGTAACGCTAAATGAATGGGGCTTAGTGGTATGTGTTTGTGTGAGTGTGTGTGTGTATTAATTATAGAAGTCATGAGCTCAAAAGAGACTTGGTGAGGGGCACAGGAGAGTTGGAGGGATGGGAATAATGTAAATACAGTATTCATGTATGAAATACTAAAATTTTAATTTAAAAAGTTAAAATGAAAACATATGTCGGCGAATAAAGATGTCTCCTCTTTCTTCCCCTTTGTTGGAATGCGGCCTTTGCAACCGAGACAGGTCACCGGACGGACGGACGGACGGACGAACGGACGGAGGAAGACCAGGAGCCTTGCTTGCTTATCCAGACTGACTGGGTTCTGATGACACCTTATACAAGAACTCAGGAAACAGCACCCTGCGGGCCCTGTGCGGCCTCAGGAGGGAGTCCTTTCAGGCTCTCTCCCATCTCATTTCCTCCCAACCCTCTCGGTCCCCAACAGTGAACCACAAACCAAATTCCAATGCCCCAAGGCTAGTCATAAGAGCCAGGACTGTTCTACCTGAAAACCTAGGCCCATTCTCTCCCTGGCCCATAAAGTTCCACTCCCCAGGACCCTCCCATGCCCGGGAGCAAAGGAAGATTGCTTCACTGGAAAGAAAGCCAGGAGGAATCTGGAAAGACAGTCCTGGAGGGCTTTTCCCTGGAACCCGTACCTGGAGAGTGTGAACCGTGAGCCACCGGTCCCCTCTCCAGGGGACGGAAGTGGACGCAGGAATAGGCAGTTTTCCTTGAGTCTTACTCTCTGAAGGCTCTTGGGCCACATTGAACTTTTGTTCAACACACTAGGTTTTCTCGGGCTGGGGCTGCCTGTCCTTCCTTATAGGAGTGTCCTTGGGACCCACATGGTAGGAGAGGTCACCATGCACTAAGCCCTCAGCACTAGGAAATGTGCAGAGCCAGGTTCTAAGGGAAGCCTGAGCTCCCTCTGTTGCTGGTCCTGGGTGTCGCTCCTGGTCCTCCGCCTCACATCTGTAAGCAGCACAAATCTCTGAGAGCAGTTTTGGAGAGCTAATATCCTCTCCGTTTCAATTTACCGCCGGTTGGTTTCATACTTTTTAAATGTCAATTGTCAATCTCTCTCTATTATTATTATTATTATTATTATTATTATTATTATTTTATTTTATTTTATTTTATTTTATTTTATTTTATTTTTTTACCTCTACCTTTGTCCTTGCTACCTAGCCCAGTCTCAGTTTCTTCCTGAGACAAGTAGGTAAATGGAGCTGGCGATGGGGCTCGGTTGGTAAAGTGCTTGCCTTGTTAGCACTTGAGTATAAGTCCCTGGAACTCCTTTTTTTGTAAAAAACCAGACATGGAAGGCCCCGAGAAATGGCTCAGTGATTACAAACACATGCCTCACATGTTTGGGTTCGATCTCTGAAACCCATCGTGGAAATAGAAAACTAACTCTTGGGAGTTGTCCTCTGACCTCCACGGGTGTGTGAGACACGTGGGAGCCCATGCTCATACTTACTCCAAACACAATAAAAAATTTAAAAGCCAGGCATGATGGTTCCCCATGTATTCACCAGGGCTGATTCGTGGGGCTCTCCCACCAGCCAGCCTAGATAAACTGTCAAGCTCTAAGGCTGTGAGAGACCCTGTTTCACAAACAAGGATTAACAATTGACTTGACTTTCTGGCACACCCATGACACTGCCCACCCCACCCCCCAACACACACTCAAAAGTAGGGACATACTGCCTCCCCAACTTCACCTGCACCTGGTAAGTTAGCAGCGACCCAAGGCTCCTTTCCTAGGGTCCCTGAGTTGGGGGTGGGGTGGGGTGTCTTGAATGCTTGCCTCCAGCCAGAGCAGTTATGTTCACAAAAGTGAAAGTAACTTTAAACCCAGTGAGATGAAAACATCTGGTTGAAAGCAGCCCAGTAACTAAGTTCTCACCTCAACAACTACAGCAAGCTAAACCAGAGAGAAGTTTCCTCAACCTGCAGGCCTTGCAGCAGGCCTAGAACACAGCAGCAACTCTCCACACAGCCCAGGGAAGGTGTGAGACTGGAGTGTGTGAGGCCTTAGACCCAGGAATGTCTGCTTGACACCCCTCTTCTGCCTCCCTGCACCCCACTTTCTTCTATTTTTGTAACCTACAGAGGAACAGGAAGAGGCCTTTTTGACTTTGTGTTTTTGAGCACTATGGTTCTGCCGGGGTTCTAGATGCTTATGATGTTGAACTTGCCACAGAGAAGGGGCGCAACCCCGGGCAAGGACTACAGAGGCTTCCAGACTGTCAAGGCAGTGAGAGGATCCTCAGCTCCGTTGATAGGACACACACATCCACGCTTAAAAAATGACCCCAAGATCCTTTAGCCAGTGAAGGAGACAGCAGCCAGGGTTCCAACCTGTCCACTGCACGGCTCTCCCTGGGGGGGGGGGGGGGGGAGGGGGGGCGTTGGCTTTCCCTTGCAGAGGCCAGGAAAACCCTTGGCGACACATGGATCAGACAGGCCCCCAAATGGTAAATCTGGTGGCTGTGGCTAAAGTTCACTGCTCAGTGGTTTGAAAACGGACACAGTTTCAAATGGGTCTCTCCGTGCCAGTAGGTAACAGAACAACTGTGCACAGCTTCTAGCTCTCGACCGTGTCGGCTCCAGAGCGCTGCTGACTTTCTTTGCTGTCTCCTTTCTAGTAACCACTTCTGGCCGCTTCTCTAGTTCTCATACTTAGCTTCCAGTTCATTTTGTTTTTTCTTTAAAAAAAAAAAAGTATTCATTTATTTGGGGTGGGGGCGTGCAGAGCGCTCTCTCTCTATCTCTCTCTCTCTCTCTCTCTCTCTCTCTCTGTGTGTGTGTGTGTGTGTGTGTGTGTGAAGGTCAGAGGACAACCTTCTGGAGTGAGTGAGTTCTTTCCTTTCACCTTGTGGATCCCAGGGAGCAAACTCAAGTCAGTAGACTCTGCAGTGTCAGAGGAGCCCTCTCACAGCCTCGGTTGTTGGTTTTCTTTCACTGATAACTTTTACCTGGGTTTACTATATTTCGAGAAGAAAAGCATAGTTAAAATGTAAATTTCAGATATACATAGTTTCATGTAAATACATCTCACATAACCTCCCGCGTTATGATAGTGAACATTTAAGGCAAAATGTTGCCGTTTTACCTGAGATTCCAGGGTGCAGGCTCATACAAATACATTTCCCTTTCTGAAATCAAGATGTGACTAAGGGTCTTTATTTTGTCTGGTGAGGCTTGTTAGTTCTCTGTCTCTCTCTGTCTCTGCCTCTGTCTCTCTCTTTCTTTCTCTCTCATTTTTTTTGAATACTTCCCCAACAATGAACATTTGTTTAAGCCAAGGGAAGATTGAAAATGTGACCAGCAGGTTAGTTTTCATTTTGACCCAGTACAAGAGGTTCACAGCGAACTCAGGAGAGCAGCCACTGACTGGCCAGCGAGTGATCAGCAAGCTGGAATAACCTGAGCTCACTCACAGCTCGCTACCTAGATGTGGTGAGGTAGAAAGCCAGGACTTAGGCTCATGAATTGTATTTCTACTGAGGACTTGGAGATTGCTCTTCTAAGCTGAGAGGACCTCAGACAGCAAGTATTTTGTGAATGAATGTTAGTGTATAAATGACAGGTCAAGCGGTTCTGAACAGAGCTTTGAGAACGTGACTTTCTCCATGTCTTAATTCCCCTGCAGAGTACTGGCAATAACAGTTGTGACAGGGGCGGAGCTGTGTAAGAGGAAAACTAACACATTATACAGAGACTGGATGCCTACAATACTTCATCGATTTCCCCTTTGAAAACAGCTTTTAGAAGTTTACAGACAGGCAGGGCGGTTGGGAGGCAGAGGCAGGAAGATCTCAGGAAGTTCGAGGCCAGCCTGGTCTATTAAAGTCCAGGACACCCAGGGCTACACAGAGGGACCCTGTCTCAAAAACTCAAAAAACAAAAACAAAACAAAAAACAAACAAACGTTTAGGAACTTTTATATCCCAAACCCACATAGCCAGCTGCTCCTTGCATGAGCAGATGAGCCTTTGGCCTTTACATCACGGCCTTTACACAGACAGGACGTCCCCCATCTTTCATATCCTTGTGTCTCTGAAATAAGATGCCTTTTAAAGTCAATGGCATCTCATGGCAGCTTTCCTCCAGAGGGACATGGACAGTCTAGAAGGTTTGAAGATAGTTTACGTATGATGAACCCGAGCGATGTTAAAATTTTCATATCTTTTTACTAATATTTTTGGTTACCATTCATATAGAATGTGCGTCACTGGGATACATGTCTTTCATTATACTTCATGTTTACCCTAACCCTCGTGCTGATAACCTTCTTTTTCCCCAGGTGTCTCTCCTTTTGTGACCCAGGTACTCCATGGCTTTTCTTTTACCTCATCCTCTCTCCTTGGACCTCTTCCCTCCTGGCAGCCTTTCTACTTGTGTGTGTGTGTGTGTGTGTGTGTGGTGTATGTATGTGTATATCTATGGTGATGTGTGTGATGTGTGTGGTGTGTGTGGTGTGTGTGTGTGTGATACACCTATAACCCCAGCATTAGGGAGCCTGCGGCAGGATGATCAAGTGGAATGTTGGTGTATTAGTTTGCTTTCCATTACTGTGATAAAACACTTCACAACCAGTAGTAAATTTAGGAAGAAAAGGGTTAACTCAGCTTACCCATTTCACAGTTCACCACTGAGGAAAGCCAGGGGAGGAATTCAAGCAGGGCAGGAAGCTGGAGGCAAGAATCAAAGCAGACACCAGACCTCGGAGGGAGGAACACGGCTTGCAGACTTGTTCGCAGTGTTTGCTAAGCTTGCTTGCTTCTATGATCCAGGACCACCTGCCTCGGGGATGGCCCCACCCCCAGTGGCCTGAGCCCTCAAATGTCAATCATTAATCAAGAAAATGTCCCACAGACATGCACCCAGGGCAATCTTAGGAAGGGATCTCACAATCAACAGTCCTTCCTCCTGGGTGACTCTAGTTTGTTTCCAGTTGACAAAAGAGTAACCAGGCCAGGCCAGCTACACAGGGGACATCATTTCAAAAAAACAGATAAGCAAACAGAGCTTGTGATTGTATCTGCGGAGTCACATTCTACCACACACTTAAGGCATGATCAAATTATCTTTCCCCTAATGATGGACATTTAGGCTGCTTCTAGCTCTTTTTGCTCCATGAGTTAGAAATGAGATTTTTCAAAGCTGGGGTTTAAAAGAATACATCTGTAACTACCCTCAGCCATTTGGCAAGCCGAGGGAAGAGAGTCAGGAGCTCTATTGGCCTAGTCAATGAAATCTCATAGAACGAAACAAAACAAAGAATTTCAAATTGGGCATGATCCACCAGCACGTAAGAGACTCCAGGAAGGTCCTTCAAGGTCATCTGAACCGCACACTGATGATACCTTATCTCAAAAATGTAACATAAATAAGTTCTAGGATGTAACATTTACTTATTTAAAAATCTGTCTGTAATTTAATTAAGCCAAATTTATTGTTGCTTTAAGCTTTCTAACTGAAGTCTGTTATGTGTCAAAGGTGGTTTTTTGGCTCCCCAGAGGGAAAGCCCTTTCTATTTGATTGACACCCACTTCTTTACCAGAGATCATAAGAACACCAAATTTACTCTTTATAAATGTCACCGTTGAGATTTTTGAGGCAGTTTGTGAGGCATTAGTCAACCAACCAACTTCACTTCTTAAACCCTTGATGTATTTTCAAAGACTTTCTGTGCTTGAAATGCCACAGGAGCCCTCCAAGTTTCACCTGTCAGTCACCTGGGGTTGGAGAGATGACATTAGTGTGGACTTTAAGGAATGGCCTGTAACATGTGCCAACAACCTAAGAGGGACACTCCCATCTTGTCAACAGTGACACAAAGGAATTTGTTATAAGTAAATTAAATGTGTCCACAACATGAAGTAACAAGGTACTAACTGCAGGTAAGTTTCTATCAGTAGATATGTAGAAGCCAGAAATGTTGCCTTGTACCTATGTACCCAGAACTTGGCAGGCTTGGAAGGTCAGGAGTTCAAGGTTAGCCTCGACTTCTAGTGAGTCTGAGTTTGAGACTGACCCGGGGGCTGGAGAGATGGCTCAGAGGTTAAGCAAGCTGACTGTTTTGCCAAAGGACTCAAGTCCAATCCCTAGCAGCCACACCATGGATTCTAACCACCTGTAATTCCAGTTCCAAGAGCTCTGACACCCTCTTCTGGCCTTCACAGGCATGAATGTGGTGCGCAGTCATACATGCAGGCAAAATACTCAT
The DNA here is from genome assembly GCF_000001635.26 of Mus musculus. Taxonomy (NCBI): domain Eukaryota; kingdom Metazoa; phylum Chordata; class Mammalia; order Rodentia; family Muridae; genus Mus; species Mus musculus. The sequence goes on along the minus strand of NC_000075.6, from coordinate 118,392,379 downwards.
TCACATAAAATAAATAATAATTTTGTTTAAAAGAAAAAAGAACCTAACCTGGATTACACCAGGCTGTTTCAAGAACAAACAAAAACAAGCAAAAAAAAACATCTAAAACCAAAAGGGAGAAAGATGAGAATCGCTCAAAGTTGTGTAATAAGAATTTATAAATCCAGGGTAGATTTTTATTTATGGTGTGCGTGTGTGTGTGTGTGTGTGTGTGTGTGTAGATGAAGGAAATGGATAAAAGATTGTCTGAAGGCTATGACTTCTTGATTTTTATGATTGGTTGCATTTGCTAAGGTCATGTGGGGTGTGTGAGTGTACAAGAGAGAGATAGAGAGAGAGAGAGAGAGAGGGAGAGATGGGGGGGCATGCTGGGGAGGCTTAAGTACCTCGACCTGAGTGCAGAGGTTAGAGCGCTGCCTAGCGGACTCCCGCTGTCCTTCCACCTCTGCAAGGCTCTGAGGATGGAACTGAGGCCTTCAAGCTGACTCAACAAGCGCCAGTATCTGCTGAGTCATCTCTCAGGCCCAGAATGTTTTCTTCAAAAAAGTATATTCCTGGAAAAATATCTGAACAGGAGCAATCAAGTCCTTGGAAGTCAAATGTGCGTTTTTTTCTTTTCTTCGAGACAGGGTTTCTCTGTGTAGCCCTGGCTGTCCTGGAACTCACTTTGTAGACCAGGCTGGCCTCGAACTCAGAAATTCACTTGCCTCTGCCTTCCGAGTGCTGGAACTAAAGGTGTGTGCCACCACGCCCGGCTCAAATGTGCATCTTATAGATTACTTAATTTTCTTCTCGTTGTCTGATATCTTTCTTAAGTTTTTGCTTGGTTTAAGACCCCAGGACGAGGGACTGAGGTGCACATTTTACATATCATAGCAGACCTGGCCTTCAGGGTCTCCCAGCATTCCTCTGTCCCTTCCCAGCATACCCCAGATCCCAACTCTGAACTTCCCAGCCCAGGGACTAGGCTGCCCTTCCCCCAGAGGCTCCTCCCTATATAATCGATACATTTTGGTCTCATCTTCTCCTTCTCTCTCTGAGAGCCGGCCCTTTCTCTCTTTCTCTCCCCCTAACTATGGCGACTCTTCTGGCTTCAATTCTTTAGGCCAGTGAACTCAGAGAGCAGTTTCTCAATAAACCCGCCTTTAATCTAATCTAATCTGGTTTGAATTGGTTTATTTCACTGATAGCAGAGAAAAAATAAACTATCAGTTTTATGTTATAAACATATACTATCATCTTTACAACAAAATGCGCCGTCAGCATATTACCCCCTTTCTTTCTCTCCCTATGGTAGCCTTGATAGCCCTTTCTTGAGTCTTCAAAGGACAGGGGCATTCACTTGGTGACAGCTTGAACCTCTGCTTACTGTGAGTCTCTATCAGCTTTCAAAGGTGGGTGCTGTGACACACAAACAGAGCCCACTGCATGCTGTAGGCCCCTTTGCAGCTGATGACGTTCAACTCCACAGAACTTCCCTCAGAAGAAAATGTTACTTTACAAGTCTACTGCTCATAGAGACCATTTGTTTACCATTGTTTCATGGCCTGACCTAACCTTACCTCACAGGAAGTGCACCAGGACGTGGGGCTTAAGGCTCTCCAGGTTGAAAGCATCGATTCTAGGGTCTGTAAACTCCTAGAGTTTTAGTCAAGGAAGGAATCTTGGGAAAAAAAAAAAATCACAGGATAAGGCCATGTGTAACAATCCACATCTGTAATCCCAGAACTCCAGAGGCTGAGAAGTGTGAGTTCAAAGCCAGCCTGTGCTACAAGTGTGAGACTCTGTGTGTATATGTGTGTCTGTCTGTCTGTCTGTCCCAGGACATGAAAACAGACTGGAATAAGGTAAACATAGGAAGGAGACAGGAGGATGGGGAGATGGGGAGCGAATGGGAGGGACTCTAGTGAATCAATTAAAACACATGATTTTAAAGTCATGGCTTATGAAGCCCAACACCATGTACAAAGAAATAACGTGTCAATAAAAAAAGCAAAAGTTAAGAAACAACAATAACAAGACCTCAAATCCAACTTGGATGGGTCTAGAGTCTGAAGATTTCCCAGAGGCACTTAGCCACTAGCCAGGACGTCAAGCTAGGCTCTCCGCTCCTGGCTTTGTGAGCACAGGGCACAGACACCTCTTGTGTGGAACTCAAACACTAGAGATGAGGCAGAGCCTCTGCGAGAGCTCTAGGGACCAGAAGGCAGCTTTGGTCAATGCCGGAGAGGAGGTTAGGGAAGGGGCCTGCCTGCTGCTGCTCCCTCTGCATTCCAGACAAACAATAGCTTTGGAAGAGGTGTGAATGACACCCCACCCCCACCATTAACCTCAAAGAGGTGTTAATTTCACAGTCAAACTGAAGACCATTTAAATTCAGGCAGTGTCACAAAAACAACCATTTATTTGGAAGCAAAAGAACAATTTGTCTCTTTTCTTGTGCATGGCTGCCCGTTAATTTCTCCAGAATAAAACTTCTTCAAACAGATTCGCCTGGACCCAACTTACTCAAGACCTCTCAACAAAAAGAAAGCTACTTCCTTTCTCTTAGGGGAAGTCGGCGCGGAAGAATGGAAGCCGCCTCCGAGGAACGCCACGTCTGGAACCAAATCCAAGGCGCCACACGACGGTTTCTCATCAGCGGAAGAGAATCTGTGACACTCGTGGATGGGACTACACTATTTCCCTCACGTTGCCTACTGTGTTATTTGGTTTGGGGTGGTTTCTTTATTTTGTGGTTTCGGCCTCGGGAGTGGCTGCCATTGGATGCTCCTGCAACGATGACGGGGGAAGATAGGAATGTCCGATCTGTTCCGGGACCTTTGGCAGCATTCCTTCCCATCTCTCCTTTAGCTGCGCCGCACATCCCTCTCCCAACCCCACTCATCACTACTCAGATAATTTCCAGGAGTCGCAACTCACCACAGGCGGGGTTTCTAATCCCAGCAACGATGTCACCTTGAAAAGCAACACCATCCTAGCCCTCAAAGGCACCCCCAAACCTTTCCTAGCGGGAGACCTCACACTTCATGGTTATGCATTCCTGACCTTAACCACACCGTCCACAAAAAGGAAATCAAACAAACAAACAAACAAACAAACAAACAAACACACAAGAATCTTAGTTTTTGGGGAATTCGCAGCAATAGAAACAGACTGATGTCCCCACTCTCCTCCCTGGACTGTATTTCTACTCCATGTCCCTTGCATTTCACCCCCACGGACCTCTGTAACCTAAATACACTTTCATATTTGCTAAGGGTCCAGTGTAGTAGTAGTACTTCTCTGAATTGTAACCCAGCATATGGCTCTGGCTGTCCTGACACTCAGGTGAATATTTACTGTCCCTGTGTCACCAGAATCGAGTTTATCAATATACCTAAGGCTTTGCACGATGAATCAACCAAGGCTGTAGTTTGATTGGTAGCGTGTTTGCCGACCATGCACAATCTTAGGTTTAATCTCCAGCACTGCTTAAGTCAAATGTGGTTACACATGCCTGGCATCCTAAAATTCCTGTCACAGGGCCACTTAGAGCTCAGTCTGAGGTTCATAAGACCCTATGCCTATTCATGAGACAAGATAAAAGATACGAATAAATTAAGTACAAATAAAATGAATTAATGAATGAAGTAATTTTTACTACAGGAGATCTTTGACTTCCTAGTCTTACAACACAAACCTTTAGAAAACCATGTGTTCCTTGACTTTCCAAATTTATTCAAAATATATTCCTCCTGGGCCGGAGAGATGGCTCAGAGGTTAAGAGCACTGGCTGCTCTTTCTGAGGTCCTGAGCTCAATTCCCAGCAACCACATGGTGGCTCACAACCCTCTTCTGACATGTGGGTGTACTTTCACACATTAAATAAATACATCAATAAATCACATATATATGTGTATACACACACACACACACACACACACACACACACACACACACACACACATCACTGCCTGTACCCCTGCCATTGGAGTACAGAGACATGTGTCCTGCTACTTGTACAGCTGTAGAGGTCTCTGATCTGGTCTCCATTTTTCAGCCTTCACCTGACAGTTTGTATCAATGTAGCAACCCAGAAACCCCTAAAAACACAAAACAGGTCAGATGATATCCATTCCCCGCCCCCACCCCACCCCACCCCTGCAATAGCTCTCTGTCCTTTCCCAGAATCCTTTGGTGGCTTAGGACATTCTGTGTGAATTCTCCCTCTGACTTGCTCAGTTCCTTCTACCTTGTGCTAATCTTATCACTCTGAATGCACCAAATATTAGGACTCTGAAATACTTAGTCTCATTTTCTGAGCTCCCCATAGTCTCGTGTTCTCAATGCTTGGTCCCCTCAGGTGGCACTATTTTAAAGACTGAGGGGCCTTTCTTTTGGAAGCAGGATGGTGGAAGGAGAGCGCTAGGAATGAGAATCGCTGACTTCTGCCCTGCCTCTGTGGTGTGCCAATTGCGCTCCTACCTCCATAGGTGAAGCCTCTTCTCTTCACTTTCCCTGCCCCGTGAACTGCGATCCTCTGAAACCACAAGCGAAGCTGACTTCTTAAGTTGTTTCTGTCAGGCATTTTATCACAGAGATCTCAAAGACTAGCTCCACTCCAAGCACGCTCTCACTTCAGAGCCTTCGTGCCTCCAGTCCCCCTCCCTCCCCAGACTCCCCCACTCCTCAGGTGTTCCTTCCTCTCTCTGAAGATCCCACCTGCTTCTTTCAAATCTTCATTCCAATGTTATCTTCCCAGTAGAAGTTCCTCTGGCCCGGCTGCAGCTGTGACTCTTCTGTGTACATTGTTACTTAATTTCCCCTTATTACATCAGTGCTATGCCTGAATGCAGACTTCACCAAGGAAGGGCTTACCATCTACTTTGCTTGCTGCTAAGTCTCTAGAGACTAGAATGGACATAGGGTAGTATCCTGGTATTGATTAATTGTTAACAAATAAGAATGAATGAGGACATAGAAATATCTAGTGGGGGCTGGTGAGATGGCTCATTGGGTAAGAGCACCTGACTGCTTTTCTGAAGGTCCGAAGTTCAAATCCCAGCAACCACATGGTGGCTTACAACCACCCGTAATGAGATCTGACTCCCTCTTCTGGACTGTCTGAAGACAGCTACAGTGTACTTACATGTAATAAATAAATAAATAAACCTTAAAAAAAAAAAGAAAGAAATATCTAGTGGAAGAATTAGGAACCAAATCCTAGAGGTTGCCGGCCTCTAGCCCTATCCTTTAAAGGAGCCTCCATTAGGCTGTGCATTAGAACCACCTGGGAGATGGCTGTTCTTGTCAAAATGTAGGTCCTTGGATTTCATGCTGGACTTAAATCATCATGATATATGATGTATACAGTATTTGGAAGATGGTATCAAGAATTCCCCTGACTCCACCTTAGACAGAAGAACTGGCAACCAAAGACTGCTGGGCAAGAGGGAGAACTCATCTCTCCCATGGATGAGCTTGCTAATTGTTTATCCGGCACCAAGCCGTCAGCCCTGCAACCATGTACATATAAGCAGCAGTAAATGGACTCAGCAGACGTATTTATATTTCTATGCACGCACACACACACACACACACACATATCTATATCTATATCTATATCTATATCTATATCTATATCTATATCTATATCTATATCTATATCTATATCTATATCTATATCTATATCTATATCTATCTATCTATCTATCTATACATATATATATAACACAACAGCAGTAACAACAATAATCGTAATAAAAAGAGGCCATCAGTATGAAGAGAAAGAGGAGGAGAAGACACAGGAGGGGTAGGAGGGATGAAAGGAAAGGAAGAAAATGATGTAATTATATTTTAATAAAAAGTTTTTAAAATCCTCAGAAAGTGGAAATCAGTTGGTATGCTAGCTCCAAGGGGCTATCAGGATGACTTAGTGGCTAAAGGCATTTGCTGTCATGCCTGAGGACCTGGGCTAGACTTCTAGAACCCATAAGGTGGAAGGAGAAAACCAATCCTTGAAAGTTGTCTTTTGACTTCTTCTTCTTCTTCTTCTTCTTCTTCTTCTTCTTCTTCTTCTTCTTCTTCTTCTTCTTCTTCTTCTTCTTCTTCTTTCTCCTTCTCCTTCTTCTTCTTTTCCTCTCTGTCTCTCTGTCTCTCACACATACACACACACAGAGACAGACAGAGAGAGAGAGACAGAGAGAGAGAGAGAGAGAGAGAGAGAGAGAGAGAGAGAATGAGAGAGAATAACATCCCTGACATAGGTGTGTCCTGTCTCAAAACCTTTATTTAGAGTTCAGAACCTGAGGCCAGGTTCTCAGGCTGAGAACCCTGACTTGGAGCCAGAGTCCAGTTTCTATAGGATCAGTGAACACTGACCAGGCTCAGTGACAAGGCTCACAGAAGATTGCTCCGAGCTAGTCAGAATCTATGCAACTCTGCAGAGACAATAAAATCGAGGCAATCTTCTCCAAACTTTTGGAGTCTCAATAGCAGGAACCTAAAGACATTTTTGGGAAAAAAATGCTTATGAACTTTTACATACCTTTGTTAACTAAGTGTGGTTCCAGGCCCAAGAGAAGCCATTGTTGGGAAGCTGAGCGGTATCCAGATGCAGGTTCAGTCTGGTCCAGAGCTGTGGTACAGGGCAACGTTCTCAGGTCTGGCACACAGGGGTATGACTTGCTACTGATACAGCCCACCCTCATCCTTTGAGATATGGATTCATTTGCTCTAGTGTGAGACCTGGACATTGGAATCAGAATGACAGGGGCAAGGTGTTACTAAGTAGCTCTGGCTGTCAAGACCAGGCTGGACTTGAACTCACAGAGATCTGAGTAGCTCTGCCTCCCAAGTGCTGGAACTAAAAAAGGCAGATGCCACTACACCCCGGACATCGTGATTTGTAAAAGCATAATATGATAACCTCTGTCAGTCCTCACAGGCACACCCTGTCTGTGCTGAGTCAGGAGAAGATGGAGCCACCAAGCTAGGCTTGAGCTCTGAGATGTTTACTCTTGTCAATGGGAGGATGAATATCCAAATCTGGATGGTTTCCCATTATTGTTTAGAAAATAAATTCCATCACATATATTCACAGAAAAGCAGACATTTTACATCAATATGACTATGTGTGTATGCTGTCTCATCTCTAGGATAACAGGTTTTACCTAATCACGGAGGAAGGAGTTAAAATTAAAGATGGAGGAAAGGAAGAAACCTTTACCCATCACACTGACACCCAAACACAGCGGCGCTCTTCATTTAGTGACAAGCGTTTCTGCTGCTGTGTGCACAGTGTTTGCTTGTGACTTTTGTCTCCTCCTGGCATTTTGGTTGCAGTTCGACCAGAGTGGATGGCTGCGTCTAGCCCTGTGCTGTTTGGGTTGTTTTGTTTTGTTTCCCCAGTTTAGATGACTGCTTCATATTCTTCCCTCTACAGGATTGTTTCATACAGAGAAGGACTAATTATCTCGAATCCATCCTATTAGCTGTCTGGCACTTCAGCTTGTAGAGATAACCTGTAGCCTGCCTCCCTTGTGAAGATTACACAAGATAAGGAAGCTTTGAGGGCAGCTTTGAAAGGGATAAAGGAACTCTAACACCAGGAGACAGGAAGCATCATTATGAAAACGCCATTTGTTGAGGACTGATGTGGCAGGCTTTGGATAGTTAAGATATTTCACATCTGATGTTCACAGTAACCTTGCAAAGTCTCCTCTTGCTCTTAATGGATGGGAGGCTCTGACTCAGCTCAGAGAGATGCAGAGATGAAGTCAAATCACTCATGACTGTATTGGAGAAAGCCAGTTTGTAACCACATTAAAAAATTAATTCTAATGTTTCTTATATGAAGTGATGAGTCTCCCTAAAGATGAATTCCTTCAAGCACATGATATATCCTGACCATACTCACCCTCATATGCCTGCCTCGGTCTCCTCCATTTTTCCCTCCTCCTGCTCTCCTTCCTTCCCCCAGTCTCCTTTTGATTTTCCTCTTCCTCACCACATGCACACACACACGCACACACACACATATGTCTGTATGTTCGTGTATACTCAGAGTTGCAGAAGAATTATGTTGTAAATTGGAGTTTGTACACACATGCACATGTGGACTATGTATTTATACAAATGAGAAAATTTGCACTGCTGGTCTCTCTGTGTCTGGCTTATTCTACTTCATAGGACAATCTCTAACTTCACTCTCTTTCCTGAAAATGACAGGTTCGTGTTCTTTATGGCTGACTGTAACTCCATTGTGGAGAGAGCCAAGCTTTAAACCCAACAGTTCTCAGCACGGGAGTCACTTCCTCAGGCAGTCAGCCAGAGCCACGTATAAAACAGTAGGCTTTAGAAAATGTAATGTCATAGGAACACAATAGGCTGTTGAGCTGCAGGAGGGAGGGAATTTTGTTATAATAAACTGAAGTAGCATATATGGTAGTGGATATGGGGCTTATTTAGCAGATAGATTCCAAATCAACTTGGTAGCCCATGTTTAAATTACTAGAGCCATTCTAAGTAGATCTTGGAGACGTAGAAGTTGTTAGACATTAACTAGAACTTTCAAAGGTCACTTCATCTTGCAAACTATAAAGGCCTGCCAGGCATATAGTTCTAAGATGTACTGTAGATGGACTCAGCTTAAATTGTGCATGCCTGTGTAGAACTGCAAAACTCTAAAATATTTTCTAATTTGCTAAAGAGGAATACATAGCCTGGGTATGTAACTCAGTAGAATGCCTGCTTAGCAAGACCCTGGGTTGGATCCCTAGAACCCCATAAATCAGGAACATGTCTGCAGTCTCAGTAGTTGAGGCCATCCTTAGTTCAGGGCCAGTCAGAGCTAATTGAGAATTTGTAGTAAAAAAGAGGGGGACGGGGAGGGGAGAGGGTTAAGGAGAGGTGAGGAGGGAGAGGGACAAAGAGGGGAGGGAGAGAGAGAGAGCTTTTGTGATGATGGATTATAAATAGCAAAGTGCTACACCACAACATGAGGAAATATTATTGTTATATAACAGGAAAAATCCAATAACTTGTGATCTATAAACTATACTTTGGGGAGTGGTTGGCTTGTTTTTTTTTTTTTTTTTCTCCAAGATTGGGTTTCTCTGTGTACACCAGGTGTCCTGAGCTCCATTTGTAGATCAGGCTTGCCTTAAACTCACAGAGATCCACCCGTCTCAGCCTCTGCTGGAATTAAAAGTGTGTACCACCACCACTCCTGGCTCATAAACTATACGTTATGTAGCACAGACTTAGAAAAATGATAGGCCATTTCACCAACAGCAACATGCTTTGTTGCCTCTTTCTTCCCCTCTTAAGGCATCTGGACTTCTTTATTCTTTTCTGATTTACAAAGTCATTTTTCTAAAGGAGAAAAAAGTATCAGTCATTTACATGTGTGAGTGAGATGACCCCTCTGTGTGACTGCATTTTGGAATACCACACACTTATACACATACTCACACATAACCAACCACATACAAGTAAGACTTTTTTCTTTTTGTTTGTTTGTGTGTGTGTGTGTGTGTGTGTGTGTGTGTGTGTGTGTAGCCCTGGCTGTCCTCGAACTCACTCTATAGACCAGGCTGGCTTTGAACAAGTAAGAATTTTTCAGAAGGAACCAAATCACTGGAGAGATGACTCAGCAGTTTAGGAGTTTTTGCTCCTGTGGAGGACCCGGGTTCAATCTGCAGAAATTGCACAGCAGTTTATGACCCTCAATAAGCCAGGAAGACCAGTAGTGCACAGAAAAGCACACAAGCTGAATATCCATATGCGTAAATGAAATAAATCCTTAAAAAATAGAAGGAAGATAGACCATAACCTGACTTTATACAACCAAGAGCCAGCAGCATTTCTCAACCTGTGGGTCGTGACTCCTTTAGGGGTTGAACAACCCTTTCACAGGGTTCACCTAAGGCCATGGGGAAACATAGCTATTTACATTACAATTCATAACTAACAAAATTACAGTTAATAAACAAAAGTAGCATCAAAAATAATGTTGTGGTTGTGGGTCACCATAACATGAGACTATATTAAAGGGTCACAGTGTTAGGAGGGTGAGAATCAGCAAGCTAGAGGATGAAAGGCAGACTGTAAGTAATGCTTGCAGAAAGAACTGTAAGTGAAAATCAGTGGAGCGGGAATGGAAAACAACAAAGAAAACCAGAGTTGCTCCTCAGAAAGGATGAGCAAAAGCTCGTCTTAGAAGAAGACGAAATGATGACTCAACTCAACATCAGAAGCGAAAGTGGGCACTACTACCAACCTTACAGAAGTAAAAATGTCTCAAACAGAAAATATGAGCTGGCGCACAACAGAGTAGAAAATTCACATGAAGTAGACAGATTCTTAGAAACACGCAAATGATCCGAACTCAGGACCCAGAACATTGAATTAACCAATGTAAGGAAAAGTGCTGTGGTTTGGCTGTGATGTGCACCCCTGTTTCCCCAACCCCTGCCAAATATAAAGGGGACAGTAAATGATAAGTTGGCAAAAGACTTGGATATACATTTCCATCTCCGAAGTTATACACACGGGCACAAATCACAAGGAAAGGTGGCCGGTACTCCTGGTCATTAGGGAACTGGATGTTGAAACCTCATGAGACCTCTTAGTACTAGAAGGTGGCTGTAACTCATGGTAACAAGATGTCCAAACCATCACATCCTGAGAGAGGAGATGGAGAATGTGTAGCCTCAGCCTCCATGCAAGACAGTGTGACAGGGTTACCACATGACCAGGGAGTCCGGAAGAACTGAAAATGAGTATTAAGTGACAGCTTAGTTTTAGAAAGATTTATTGCAGTATGTGTGTGTGTGTGTGTGTGTGTGTGTGTGTGTGTGTGTGTGTAGACTCTTGTGAAGAGGTCAGCAGACACTTTTGAGGAGTTGGATCTGCCCTTACATTGTATCTGTGCAGGGTCTTCCTCCTGTGTGGCCTTGCTCATGGCCCCTTGCCCTGCCTTTCCTGGCTCACCTCCCTGGAGAGAAGCACTGGGGCTACAGAGCTGAGCCACCACATACGCCCACCGAATCCTCTCACTGACCCTACACCTAGGTATTCAGAGAGGCTTTATTCGAGACAGGTTAAAGAAGAAGACAATCTAAGTGTTGAATTCAGACGGTGAATTGAAAACAACACATGTAACATCCAACACACAGGATCGTGATCAGCTATCAAACAATGTGTTGTAGTGAACCACACTAGGCTGAAATGAGCCCTGACAACATTACAGAAGCCAGGTGCACAGTGCACATCCTGTCCTATGAAATGTCTATCCATAGAGGCAGAAATCAAAGTTGTGAGTACAGGGACACAGGGGTTGGATACTGAATAATAACTGCTTAGTCAGCATGGGCCACCTTATGGGCCTGAGGATAAAGCTCTAGAGTAGATGTGACAGTTGTATAGTATGGTGAAGTAGTAACACTACTGGAGTGTGCTGCCCTATTTTATTTTGGGTTTTAAAGATGGTGGCTGTCCTAGAACTAGACAGAGATTGCTCTGTCTCTGCTTTTCAAGTGCTGGGATTAAAGATGTGCACTGCCATGCCCTGCAAGGAATGCATACTTTAATTGGAGGGAGTTCACACCAGGTACTGTAAGCCAACTACCCTTGGCTGTAATATCATGGAACCTAAAAGAGAGACTGCTACAGCTACTTTGATGAATTAAAATAACTGCTAACTGTATTTGAAGAACTGATTGCTAAACCCACAGATAAGTATGTATCCCTCTGATCAAAGAAGCTTCTATTTGCAGGAGAGGTAGAGCATCGCAGAAACTCACTAGTTAAAATGCAGAGAGCAACGTAAAGACCATGGGGTGCTCAATCCAAGGATATCTACAACACAACCCCTACACCTAAGGCTTAGGAAAGGAGAGAGGATGGGACTAGTCTAGAGGCCAAAGTACCAGGACACCTGATGCAAGATAATGCCTCATATAAGACAGTGTCTCCTACATGAGACAGGAAACTGAGCCCATAAAATCTTAAAAACAGGGTTACTTACACAAGACCTGCACAGTCACACCACCAGATGTGATGTGGGGTACATCTCATGGCACCCCACTCCTAAGTGAAGAGCCAAAGGCAACTAATGACAACCGAGAGAGGGGAAACCAGTCTTCTCTGCAGCTCTAAGCATACATACAGATGGGCAACACTGAATAGACTCAGCAGGGTGTATACATACATACATACATACATACATACACACACATGCACACATACACACATACATTATACACACACATGTACATAAATTCACACATACATACATAATACACACATGCATACATATACATACACACATACACACATATACATAAATACACACATGCATACATACATAATACACACATGCATACATATACATACACACATACATAAACACATGCATATGTACATACATAATACATATATATACACACACATATATACATACACATACATACATATATACACATACATACATGCACACACATACATACCTACCTATGTACACACCCATTTGAGAGTGTATGTGTAAAACAATATCAATTTAAAAAGTCAATAACAAGAGGGAGCTGGGTTCACATAGAAGGACCTTGAATGGGGAAAGCAAGGGTTTGAAGTGATATGAATACAGTAGTCATGTATGAAATCCTCAAAAAACATGCTAAAAGCTAAAAAGACTAAAATGGTAAATCTCACATTACATGGATTTCACTATCCAACATAGTGAAACATGCCAAGGTCCACGGGAAGAAGTGATTTCTAAAGTGCGCTGATTATTAAAATGTTTGTTTATGGATTTTGTGGGAGGAGTGGGCACTTGTGCTGGGGTTCACATCCTCTGACTTTGCAGGCATGCTCCTGAGGTAGCTAGCCTTCCCAGGACCTGAGGGGTTAACAGATCTTCCCTCACAAGCTCCAGAGGAACCGGTAATCTATCTGCTGCTTCAGCCATTTCAAATCAGAAAGCAAAGGATTCGGCAATCTGCTGCACTAAACTCAGGCAGACTCCACATTCAGCAAGCATGAAAGAAATTCTGTCTTCACACGTGTGTTTGGCACGATGACTGAGGGATGGGAAGGGACAGAGGTGACACCAGGGACTATTATGGTTGGTAGTGACTCAGCGAAAATTCCCACAGGCAAGTTAGATTTCTGATAACTCAGTGAGGCTGAACCCAGCTTAAAGCAATGCAGCTCTTACAGTAGGGGGCTAGCTCCACACAGCTCAGTCTCTTGCTAGAACTGCCGCTCCCACAAGCTCTTCCAGCTCCCTTTCTCTTCTGTGCACACATACTGAGCTGCCTATTCTGCTTAATATAGAGTAAGCACTTAGAGATGTGGTGACTGACAAAGGAAGATTATGAAATACTTTTTAATGCTATGTATTTTCCTACAGCAATCAAATGGAGGGTTATGGCACACTGGCTTCTAATAATATGTATTTTCCCATAGCAATCAAATTTCTCCAGAGAAACCTCCAGTATGAAGTGTGCTTGTGTGCTTGTGTGCAAGTGTTTGTTTGGGTGTGTGTGTGTGTGTATATATGTGTGTGTGTGTATACGTGTTTATGACACACACATACTTATGCACATATGCATGCACAGGGCTCTTGCTTATTTAGAGATTTACTTTAGGAAGTTGGTCCATGTGTTATGATGTGTGTGGCAAGTTTGGAAAGTAGCTATGCTCACCACTACACCAATACACTCTACTGTGTGGTAAGCTTGGAGTCTCTAGTGCAGGTCAGCAGACTTGAAACTCAAGACTTGACTTGGTAGTATTGAGATAAAATTTCTGATTTTTTGGCTGGAGAGATGGCTTAGCAGTTAAGAGCACTGACTGCTCTTCCAGAGGTCCAGAGTTCAATTCCCAGCAACCACATGGTGGCTCATAATGGGATCTGTAATGGGATCTGATGCCCTCTTCTGGGGTGTCTGAAGACAGGGACAGTGTACTTACATACATAAAATAAATAAGTAAATCCCCCCCCCCTTTTTTAAAGGAACTTTCAACTTAAAATTTTTTTTTTCTCTTTTCCAGGTTCTTTTCTTATGGCCTTCGTGGATTAGATGAAACCTACTGGCTCAATTAAAGATTAATCCCCTGGATGAAATCAATAGATTATGAATGTTAACCATGTATAAAAGTATATTCACATCAGCACATATAAATTAGCATTTGATTAAATGCCTAGCTATTATAGCCTAGCTGGTATTGATTAGGATCACACCTCTTTATCTGAAGTGGCCCAGAGGCAGGAACACAGCTTCAGTTAGGACTATGATATATATTTGTTGGCTGCCCTCTACACCTCTGTTGTTTTTGGCTCTGAGTCACCACTTCTTATAGAGATGTCTGCTATCTATTTACAGGTTTCTATCTGTGGTACTCTTGGGGCAAGGTGATTTTCTCCTACATGAGTTTTATCCAGCAGTGCACTTTGCCTGGCTCCCAATTCCACTGCTCGACTTGTTTCTGGCTACTTGACCAACAAAAGGTTGCATGACAGTCTTCTATGCCATGACATAGAATGAATGTTGTAAAGGTCAGATAGTACAGAGACCTGGACAGTGGGATTCACATCCTAGACGTGTGAAAGGAGTACCATAGTGCTACAACACTAAGCAGACTTGCATCTTTCAAGTATCCATCCATCATCTATCTATCTATCTATCTATCTATCTATCTATCTATCTATCTATCTATCTATCCATCCATCCATCCATCATCCATCATCCATCAATCCATCATCCATCCATCCATCCACCATCCATCACCCATCCATCCATTCATCATCATTCTACCCATCCATCCATCTATACACCATCCATCATCCATTCATTCATCTATCAATCTATCCATCTATCCATCATCCACCATCCATCATCCATTTATCCACCCATTATCCATCCATCCATCCATCATCTACCTATCTATCCATCCATCATCCATTCATTCATCTATCCATCTATCCATAATCCATCCATCCACCCATCATCCATCCTTCCATCTATCCATCCATCATCCATCTGTCCATCCATCCATCATTCATTCATTCATTCATTCATTTAGCTATCCTTCATCAATCCATCATCTATCCATCCATCTGTCCATCCATCATCATTCACCTATTTTAGCCATCCTTCATCCATCCATTTATCCCCCACACCCCATTCCATCATATTTACATCTGTGAATCCATATTCAAAACTTCATTCTTTGGAGAAGATTCCAAAAGGAGTGAGCACACCTAAGTTCTAAATACCTGAGCACCTAAGGTCAAAGCACTCATAGACATTGATGTCTCTGTGAAAGGAAGAGTAGCCAAGTTTCTCCCAATTTCAACTGTGAAAAATCCTGAATGGGGTGCTTGAAAGTCAAGTTGCTTGTGTTGTTTCCTCCTCCAGCTTGCCTGCTCTTATGCATGTATTTGGTAAACAAGTGTATCAGCCACTACATTAGACCCTGGCCATTTGCCATTCAACTCTTTTGGTCTAGTCATCCATATTTTTAAAAAGTTCTTTCTCCTCAGCTATAGTGTTTCTGAAACTCCAGAGACAATTGGCAGAGATAATTTGTATCTCTGGGTTGAGACAGAGAAAGAGTTCTGGTTTCTTTAAGTGACTATGACACAGGGTGATGAGATGTTGCAGACTGGGCACATGGAAAGTCTAAGACCACAGCCAGTATGGCTAGGTGTGTACAATGAATATGGCTGTCTCAGGAGATGTAGGAGTCCCTGCCTGTGGGACTGCTAGTCATGGTGAACCAAGCAAAAGAAGATGGATTGAGATTTTGCAAGCCTTCTGCTTCTGTCCATCAACACATCTATGAGGAGGGAGCCAAGACTGGCAGGAGATTTAACTATGAGTTCCTTCCCCTCAGTTTGTGAGCCCACAAATGATATTCCAATGGACCCAGGGAACTACCTTTCTTAGACTAATGGGTTGTTCCTGGGGTGGTTAGGGCTGAAGCTGGTGTGATGAGATAGCTCATTGTTCATCCTGAAAGCTGCCTTCTTTCCAGGATAGCTGACAGATTTAAAAAAAAAAAAAGATGTGGATTGCACTAAGCAGAAAAAGAAGAAAAAGTGGGAGAAGAAGAAGAAAGAGGAGGAGAAGGAGGAGGGGGAGGAGGAGGAGAAAAAAAAAGAGAAGGATGAGGAAGAGGAGGAAGAAGATGAGGAAGAGGAAGAACACTCAGCAGTTAAAGGCTGCTAAGCATGAAAAGGTTTGGCTCTTGTGTTCCATGTGGTGGGAGGACATAATGGACTCCTAAAAATTGTCTCTGGCCTTCCCAATTGTGCCTGTCCCTACCCTCAAATAAATAAAGGAATGAAATAGAAGAATTTAAAGGGAAAGGGGAAACTCAGAACAGGCCTTCATGCGTCTACTTTCCCATTTTCCTCCAGTCTCTGCAGGACGCCCTTCCCACGGCTTACTGACTCCATACCAATGTTTACCTAACATCCATGTTTTCTTCACATTTTACATCATTGAAATCAAGGATGCTTTATAAGACAAGGCATCGTAGAGGCTGGAGACAGTGTAGTCAGTAGGCTGAGGCTGGAGACAGTGCAGTCAGCAAGCTCTTGCCATGCAAGCACAAGGACCTAACTTATTCCCAGAATCTGTGCAAAATGCTATGTGTGGCAGCGTGTGCTTTAACTCTCCCCCACCCCTACCTCCACCCCAGTCACACCCCTCCCATCCCTGGAGGGGAAGGAGGAGACAGGCAGGTGTCTGGGGCTCCCTGGCCAAGTAGCCCAGCTGAATTGGCAAATTCTAGGCCAAGTAGGAAGCCCTGCCTACAATAGGTCAACAGCATTCCTAAGGAAAGATACAAGAGGCTGTCCTCTGACCTCTATACACGTGCACGCGCGCGCGCGCACGCACACACACACACACACACACACACACACACACACCCCACGTAATCATGTGACACATACTTGTGATCACAGCACACAGACAGTAAACACACACTGGTGGTAGGTAGATAAGATGAATGAGATGTCATCCTGCATCCTAGGACGGAAGCTCATCCGCCATTTATCTATTTCATATCTTTTCATGACTTCTGATGTGCATATTTCAATTTTCTAACTACTACTGCAAACTTTTTGTTTTTGTTTTTGAGGCAGGGTCTCTCTGTGTAGCCTTGGCTGTCCTAGAACTCACAGAGGGGAGGAGAGCACCCAGTCATTGGCAGGCCTTGGACACACCATTTAATTTTGAGTTATTTTCAGCACACACTTCACTAAGAAAGAAACTGAGGCTCAGGAAGGTGAAGTCACTTGCCTGAGTTCCCACAGTCAACTTAGAGCCACAGGATCAGAGCTCAATGACAAGCTCTGGGTCGGCTGCAGGGAGGTGAGGTGGGAGCCTTGTGGTTTTGACAAGGGTGGGCTAGAATTTACCCTGGAAATCTTGACTAAAATGTTTTTGTGGGTCTAGGGCACAGTTGGGTTCGCACCTAGGAAACTCTCGGAGGGTAGAGCCACAGCGTGGTTAAATTGGGTGACTCACAAGTGTGAAGGTTCATATTTTAGCACCTGGCAATCAGAGGCAAAATTAAACCACTTAAAAATGAGCAGATGAAAACTCAGAGCCTTTGCAGGGGCTGCAGGCCACAGCCTGCATCACACGCCTAATTGCTCTGAAAGGCTGACTTACTTCCAGCCCACCTTTGACTCAGGTTTAAACAATGAAAAATGACCACGTTAGGGGGCAAGAGTTGAGCCCTGTCTTGGGGTCCTAGCCTGCCCTTGAACAGGCACGGTTGCAGGGCTCCTGGCTGTGGATGCTGTGGTGATACTTATGGGTGGGTTTGGAGCAGGAGAACACTGAGAGCTGACCACAGCTCCCTCATCTCCCAAGTCACTGCTCCGCAGCTGGGAGAGTTTGGCAAATTTCTCAGGACTTTGGTTTACTTTTTAATATTGACTGTGCGCTGCTTGGGAATCCACCAGGGCGAGTGATCTACATTTGCGGTTCGAGAGTTAAAAATGGAGGGTCTTGTCACTGTCTTGCTGGTGGAAGCATTGGTGTCGGGTGTCCGGTGAGTGTTTGCGCTGATCAGTTTATCGTGCTAGTCAGCCCTGTGGAGCTTTTGATCCCCGTGCACTCTACAAACGAAGACCAAAGAACAGATCCTCGGAGTTCTCATCTTGAGCAGCCTTTCAGTCTCTCCCCACATCTCCAGCTGTTTAGAGAGTTGATGTTCTCGCCATAACTGAAGGGTATGCAGTACTCGTGCCACAGATGCCAGCCATCTGTGAGAGACCCTCCCAGGCTGCAGAAGGACTGGAGAAGGCTTTCCTTCAGGAGGTGGACGAGAGTCTTGGTGCCTGAAAGAAGGTAAATAAGAGTGGGGTCTTTAAATAGAACCACTTATGCTGGTGTTGGTAGTGCAGGCCTCTAACTCCAGCTGTTCAAGGAGTTTAGGGAACAGGATAGCAAGTTCAAGGCCTGCCAGGACCACAGAGTAAATTCAAGGCCAGTCTTGGCAATTTAGTAAGACTCTGTCTTAAAATAAAGGGAAATAAATACGTAATATAAACAAGGAAACAAACACATAAACAGATAGTTGTGGAGATAGCTCAGTGCGCGAGCACCTGCCTTATATGTGGAAGACCCGAGTTTCAATTCCCAAGACTGCTAAAACAAAGAAACCCAAACTTTAACCATTAATAACCACCCCCAGGCTACAGGGAGAATCACCGTCAGTTTTTTGTTTGTTTGTTTATTTTTGTTTTGTTTTTGTTTTTGATATACTGCCAGTGACATGGACCAGAACTGAGTAGCCATCCTGTAAGGAACGAATGACTCTGTGTCAGTCAGGGGAAGAGCCCTATCCTGTTCTCATGCTATCGCCAGACCACAGCACAGAACCCAGAAGTAGTCGGTTTGAATAGGCAAGATGAACTTGACTGTATGGATGGTGCTTAGGACATCAGGCTGTGAGCCTGGAGATCATGAGAGTGGAGAAGAGAGCTTAGTGGGGGTGGGGAATAGGAGGGTAATGGTGCACACGTGATAATAAGCAAGCATTGGGGAATTCACTAGAAGAAGGAAGGAACCTGGAGGTGGTGTGCAGGGGGAGGGGGATGCACATAGGATTGAAGATGCACTGTGACCAGCTGCCCATCATCCTGCCTCCATGAAGGACCGACTGTACCCACAAAAATACAATCCCAAACAAACTCGTTCTTCCTTATGTTTCTTCTGTCAGGTGTCTTGTCCCAGCAGTGCACAAAGAAACCAACACACTTAGCAGTCACAGAGCTCAGTCAGGTCGCACTAAGCAGGCAGACTCTATGCCCAGTATATGACTTCTCCAACAATGGCTTCGAGCCCCCCTCACCCAGCCCCCCACAGGGTACCAAGACCCGTGGGCAGAGTTGAGATGGATGTATAAGGGTTCTTTCCATCTCTCTGCATGTCCACCGACATTTGCGGGTTGGGCTTTCCTGAAGATAGCCATCTGATTTAGTGAGATGGAATCTTGTATACGTATGTTGAGCTAACCAACTGAGCTATTGGCACTCCAATGTGGTGGAGCTTCGGTTTGCATCTCCTGGTGACTAAAGATGCTGAACCTCTTTAATGTACTTCTTAGCTATTTGCAATTCTGTTCCATTTCCCTTTCCACGTCGTTAGCCGGTCCGTAAGACTGACCAAGCACGATGAGCTCTGGCTCCATTCTCTGGCCCCCAAAGCCATGTCCTCGTTCCTCTTGGGCTCCCATAGCTTGGTTCTTGTGACCCTGCCGCAGGCGTCGATGTGCAGGTGCCCCATGGCAGGCTCACATCCCCCAGGCATAGCCCAGCACTGGTGTGACTGGTTCAGACAGTGCCTCATTTTCAGTCCTTTAGGGATTTCTATACTGATCTCTGCAGTAGCTGGGCTCTCCTACCAGCAGTACCTGGCCCTGCACCTCCTTATGTGCACTGGTCTTTTTAGTTGTTTGTTACCTTAGCCACTGCCACTCTGGCTGCTGTGTGAAGCAACCTCAGTGGTGTTTTCAATTTCATTCTCTAATGGCTAAGGATATTGTGTATGTATATGTGTATATACATATATATGTATACATGTATATATGTATATATACACATATACATATACACACATGTGTGTGTATATATATATATAATTTACAATGCGTGTTGTCAGCTCTTGTTCATTTATATCAAGATATCTATCTATACACACACACACACACACATATACACACACACACTATTTCCTCATTGAATAGCACCATCAGCTAACTTATCCATTTATTGTTTGGGTTATTTGTGTTTTAGTTGTTTAATTTACTCATTATTTATCATCATCATTACTAGTTTACTTTTCAAAATGGCTTTTTAATGTCTATTTTATATGTGGTATTTTGCCTGCATATGTCCGTTTGTGTATGCAGTGCCCACAGTGGCCAGAAGAGGGTGTCCAGTCTCCTGGAACTGGAGTTAAAGATGGTTGTGAGTCACCGTGTGGGTGTTAGAACCTGAGTGTGGGTCTTCTGCGAAAGCAGCCAGTGCTTTTAACTTCTGAACCATCTTTCCAACTCCTAGAATCATTATTGCTTTAAAATGTACTCTGAGAGTTCCATACAAGTATTATGATCATATGAAGCTTTCATTTCCCCTCCAACCCTCCCCAGACCCTTCCATAGCATCTCCCTTTTCATGTCTTTTTTAAAAATCACACTGTAGTCTAATTAGAGTGCCTGTATGTGCAAGGGGTAGGGGCTATCCACCCCAGCATGGGAAACCCATGCCATGTCCCACCCCCACCTCCCACAGCTACCATGAACTTCTGAGGTTGTATATATATATATTAAATTGTGGTGTGTGTGTGTGTGTGATGCGCATGTGTGCACACATGTGACTGCAGTGCATGTAGAGCTTTACCAACTGTGTCATCTCTCAACAACTCAACTTTTGAGTTCTTTATATATTCTGGATATTGATCCCCCATTGAATGCATGGCTGGGAATGGTTTGTCTCCTGTTCTGCAGGCTGCCTCTTCACTATGTTGATGGCTTCTTTGGCTATGTAGAGCCAAACTTAGAATGCCTGCTGTTAGCTCTTGTTCATTTCCTAAGCTACTGGCCTGGTTCTTAGAAATAGTCCAGTCACAGGACAACCAGGGTAGAAGTTGTTCTCTCTCTTATCAATATCCAACTACAGAGACTGGGGCTTGGAGGGTGGCTGAAAAGTTTAAGCCCAGTTGGGGAGTAACCCCAGGTGCACTCCAAGGCCTATAAATAATGGACACCAATGGGAGAAAAGAGGCAGGAAGTGTGGGAAGTGTCTGTCTGGATTCTGGGGCCCAGTGGACCCGAAACAGATTAAGTGTGAGAAATCACTCATCCTTGATACATAGGCTTTGCCATCATGAGGAGTGTTCAGCCTCAGCAAGTCACAGACGACAAAATGTGCGTTCTTGTCACTTGGGAGGATTTAGCCAGTTGATTAAGTACAAAAAGAGGGAGTTTGGAGGGTCAAAGACTTAAGCCTTCACTTCTGGGAATTGTGGTGGCGCTCTCTGAGAGTGCGCTCTCAGCCCGGCTCTGGGACTCTCTTATGTGGATAATAGCTCACATCAGAAAACCACAGTAAAGGATTTGGCAAGCAGGGACCAGGGCAGGGGTCCAGTGGGAAAGGGATTGTGGGAAGGCTCTCCTCCCTCCCTCATGGTTGGGACACTTAAAGATATTGCACTGGGTCTGATATGAAATTGCTTCATAGCTGGCTAGGATCGGCAGGGCAAGGAGTTAGAAACACACAGAGGTTCTCAAATGTCATGAATTTACCAGAAGGCAATTGAATAATGTGTGACTGTTAGAAATCATGAATACTCAGCCATTTCTACCTACAAGATTGACAGTGGCCTATAGCTTAGTCTAATAATTTGGATATTAATTAAAGAGGACCACTAAAACAAAAGGTTTTATTTTTTTTAACTGTAATGCTTTGAGGTTAATCCAGCAATTTGTTGAAGGAGCATGAAAATCAGAGTGCACAGGGCTTGTGTTTTCTGACAGTGAGTTCTTGTTTAGTAATACCCAATTTTTGAGCCACATGTTGGAGGTACAGTGGGGACATAATAAATGTCTTAGGACTTATATAAAGAGCTCATTCAAGCCTATGCTCTACTTCAATTCAGAATCTCTACATTATTTTATTTTATTTTGACAAGGTCTCCCGTAGCTCAGCCTGGTCTTTAACTCACTCTGAAGCCGAGCATCATCTTGGACTTCTGACCGTCGTGATTTGGCTTTTCAAATTCTGAGCTTACAGGCATGAACCACTGAATTCCGAGCTTACAGGCCTGCATACCATGCCTGGTGCATGCTAAGCTAGCTCTCTACTAACTGGATTTATATCTTTTATGGTTTCTTTTATTATACATGCATGAATGTCTCACCCGTGTGTATATTTATGTTCCATACGGGTGCTCGGCGCCTGCAGAAGCCAGGAGGCATTTCATTTCCCTGGAACTGCAGTTGAAGGTAGCTGGGAGCCTGCATGTGGATGCTGGAAACTAAACCCAAGTCCTCTTCAAAACCAGGCAGTGCTCCTAACCACTGAGCCACCTCTCCAGCTGCCAACTGTGACTTCTTGTAGGTCTGAGTTTCTTCTTTATCCCCTGCCCATGCATGGAGTCAAAGCTCATCCAACATTCTTTCAACTTGGTAGAGAAAATGTTCAAGGTTTTAATGGTATCCAGCCATTGAAGAAGTGTTCTGGTTGCCTGCCATGTGAGTCCCTGGGTATTCAAGAGGAATGAATGGGCCAAAAATCCCTGTCCTTAGTTAATTGACTTCCACAGCTTTGAGATGAATTTATTCACATTTCTTTTTTTTTTTTTTATTGTGTGTGTGCACGTGCGAGCACAACCACACAATGTATTCAAGATGCCTTTGGAGGCCAGAGAACAGTGTCATACTGAGGCTGGAATTACAGGTGGTGAGCTGCCTCTTGTAGGTGCTGGGAACCAAACTCCATTCCTCTAGAAAAGGAGGAAGTTCTCTAAACCACTGAACAATCTCTCCAGCCCCCTTATTGTAGGTCTTTTAAAGTTATGCATTTTGTATTGACAAAATTATGTGTTTTATATACAAAATGTTTTGAAAGATATTGATACGATTTGGAATGGCCAAGTGGAGTTAATTGACCCAGGAATTATTGCACATATTTATTATCTCTTGTTGTAAAAATACATGACTCCATTTTCTTTGTAATTTCCTTCCTTTCTTACAAATGGGATCGCCAATAGCTACTGACCTCATAGACCAGGGAAGCTGGACTACACAGGGTCTTACTGTGTAGTTCTGGCTGCTCTGGGACTCCCTATGTAGTCCAGGCTGGCCTTGAGCTCATAATGATCCATTTCTGGAGTCCTGGGATTAAAGGCACATGCCACCAAGCCTGCCACCAAGCCTGACCTTTTTTTTTTTCCTGAGTCAGGGTTTCTCTATGTAGCCCTAGCTGTCCTGGAACTCACTCTGTAGACCAGGCTGGCCTCGAACTCAGAAATACACCTGCCTCTGCCTCCCAAGTGCTGGGATTAAAGGTATGCACCACCACTGGCCGGCTGACTCTTTTTTTTTAAACTTGTACTTATATATGTCTGTGTGTCTGTGTGTCAGTATGTGCACGAGAGTGCAGGTCTGCTTTGGGAGCTGAGAACTAACTTTGCCTCGTCTGCAAGAGCAGTATTGTTCTTAGCTGCTGAGCTATCTCTCCCTCCTTACTTTCTTAGCAGTTCTCAAGGACACAGTATGCTGTGATAGTAACAGTGTGCTGGCTGTGTCAAACAGCAGAGACTTTAAATTTATTCTATATAGCTAAAGCTTTACATCATTTGAATGACAGCTCTCTAGACCTCACCACAGGCTTTGGTGACCACCATTCCACTCTGCCTCTAAGATGGCGGCTCTCAACCTGTGGGTTGCAACCCCTTTGGGGGTTGAATGACTCTCTCACAGGAGTCAGATATCAGATAGCCTACATCTCAGATATTTACATTTCAATTCATAACAGTAGCAAAATTACAGTTGTGAAGTAGCAATGAATGTAATTTTGTGGGGGAGGGGTCACCACAACATGAGGAACTGCATTTGAGGGTCTCAGCATTAAGAAGATTGAGATCGGGGCTGGTGAGATGGCTCAGCAGGTAAGAGCACCCGACTGTTCTTCTGAAGGTCCTGAGTTCAAATCCCAGCAACCACATGGTGGCTCACAACCATCCCTAATGAGATCTGACTCCCTCTTCTGGTGTGTCTGAAGACAGCTACAGTGTACTTACATATAATAAATAAATAAATCTTTAAAAAAAAAAAAAAAAAAGAAGGTTGAGATCCACTGCCCTATGAGGTCTGTAGCTATTGGTGATCTCATTTGGAAATGAAATTATGGACGTTTGTCTTTCTGGGTCTGGCTTCTTTCACTTAACACAATGACCTCCAGCCTTTCCATATGGTGCAAATGGCATTTCCTTAATTTTTGAGGCTGAAGATATTCAGCCTGGAAGCATACCATACCGTGTTCTCCTCCCACATATTCACTGATGAGCATGTCGGTTGACTCGTCTGGCCTGCTGGGAATTGTGTGCAATCAGCACTGGGGTGCAGAGAATACTTCATTTTCTTCGGCTGTAGACCTAGCAGCAGTACTGTTAAATAAGAGAGAAGTTTTAATGGGCTTGTTTTAAAGAAACCCTTTCATGTTGTGGCCCCATGGCAATGCTAATTTACAAGAGTTCTGTCTTCTCCACGCCCTCCCTGGGACTTGTATCTTGTTCTTTTTAGTAATAGCCATTCTAGCAAGTGTGGGTGATGGGCTGCTGTGGTTGTAATCGGCATTTCCCCGATGATTAATGAAGCTGGGCGTGTGCTTATCTTCCTGTTGGCCATCTGTATGGTGGCTTCCCCTTCCCCCTCTTCTCCCCTCCCTTTCTGCTCCTTCTCCTCTTCTCTTCCCTTCTTATCCCCCCTCTTCTTCTCTCTTCCTTTTCCACATCCTTTTTTTTTTAAGATTTATTTATTTATTTTTATGTATACGAGTACACTGTCGCTGTCTTCAGACACACCAGAAGAGGGCATTGGATCCCATTACAGATGGTTGTGAGCCATCATGTGGTTGCTGGGAACTGAACTCAGGACCTGTGGAAGAGCAGTTAGTGTTCTTAACCAATGAGCCATCTCTCCAGGCCCCCTTCATTTTTGAGAAACAACTATTCAGATATTTCATCCATTCTAATTAGATTATTTTCTTATTGTTGGCTTGTCTGTGTCTTTATACATGCTGAGTGTTAACCTTTTCTGAGATGTATGATTTGAAAAATTCTCCCCGTTCCATATACTGCCTCTTCTCAGGGATTACGCTCTTGGCCCCGCAGAAGCTTTTCCGTTTAATGAGAGGTTACCGGTCTAGTGGCACTTCTGTTGTCTGAGTTTTATATGATATTCAAGAAGCCACTGCATACACTTGTATCAACAAGCTTCCCCGCTGTTTTCTTCTAGAAGTTCTTTGTTTGGGGTTTTATATTTAGACCTCTAACCCAGTCTGTATTGACTGTTAATAAGCTTTGTCATAGGCTTCGCAATCTGGTAATCTTACTTCTCTGGTTTTAAATCAGGGTATTGATTGTTCTTAATATGTTGGGGGAGTTCCCACTGCATTGCATGGAAGTTGTACCTCACATTCACGACATCTTAAATGTGTTGTCTTTCAGTTTAAGAACATAGTATATCTTTCCTTTAATTCAGGTGCGGTTTTTCTATCAATGACTTTATTTTGTTTTATTTGTGTTCTTCTGAGACAAGGTTTCACTATGTAGCCCTGGCTGACCTGGAACTCACTGTACAGAGCAGGACAGCCTTGAGTTCATAGCTTTCCTCCTGCCTCTGCCTCTCAAGTGTTGGGATTGAAGGCTTTTGTAGACAACGTTTTAAGTATTTAAATACTATAGGTCCATTTAAACCCCTCACTGAAAGTCACTAACTCAGAACAGCCCAGAATGGTGGTACCCACCTGTAATCCAGCATATTGGGGAAGTGGAAGCAGGCAGGCAAGCAATTCAAGGTTAATCTTGGCTATATAGGGAGTTCAAGGTCAACCTGGGGTACATGAGTCCCTGACTCAAAACAAGCTGAAATATAACAAAATGTGTACAGCTTGTTTAGTAGCTAAAATCTAGTAACTGGGAGACCCACACGGGGTGTGAAGGCAGGCTGGTATGGTGCAAAACAAAACTAGACAAAACAAAACAAAACAAAAAACCCAACCAAGCAACCAAACGAACAAACAAACAAACAAACCCCTGAAGTATTTTTATCTTTTGGAAGTAAAACATTCTTTTCTACTTAAAATATTTTCAAAGATAAAATGCTCTGCATTTTTTCCTTCATTGAACACACAGGATATTGACTTTATTTTCTGTACACACAAAGCTCACTGGTCAGTATAGAAGTTGCCACGGAGGGAATGATGTTGGGAGAAAAAAAAATTCAAGTTTATGTGAAGCACTCATGGGCAAAAAAAGGCAAAAAAGAGCCTTGAGTTTCTGAAGAAAAGTAAGAAGGAAAACATTAAGTCCAACTAGCTACTGAAGCCACTTGGGGAAGAAAATGGGTGAAGTGTTATAAGCAACGCTGGTGTTTCTGAGGTTGGCCTGTGAACCGCCATTCAGCTATAGAGCTCTGCAGACGTGATCAACTGTCAGATTTGAAAACTTTCAAACATGCAAGGTCGCCTGGGGCATTTGGATACTCACCACAGGGTTTCAGTGTGTCTGCTGTGGATGGGTCTGCCTCGCTCCGGTGTGCTGATAGGGGATGTACAAGACCAGGGTTTCTGCTGGCTCTTCTCAGGAACATTACGAGTGAGCCAGAAGACCTTGTCTCCAAGCTCGCCTTTTATCACCAGTGGGCAGCGAAGGCTCAGCTCACTTACAGGCTTGGTCACCCAGGTGAGTGTCTTCTCTTTTCTCCTTCCTTCTCTGTGACAGGAGTGAGTCAGGCCACGGTGCTGCTACTTTCTGCAGTGATATTAATAATGATAGGGAGGGGAGCTGTAGTCTTATTCCAGAACATTCCATTTTCTGAGATGAAAACTTTACTAAAGAAACCAGAACATTAATCTCATTAATATTAAAATAAATGGGCCTAGAGATAAGAAAGCCAATGTGAATCCAGGTTCCCCCAGATTTGTGGTTTTAGTCGTGATGGTTTAAGATCCTGGAACTTTACTTACTTATTTACAAAGCTGAGATCATAAAAGATACCCGACAGATTGTTTTCAGAATTAAGGAAATAGACATTTTCAGCATTACACTGGGTTTGACATTTTATCCTAGATATTTTTTTTCAAACAAGCAAAACTTCTGTGTATGGGAATTTTGCATGTGTGTAGATCTGACCACCCTGTGTGTGTCTGGTGCCCTTGGATGTCAGATCCCCTGGGACGGGAGGACGTTGTGAGCCGCCACGTGGGTACAGGGGATCCAACACCAGCCCTCTGAAAGAGCAAGTGCTCTTAACCACTAAGTCTTCTCCCTGGACTCCTGAAGATTATGTGTAAGTCTTAGGTGAGAGGACACTGTCAGCCTTATGTTTCAGAATGTGTAAGGGCATGATGGGACCGAACAGCAGTATATTCGTAGCAGGAAGGCAGGTAGAAAATATGCAAGAATATAGTCTCTGAATGTCCAGGAAACAGAATGGAAGGGGGAGTAGACAGGGCTGGATGCAGTTGAGTGGTAGGAGATAAGACTTGAGTCTCCTTCATCTTTAAACACCTCATAGCTCAAGTACGACAGAGCATAGCAGTAGCCATGAAGAAAACAATTTTGCAGGTGTGGTGGTGCATGCCTTTAATCCTGGTGCTCACTTTAAATCCATAGGCAGAGGCAGGCAGATCTCTCTGAATTTGAGGCCAGCTTGGTCTACAAAGCAAGTTTCAGGACAGCCAGGACTGTCATGAAGAGAAACCCTGCCTCAAACAAACAAACAAACAAACAAACAAACAAACGAAGAAAAAGAAGATAATTTTGACATAGAGCTGAATCCCTTTAACTCACAGTTCTGATATCTTTCTCCTTTTACTTCTTGTTACTCACAATTTCCTCTTTTAGTTTTAAATTCCATTTATTTAGTGTGCGGTGGGGTGCACACACCCAGAGTCATGTATGAAGGTCAGAGGACAGCTGGCAGGGCAAGTTCTCTCCATCCACTCTTGTGGTTCCTGGGGATTGAACTAAGGTTAACAGAGCCAGCAGTAAGCGGTTTGGCCTCTGAGTCACCCCTCTGGCTCTCCCCTTGTTCTTTTAATAACCAGCTTGTAGTGTTGGGCATAATCTCCCCAAGAAAGAAAGGATATCATAGGAGGAAGTAGTGTCAAGAGCCAGGGTAGTGGCATAGGCCTTTAATCATAGCACTCAGAAGACAGAGGCAGGTGGATCTCTGTGGGTTCAAGGTCAGCCTGGTCTACAAGTCAAATCCAGTACACAGAGACACCCTGTCTCAAAAAACAAAAAATGAAACAAGAAGAAAAAAGTGTGGTCAAGTTTTCAGGTGGGCCTAGGTCTACCACCACCTCCTCCTCCTCTTTGTCTTCCTCCTCTTTGTCCTCCTTCTCTTCCTCCTCCTCTTCCTCCTCCTCTTCTTCCTCCTCTTCCTTCTCGTCTTCCTCCTCCTTCTCTTCCTCCTCCTCCTCAGGATGGACAAACCCACAGACAGATGCACTCTGTGTCCCAAAGGACTGAGGGATTAAGAGGGGTCTGATGTTACATACCTGTGGCTTCCTGGGGGTAGAGGGCGTCGGCCAAGATGGCGAGATGTCGGGTAAGATTGGCACTGGAAGATTGGCAGTGGCAAACTGGAAGTCCATGCAGATGAGGAGAGACTAACGACACAATAAGAAATGTACAGGATCGGTGTCCATGGTCCCCAGCACTTAACCTCTATTCTGATGTCTCAAAGGCCAGAGCTCATATGGGACTGTAGTTACCATTTATAAGGGAGGAAGTGGAGGCCCAGATAAGTAAGTAGCTTCCCCAAGTCCATACAGCTGAGAAGCAGCAGAGCCAGCCGGCAGTTTGGTTTTGATCTGTGGTTGCCTGTTTTATTTGGTCACCTGTCAGATTCTGAAGTATAGTGTGTGTGTGTGTGTGTGTGTGTGTGTGTGTGCGCGCGTGTGTGTATACACACATGTGCCTGTGCATGCAGGCACAAAGGCAAGAGGGCAAGTTTAGCAGTCATTCCTCCAGAGCCACCCACCTTCCTTTTTGAGACAAGCTCTTGATTGGGACCTAGGACTCTGGTTAGGTGAGGCTGATTGGCCAGAGAGCCGAGCCCCAGTGTGCACCGCAGCTCCTGACTTTCACACGCGTTCTAAGGATCCACCTCAGGTCTTCGTGTTTGCAGGGAAAATGCTTTCCCACCTGAGCTATCAGCCCTCTTCACAGTCAGAACCATTCAGAAAGGGAAGAGGACTGCCTCGGAGTGATGGCTTCCCTGGAGTGGCTGGGCAGGGGAGGTGAATGGTGTGGAGCGGTTTCAGGACCCGATAGATGGGGACAGAAGGCAGGACAACTGAGTCTCTGATTCCGAGCTCCCCAGCTCGTATTTCCCTGCATTTCATCTTTAAGTTACTATATATCCATGTATGTGTATAGGTGCACATATGTACATATAGACAATGTATAAACATATGCGCACATATAGTGTATATATGTCGTATATATACTATATACACAATTTAGAATGGCTCTCCCTTTCTGCTCGGCTTAGTGGTATGTAAAACTTCCCGAGATTAAGAACATAGCAATGCACATGTAACTCAGATTACGTACCACTCATTCTATGTGTATGGTTATAAATAGAAATGTCCCACTGACTGGGGATGTGGCTCACATTGGGTCATACTTCCCTAGTGTGCAGGAATTCCTGGCTCCTTCCTCAGTACCAAATAAAACTGGGCATGGTTGTGTGTGGATGAGGGAGGAATAGCAGTTCAGGGAGCTGGAGAGATGGCTCAGAGGTTAAGGTGGATGGTTAAGTGGTTAAGTGGCTGTTCTTCCAAAGGACCTGGGTTCAATCCCCAGTGCCCACATGGCAGCTCACAGCTATCTATACTCCAGTTCCAGGGGGCTCTGACGCCCTCACACAGATCTATGTGCAGGGAGAACACCAGTGTATATAAAATAAAAATAAATGAATTAATTTTTTAAAAGTTCAAGGTTAGCCTTGGTTACATAGCAAATGGGAGACTAGCCTGGGGTACATGAGACCTTTTCTCAAAAGAAAAGTCCCGTTATGAAACATCAACTCCTAGTCAGTGAAAATGTTTTATGTGCCTGCAGATCTGAGCTCTCCTCTTACATTCTTTTTCTCTTTAATGTCTGACCATGTATGACTTTAGCTCCTTGTTGATTGTACACGTTTAGTTCCGTGGGCTGGGCTTTCTGTGTGTTTAGGATCGGTGGTGTTTCAGGTCACATCTCGGTTGGTGTTTTCCTGCATCTCCTTTTGTCTGTGGTTGCTCTGACCAGCCGCGTTTGGGCTTCAGTCGATCAGTCTGTTCCATTCTGTTCATGATAGTGATGCCATTAGAGGCTCCTGAGGACGTTGCTCGGGGATGTCAAGCCGTCTTTTTAGAGAAATCAGGTGGGTATCACTGAGCAAGCTCCTTGTTTTAACAGACACTAGCCCTTTCCAGTGCAGCTACATAAAGTCAAGGAAGACTGTGGGCCGATTCAGGGTTTGGTTCCCGCTTGGACATTGCCTGCTGCCATAGCATTCTGGCTGTTGAGGCACCAGCTCCCTGTCCATGGTTTGTATTTATCTTGTTCTTGGTAATTTCTATCTAGAGCTGCCAATACCTACCAACTCCAGTGTCTCTTTAGGAGTGACTTTCTGAAGCTCTTACATGAGAAGATGACAACTTCTTCCCCCTTGTTCTTTTGTTTCTATTAAAGTCAGGGCATGACACTGACGTCACCCACGTGCAGGTAAGTCAGGTTATGTAACTCTCATTTAGAGCAACTAGGACTGCCACTCCTGTCTGTCCTGAACATGGAGGCTGGAGCTCTCTAGGGCTTTCATTTTGTTCTGAGTTCCTATAACCCACCAAACCTAAATATGAAACCAAACCGAAACCTCTCAATTTTGAAATCAAAGGCTTCTTTGAATCTCAATTCCAGTTTAGTAAAAAGAATACATGACACTTCACAAAAGCCGGTGGGAGGAAGGGTTTCTGTGGGGGGCAGTGTGAAGCAAAAACCAGATTTAGGAGAAATCAGAAGAACAGTAAAATCTTCATTTTCAATTTCTTTTCAGACTTTACTGGGTTGATTCTTCTTTTTGGCCATTCTCTTGAGATGCCGGCATCCTGTCAGAGTCTCTGCCTGCCTCCCAGATGCTGGGGCTGCAGATGAACGCAGCACTCCTGGCTTTATGTAAGCAAAGCAGATTAAGTAAAAGACAGGTGGTAAGATGCTCAAGAACTCAACTCCATAGACTGTTTGCTAGGAATCTCCTGCTCCAGTCTCCTTATGCAGATAGTTGGGTATCCAGGTCAAGTCCAACTGCAAGATCTAAGAGACAAGCAAAGGATGTTTCTCTTTTTTACTTCTCCATATCGCTCTGTGTCCCCACAGCATCCACTTAACCCTGGCTGCTCCATCTTCTACTCTTCCCCCTTCAGGATCTTCCAACCCTATGCTGCACATCTGAAAAAAATCCTGTGGCTGAAGGTATTATGTGAGGCAGGCCATGGTGGTTCACAAGTGTAAACCCAGCACTTGGGAGGTGGAACATGGAGGCATTCTTGGCTACAGAGTAAATCCTAGGCCAGTTCAGATTATATCACCAGGCCCCGTTTCAAAGCTCCTCTTCTGTCAAAAGAGAATGAAAATACTTCGTGATGAAGAAGCCAAAGCAAAGTACCTATAAAATTTCTTCTACGTCTATAAATTAGTGAAAATATGTGTTCAGGATAAATGAATAGACATGACAAAATCAATAAAAATGATATAAGCATATAATCAGAATGTCACATGGAGGGTGACTATGGATGTAGCTTTCAGGGAAAGGGGGCCTCCTACTATGAATTATGCACTACGATGGAGCTGAAGAGGTATCTTTCTCAATATAAAAGTAGCAAAATGTAGAGCTCTGCTATAAACTTAAGGAGGAAGGCAACTTTATATACTGATAGACACAGAAATAATGTTCTCAGAAAATAGCAAAGCCAATGGAGGAACTCTTGAAGGAAAAAAAAAACTGATCAAATATACTATCTTAAATTTTGTTTTTATTTATTTACTTTATTATCACTTTATTATCATTATTATTTTTTGAGACAGCCTCACTACATAGCCCAGGCTGTCCTGAAACTCACAGAAATCCAGTTGCTCTGCCTCATGATTGCCGGACTAAAGGTGTGTGCCTGGGTTAGTTTGTTTTTTAATGATATCAACAGTCTCTGGTGTTGCTAGTGCAGTGGTTTCAGATCTATGGGTATGCCTCAAGGCTGCCTGCCGCACGTGTGCTTCAGGTATCTGTAGAGTCATGTGGGCAGCCCCATCCAAATGATGCAGTTCACACTGTACTCTGCTTTCCTGGGAGGTGCCTTTACATTTTTATGGTAAGTTTATTTGGATACTTGTAACAGTCCTCTAAGCACTCCAGCAGAGGGACTTTGTAGCAGGAGATGAGCCTGTTACTCTGCTTTGACTCATGAGAATCGTAACAAATTCAACCAAGTCTGTGGGTGCAACAGTAGCATTTATTTGCTCGTTAGAGAACACCCAGGATGGAGTCAGCTAACTTGTCAGGTGCGTTTTGCAATCCAACTCTTACCCGTTTGTTTTACCAAAATGATGCTGGGCTTCGCTTTAAGATGAATAATATTTTCAGATATTGTGAGTCATTCTGTAAGCGATGCTTGTTTACTGTCATCACAAAATAATCTTCGGGTGAGATCACAGGAATGTTTATTGGCTGCTAAGAAAGT
The DNA here is from genome assembly GCF_000001635.26 of Mus musculus. Taxonomy (NCBI): domain Eukaryota; kingdom Metazoa; phylum Chordata; class Mammalia; order Rodentia; family Muridae; genus Mus; species Mus musculus. The sequence continues at coordinate 118,359,351 of NC_000075.6, read as the reverse complement.
TTTGCTATACAATTTCAATTGCTGTCCAAGTTTAATGGCTCATTAGACACTTTCAATTTTTAAAATATTACAAATCTAAAGTTTGTGTGCTAAACAATCATTTTATCTAGGTATTTGAAAGGTAAGAAAGCAATAAATATATTTTGATCAGAAAAAATGAAAATGTGATGTAACAGGGCTGGAGAGATGGCTCAGTGGTTAGAGCACTGACTACTCTGCCAGAGGTCCTGAGTTCCATCCCCAGCAGCCACATGGTGGCTCACAACCATCTGTAATGGGATCCAGTGCCCTCTTCTGGTGTGTCTGAAGACAGCTACAGTGTATTCACATACATAAAAATAAGTAGATAAATCTTTTTTAAAAAATGTGAAGTTACTAAATAGTAAAGTGACAGAAAATTAGTTGGGCCACTGAAAGCCAGGAATAAACAATCTAAGAGTAAACCTGACCTCACACTTTCTAGGGAGCAGGATACGAGGTGGATCCAGTTCCTCCTTCCTAAAGTTAATGGATTCCTTTTTAAAGCTATGAATCAACCAGGCCTGGTGGCTCATGCCTTCAAGAATCCCAGCACTTGGGAGGTAGAAGCAGATGGATTCTTGGGAGTTCCACGATAGCTAGCGCTACATAATGAGACCTGTGTTAACCAAACAAAAGACCAATCCTGAGAAATAGCACGTGACTCAGTTCTCTGTTAACCTTGTTTCAGCTATGTAATTTTATAATTAATGATCAATTACATTTGAGTTACTGAGACCTAAACTTACATGTAGAAACTGAGCTATATCCTGAGACCTATTGTTATTATATATATAATAACACGTTGTTATATATACACATACACGTTGAGACAAGGTCTTAAAACCTTGCCTAGGCTGGCCTTGAACTGATGCTGTAGCCCAAGCAAGACTTGAACTTGGGATCCCTCTCTCCTAGCCTCCTGAGCATCTGGGATTACAGGCCTGGGCCACGGAGTCTATCTGTAATACTAAATTTAGAAAGCAGAACCTATCTCAAATAAAACAGGCTTGTTGTCTAGAACAAAGCACAGATAGATTTTTTTTTTGAAAAGAAACTTTTTACATAAGAATTCTGCCAAACAGAATAGGAAAATTCCTAAGCCTCTGACTATCATGCAGGAACTTCGTGGTGAGCCGTAAAGCAGGGGAGCCATAGAGCAGTTGAATTACTGGAACCATGTTGGAGTGAAACAACATGGGAGATACTAGCTCACCGTATGGACATGAGACTAATTCACAGTTTCCATCATCGTCCTTTAACATTACTGCGCAATGGTCAAGAGGAAGTCATGAAGATTATCCGCCCTGTGAATTGACCTGAAGATGCCTGTTTATACAAACAATCTAATGCCCAACTACAGGTGATACCTATAGCCAAATGTGAGGTAATTAACATGGACTGTGAAGGAAGACGTTTGTCGACTAGGGTGGTCTTGGGACAAATCATGAATAAGTTCATCAACATCACGACATCAAACTGCCTTAAGTACTCAGTGCAACATCCTAGGCCAATCAGATAGGGCAGTCTCTCAGTTGAGATCCTGTCTTCACAGGGCTGCCAAGCTGACAGCCCAAGGTAACTATGACATATAGTACCACTAGATCTTATGCTGTTTAAGCAAGAGAGCCCAGGATGCACGGTGTGCTAAACCAGTAGGTTTACAAATAAGAGTGTGCTGAGTTCCCCCCACCTCCCGCCCCGCTGTGGCGAGGCTCAGTTTCTAGTTACCACACGAGAAACAAGGCAGAGTAGACCACAAGAGCAGAGGTGTCAACTCAAAGTGTGTAAGGCCGGCACAAGCAGGGACTAGTCAGTGTCTGTGGGAAGCCACATGTGCCGTTGCAGAGTGGCACTGACTACTGCTGGCCACCACGCATAAGATTGGACAAACAACCAATGTGTACATATGCAGTAAAGTTTTTTGCAAAGACACTGCCTGGCCCAGGCATGATAATGAGGTTCTGTAAGGTACTGAGAGTATAACCAATCAGATGTGAGACATGCAAATGAGGTATGATAATGAGGTTCTGTAAGGTACTGAGAGAGAGTAGCCAATCAGATGAGGAACATGCAAATGAGGCTTAGTGCATAACCAATCCGGGTGTGAGACACGCCCCTCCTAGGCCTATAAAAGCAGCACCAGTTCTGGGCTCGAAGTCTTTTCGCCTCTACAATCAAGCTCTCCCAATAAACGTGTGCAGAAGGATCCTGTTGCAGCGTCGTTCTTCCTGGCCAGTCGAGCGCGCGCAAGAAGTGTCACAGAAATTACTCTTCATTTTTGTCTCTTTGGCCCAGACAGCTACATCTAGTCTTTTCTGTTTGAAAACAGCAAATTTGGTAGTGAAGCAAAATGGCAGATTTGGTACCAAGAAAACAGAAACTGTGGTTCATGGTTCAAGAACATCAGCATCAGTTGGAAATTGACACTCATGGCCTGACCCAGGCCCCACAGATCAGAGATTGAGAACTCCCAAATTCTATTCTGTCCTTTCTGTGCACAGCTCAGTGCTCGCTAAAAGAACACAACTATGGAACTTGTGATTTCTTCATGTGCATTGCTTAGGGCTCTCTAGACCATAACAGACCTATAGAATGAGCATATGTTAGAAAAGGGGGGTAAGGTTAGATTGGTGTACAGGCTTCCTGCTAAGTAGTCTATTAGGAGCTGTCTGCATGCTGGAAGGGCTGTGAGCTTGGCGGCAGCTGAGCACACTAGACTCCATACCTTGGCTGACCCAGTTTAGCACCAAGAGCCTGGGAGATTCCTCGAGACCTGTAGTAAAAATATTAGGTTTCTGGGGGCTGGAGAGATGGCTCAGTGGTTAAGAGCACTGACTGCTCTTCTAGAGGTCCTGAGTTCAAATCCCAACAACCACATGGTCGCTCACAACCATCTGTAATGAGGTCTGATGCCCTCTTCTGGTGTGTCTGAAGACAGCAACAGTGTACTCACATTCATTAAATATTGTTTAATTAATTAATTAATTTATTTGTTATAAATAAATAAATAAATCTTTTAAAAATTAAAAAAATATTAGGGTTCCTTCCTGCCTCAATAGTTCATGTTCCCAGATGAAAGTCATACACACAGCCTTTATATTTTAATATGCCTTAGGCAGCACAATAGCTAGGCAACTGCCTACCCTCCATGCTGATAGAATCCACTTTCCTACCAATAACTTCTATGTTCTGTCCGGGCTGCTCTTACCTCCAACTGACCAGCCCACAGGGCCATGTTATTTATGGCTCAACTATCACATTGCTCTCTCCTCTCTCTTGCGTGTTTTTTCTTCCGTGGCAGCTTGCTCCTTTTTGCTTTCCCTCTCTCCTCATGGTTTCCTCTCTCCAAGCCCACGAAAAAACTCAACCCCACCTATGTCTCTTCTCCCCAGCTGGCATTTTTATTCACCAATCAGAATTAACTTGGGGTCTGGATCCCAGAGGCTACTTGAAGACTCCAGATCTTGGAGACCAACACTTAGCATTACAATGAAAAGTAAAAGACAAAAACTCAGCAAGAGAGCCACTAGTACTCACTCCACAGGAGAAGGCCAAAGTTGGTGCCAGCAGGACGTGGCAGTAACAACTGCTGCGGACACCGAGGCTTAGGAAGACCCAGAGGCGGGCAGGCAGACACCGAGGCTCAGGAAGAAGCAGAGGTGGGCAGGCATATGGCTTGTTTTCTTGGCCATCTGTATAGCTGAGCCAGCCTTTGGAATGTGCCCCTCACTGGGGAGGATGTGTGTTCTCCATTTCAATTAGTCCTCTCAGGAGATGACAGCCTCTCAGGTGGAGCCCAGAAACATCTTCAGGAGCTCCTTAGTCCTGTCAAGTTATAATCAGCAGTCGTAGCACCAGGTAACTCTCATGCCTGCTGAAATTTGAGAGCTGTTGGCTAATGCCCCACAAACACATTTTCCACTCTCAGCAGAAATACATGGTTCTCTATGAACCTGTATTGGATCATTAGCCCTTAAGATAGTGACTGCGGGACACATGAGGCTGTTGAGCATCTTAAATGCGGTAGGGCTTGGGTCTGACATACTCAGCTTGTTGCCCTAGCCCTCGGTCCTTCAGGATGGTCCTCAGGGGTGCTGGGAAAGAAGATACAGAACCAACAACACAGACTCCAGAAGCCTGGTGAGACGCGGAGCTGGGAGTGCCTTTATACCCTCCACCTGTGCCTTATTGGTCCACGACTTCTCAGGCCATGTAGTTGGCACCATCTGATTGGTTGGTCTGGCCACACCCTCTGCTGTCATTTGTCTTTGGATTTCAGGCAAGTTTGAGGATTAGTAAACGCAGAAATAATTGCTGCGCATGTGTGAACCCCTTCAAGAGCCAGTCAGGACATGCTGAGTCATTCCTCCTACACAGGCTCGATGATGATGATGGTGGTGGTGGCGGCGGTGGCAGTGTTTTTTTTTTTTATTTTTATTTTTAGACAGGGTTTCTGTGTAGCCCTGGCTGTCCTGGAGCTCATATAGACCAGACTGGCCTCAAACTCACAGAGATCAACCTGTCTCTGCCTCCAGAGTGCTGGGATTAAAAGTGTATGCCACCACCACCTGGTCTCACTAAGGTTTTAAAGATGTAAGAAAGAAATGTTGGGTCTGGAACGATAGCTCAGCAGTTTGTAGAGCGCGGGCTGCTTTTGCAGAGGTCCTGAGTTCAAACCCTAGCACCATGTCAGGTGGCTCAAACTACCTGTAACTCCAGCTCCGGGGATCTGATGCCCTCTTCTGGCATCCGTGGGAATTCCACCGGAGAGCGCACAGCATGGCACATCAAATCATTTTCAGAAGGACATGTGAAGTATAGTGTACCTTGTAACGTTTTTTTTTCCGTTCGGTATCTGTTAAAATATAGAATATATTGAAATAGTGAGAGTGCATTTCTTAATTTCAGCTGCATCACTTCTTGTGTGTGTGCATGGTGTTTATATGTGTGCATGCGGAGGTCAGAGGCCAACACTTATTTTATGAGAACCTAGAACTCACCAGCTCGGCTGAAGATTGAATTCGGGTCCTTATGATTGTATCATAAATACTTTGCTGACTGAGCCATCCCCCACCCAGACCCCCCTTCTCTGTTTTCATTAGGAAACAACACTTAAGTATCCACGCAGCTCACAGGACATTTATATCATATATCACCTCCTCATTAGTCTTAAAGGATGATTGTTCTTCTAGTCTAGATCTCTGGCTCTAGCTTATTTGAAGTAGTAACAAGAACAAGAACAACAACAACAACACGACATTTGTTTCCTGTTTAGCATTTTGAATGGATGGTTTAATTTAATTCCTGCAATAACTATGGAAGTCCTAATCCTGATAGGGAAACAGAGTCTCAGAGAGTTTAAATTGGTTGGTACTATGTGGTATGTAACAGAAATAGAATTCAACTCAGGGCCAGCTGAAGTCAAGAAATAGCCGTTTACATATTTTGTTGTAAGCGTTCTTCCTCGTGCCTATGAATGTACTGAAAAAAAAACTGTCAAGTTTTTTGTTTGTTTGTTTTTGGTTTTTCGAGACAGGGTTTTTCTTTATAGCCCTGGCTGTCCTGGAACTCACTTTGTAGACCAGGCTGGCCTCGAACTCAGAAATCCACCTGCCTCTGCCTCCCAAGTGCTGGGATTAAAGGCGTGCACCACCACTGCCCGGCTAAAACTGTCAGTTTTTAATGGCATTTCTGTCTAATTGAATTCCATTCAAGCGTGTATCCAATGAAAATGTAATGGTAAAACAGCCCCACGTAACATTCAAACCCATGATTTTGCTGAGGAAGGCTGTCGTCCTTGGAGTCACATCAATGGATGGCCTCACAGCTACTGATAACAGGTCGGTTACTTAGCCAGAAAAACCGTCCAAACCCGATGAATAGCAAGAAATCAAACCAAATCAAGGGGCTGGAGAGATGACTCATTGGCCGTGAGTGGATACTGCACTTATAGAGGACTCGACCTCTGAGGCCCCTAGAGGGCATCTACATTCATGTGCACAATCTCTCTCTCTCTCTCTCTCTCTCCCTCTCTCTCTCTCTCTCTCACACACACACACACACACACACACACACACGTACTTAAAATAAGATGTTAAAAATGAAATAAAACAAGAAAAAAGTAGCAGTTTCATAATTCTATGACATAACAGTGTGCTATGTCCAGCTAGCTTGAATGTCTGGACCAGCCTGTTCGGGTGTAGGCTGTGAATTCAAGGTGGGCTCCTTTTAGACAATTAATTGTTTTTTTGTTTGTTTGAGACAGGGTCCTGGAACTCACTTTGTAAAGCTGGCCCTGAACTCAGGGATCTGCCTGCCTCTGCCTCTGCCTCTGCCTCTGCCTCTGCCTCTGCCTCTGCCTCTGCCTCTGCCTCTGCCTCTGCCTCTGCCTCTGCCTCTGCCTCTGCCTCTGCCTCTGCCTCTGCCTCTGCCTCTGCCTCTGCCTCTGCCTCTGCCTCTGCCTCTGCCTCTGCCTCTGCCTCTGCCTCTGCCTCTGCCTCTGCCTCTGCCTCTGCCTCTGCCGAGTGCTGGGATCACAGGTGTGCACCACCATGCCTGGCTTTAGGTGTTCTTTAATTTAGTTAGGTTCACAGTCAAGCACCAGAGTGATACTCACTTTTGCCAGTTCACTGTTAAATCGTTTGGCTAGTTGTACTAACAAAAACCAATCCTCTGTGGCCCTGTCGCCTGCAGCATCCTTGAGCTGACCCCTGACACAGAGATTGGGTAACGATCCCTCAGTTTTAGATTCTACTCATCTCTCCCATCTGGGTGGTGTCTGTCTTACAGTGTTATGCCCAAGCACAAAACTCTCATGGTCTGACTTCATAAGTGAGAGACCCTTCAGTCCTGTGGACACAGAGGTGAGAAACAATGGCTGCTTGCACAGAGAGCATTTTGCAGCACACTTTCAGGAGACATCACGGAGGAACTGCCTAGGAGCCTTTATGAGCTCTTTAACTCCACAGCTCTTTAGGAAATCCAAATTTCAGTTGCCACTTAAGAGCTCCCAGAACCTGGATGTGGCCGCATCTCTACTTCTGTAGCTTACCTGGAATCTCGTATGACAGAAATGAAAGGGCCCATTGTCTAATGGTAGTCTTTGTTACCTTGGACACAGTAGCTTGGAAGGTTTAGGATAGAGAGAGCACAAAGCCTTCCTCCTGGTAGTAGACATGAAGGGGAATATAACACCCCGGCCCCAAGTCTAGCCAGCAGTCAAAGTCGTCAGCACAGCTCTCCTGTACACCCAAATTAAAAGCATCCTCTTAGTATGCCTGCGATGCGGACATCACATTTCACTATGTTAAATGCGTGCTAAGTGCATGTGGTAATGCGACCTGACAAGGCTGTTGTCACCACGGAACTGTCATGTCCGTGTTTTCTTAACCCCAGGATGGCGGTGTGTGTTATGAGACTTCATTCTGGTTTATGTTTATTGAGATGATAATAATATACATAATAATAGACAATACAAAGGCTGGGCAGCAAATGCATATTTGCCCAGTGTGCACTGTGGAGGTGCAGCCAAGAGACCCCAAGGGGACCCCCGATGACTCCCCAACCCCTGTAGTTCACTCCTTTGTGTGTTGTCTTCCTTGAGTGTGTGTATGACATGTGACTTGCATCCAACCAATACAATATGTCAAAGGTGACAGGACAGCACTCATTCCTCAAGCAGGCTGCTTTCCGGGGCAGACGTGACAGGTGTGACAGGTGTCATCGCAGTGGTGATACTGTTACACAAGGCTCCTTTGTAGCAGTGGTGCTCCCTCTTTGTTGAACCCCCATGATAAGACGTGCCAGGGAAGGAGTATCCTGTGTCATCTCCCAGGGATTGCCCAGGGGGAACAGAGACTCAGGTTTGTACAGTGACAACTGGCTCTCTAACACACCCTGTAACGGTTTCCTTGCTTCCCTAGGTCACTCCCCAAATCCATCATTGCTTCCTAGCATTTTCTCCCAAATAAATCACATGTGTTTTTCTCAGGGTCTGCGTATGGATGAAACCAGCCATTGGGGGAAGACACAATTCTATTCCTATTGGGTGGGAACATATCAGAAACTAACCAAGAAGGACAGAAACAATCACAGAGATTGGCCTTTAATTTTTAAAAATTAAAATGTATTTTGTGTGTGTGTGTGTCTGTCTGTCTGTCTGTCTGTCTGTCTGTCTGCAGGGGACAAGAAGAGGTCATTGGATCTCCTGGAGCTGCAGTTACAGGTGGTTACAGGTGGTAGTGAGGGCTGAGATCCAAACTCCACTCCTCTGCAAGATCAGTAAGTGGTCCTAAGCTCCTAGCCATCTCTACAGCTCTGGAGTCTCAACCAGGGCCTGGTGCTTGGCCACAGCAATGAGAAAGTAATGAACACACATATCCACGCCCCTAAGAGCAGCTCCGACCGTGTGATGTGTGTTTGTTCTGTCTGCAGGCAACGTGTGACAAAGGCCTTAGGAAACTCCAGGATGCAAAGCACTCAATACCTCATGAGAGGTTGCATAAAGGGAAGCATTCGGTCTGGCTTGGGGTGTGAGGCAGCTCGTAGTTTATTGTGGCAGGGAAGTGTGGCAGAATTCACACCTGCAGGAGTGTGCCTGCAGCTCAGGGCAGGGCCACACACTGCTCTCACAGAGGCCAGAGGAGTAGCTCCAGCTTCTACCTGGGGGGACTCAAAATAGCCATAGATCCAGCTTCAGAGTCTCTGGTGCCCTCTTCTGGCCTCTGAGGGCACTTACACACACACACACACACACACACACACACACACACACACACACACACACACCCTAAAAGCATGCATACCACATAAAATATGATACTCAACAAAACTATAGAAGTCCAAGATAGAAAATATCACTTAATCTTAAATATCTTATGTTTAAAGTGAACTCAATAGTGTTTGGAATGTATCCCTGTGGAGTGATGTGTTGCCTACCATACCACATTTGGTCCTTGTAAGGCATTATGGTCTTTTTTTTCTTTTTCTTGAAAATATATATTTTTTTTATACAACATATTCTGATCAGTTTCCTCTCCCCGCAGTTGTCCTCTCTCCCAGTTTCCTAGGGCCTTTGTCACACGTTGCCTGCAGACAGAACACACATCACACGGTCAGAGCTGTTCTTAGGGGCGTGGATATGTGTGTTCATTGCTTTCTCATTGCTGTGGTCAAGTACCTGGCCCTGGCTAAGATTCCAGAGCTGGAGAGATGGCTCAGGGCTTAGGAGCTCTTGCTGATCTTGCAGAGGACTGGAGTTTGATTCTCAGATCCTTCCCTCCTCCCCACCTATCCAAATCCACACCCCTCCTTCCCCTCTCCCATTAGAAAACAAACAGGCATTTGTCGTAATACCCAATTGATCTACTCAATTGATTCCAGCAGCTTTGGTGGCTGTGGTGGTGGCGGCGGCGGCTACCCACCCCAATGTTCTGGATTCACAAATGAGGTGCTTGAACACACACACACACACACACACACACACACACACACACACACAGAGCCTTTATATTTTTATATGCTTAAAACAGCTCAACGGCTGGGCCACTTTCTAATTTCTGTGTGGCTAACCCACCCCTGTCCAATATTGCTGAGTTATTACTTACTAAAAAGTATATTCCCTCTTTAGTGCCCTAGACTCAGCTGTGCAGCCTCCTTGGGCCACGATCCCGCGGCTCCTACGTGGCTGCTATGCTCTCTGACCCACACCTCCCAAGCAAGCGTGGTGTCTCTCTTCTCCTCCTAGCATGGCGGATCTTTCTCTTTTTCTCCTTCCTTGGTCCCTTGCCACCCAGGAATCCTAAAAGTCCTGCCTCTGTCTTTCTGTCCAGCCACTGACAGCTGGCAACTTTATTTACCAACTGGGGGCAGGGACCCTCAGTGTCTCACTTGCCTATGTGCGGATTCATGCGGATTCTTGTGCAACTTGAGGGACCCAGATTAACATAACACAAGCAGCATTAGACCAAACCCACAGCAGGCATTTACAAAAATAAAATAAAAACAGACCATAATAGGACAAAATAAACAGAAAATAAAAAAAAGAGCCAAAGAGCACAGAAATATATAGAAACTCAGAGACACATACATTCACACACGCAAACATCTCATAAAAACACAAAGCTGGAAACCATAATATATAAGCAAAAGAACTGCAAGGTTAAAAAAAAAAAAAGCCCAGACAAAGCATTATGAGACAAAACAAAAACCCTCCCAAAAATACTATTGAGTTTGTTTTGTGTTGGCCATGTACTGCTGGGCACGGTGCCTGCTCTTAAGTGTGGTTTGTGTATCCAGTGAGACTCCATTGGGGAGAACTGAGGTTTCATCTGCAGTGGTTATCGATTGGAGATAGCTTCTGGGGGTGGGGGTGGGGGTGGGAATCTGCGTTCACCTTCCCTCTTGGTGCGGTGCTGGTCTCTACCCCATCTGTGCTGTCACAGGTTCTGTGAGTTCTGTATGTCAGTCGCTTGTCTGGAGGGTCTTGTTTCCTTGGTGGCCCCAATCACCAAGGGCTCTTAAATCTTTCCACCTCATCTTCACATGGGCCCCTAAACCCTGAGGGGAGGGCTTTGATTGAGCTATCTCACTTGAGATGAGTGTTGTTCCTTTTTAAAGATTAAAATCATAAGCTCAGAAGAGTTAGGTGACCTGCTCAGCATCACGCAGCTACGATATCAACAGGGCAGGATTTAAAATTGATTTCTGCAATGCCTTTTCTTTTTTGCCTTTTGTTCTTGAGACGGTCACACTATGTGTTCTAGTTTGCTTTCTTGTTGCTGTATGACCATAAGCAACTTAGGGGAGCAAAAGGTTGATTTCAGCTTACACTTCCAGGTCACAGGCCATTGAAGAAAGTCAGGGCGGGCACTGAAGCAGAAACCACAGAGGAACACAGGTCACTGGCTCACTCACTGGCTCATGCTTAAGCATTCTTTTTGTTGGTTTCTCTGTATAGCCCTGGCTGTCATGGAACTCACTCTGTAGACCAGGCTGGCCTCGAACTCAGAAATCCGCCTGCCTCTGCCCCCCAAGTGCTGGGATTAAAGGCGTACGCCACCACTGCACGGCAATGTTTAAGCATTCTTATTTGTAGTCCAGACCTACATAGGGATGGTGCTGCCCACAGTGGAATGGGCCCTCCCATATCACCTGTCAGAACCACTGCTCACAGACATGGCTACAGGGCAGTCTAATGGAGACAATTCTTCAGTTGAGTTTCTCCGTTCCTAGGTGTATCAGTTACTTCTCTGTGGCTGTGATAGAAAACCACGACCAAAAGGGATTTGTGGAAGAAAAGTGTTTGTTTTGTTTTGTTTTGTTTTGTTTTGTTTTTTTGCTGTTGTTTTGTTTTTGCTGTTTTTGCTTTTATTTTTGCTTTTGGTTTACAGTTTCAGAGGAATGAGAGTCCCTCATGACAGGGAGGCACAGCAGCAGGAGCAGGAAGCTGAGCAATTACATCTTTAACTGCAAGAACAAAGCAGAGAGAGGGAGAGGGGGGAGGGAAGGAGGGAGGGAGGGAGGGAGGAAGGAAGAGATAGATAGATAGATAGATAGATAGATAGATAGATAGATAGATAGACAGACAGATAGATATTGGGACAAGACTATCCTCCCTCAAAGCTGCCTTCCAATAATTTCCTTCCTTCAGATCTCCCAATGTCCTCAAAGAGCGCCACCAACTGGAGACCAAGTGTTCAAGTTCCTGAGCCTGTGGGGGACACTTCTCATCGAAGCCATTAGACCAAGTGATGTCAGTTCGTAAAACCAAACAGGACACTATCCCACAAATAACTGGGGGTAAAAAGGAAATGCTTGGCCTCCTCTAGGATTCCTCCTAGAATTTTGGGGGGCAATTTCTTTTTTCCATAGTGTGTCTGTTGGTATTGAGTTTTGTGGTAGGATAACCTACTGGATTTTAACTAAGTGTATCTATAGTTGATTTTGAAAAAAGAAAAAAAGAACTGAGGCCCAGTGGCTCTGTGAGGATCTCTCAGGGGAGACAGGAGTTACATGTCTCACACAGAGTTATTTGTCTTGCAGTTCTTGAGCAATAAACTTTGCCATACAATTCTTGGGTAAAGTTATTTAAATAACCAAAGAGACCAAAAGGCACTGGTACCACGTCAAAGTAATGATTTGGCTTTTGTAGTTCTGGAATTACAGGCATGCACTATCATGCCTCTTTCTGAGCTATTTGGTTTTAATCTCTACTTCCTATGTGATGTCTAAATCACTTCACCAAGAGAACCCATGTATTCCATTGAACCATTATTTACTGTCTGCCTCCTATTCTCCAGGACCTGGTACTGAGGATCTTAGACCCTTAACTTTCAAGGCATTTGTCTACATACACAGCTCCTCCTGCCCCAGATATATACTGAACAAACCTCCCCGTGGACTATAGACAAAGGACACTCAGGCCGCCCTGCCTGACAGGCCCCCTCCAACCCCCAGAATATCTTGTCACCACTGACCAGCAGGATGCCAGTGTGTCACACATTATTCTGGGAGCAGAGCAAGACCCCTCAGGTCGGCAGATAATCAAGAAACAGTGTTATGAGAGCTGACATCTTATGAATAATTATTTTAAAAATCTGTTCATTCCTCTTCCTCCAGCTCCAGATGGGCGAGTTGTTTCTGTCAAGCTCAGACTGATGAGTTTGAACAAGGAGCCGGCTGTCTCTTGCAACTTTTGTATGGATTGTGTGATGAAAGTTTATGGCCCAAAGAGTGTAAGACAAATAACTCCATGTTAGACAGGAAACTCCTCCTCTGGGAGTCCCCAGGTTTCGGGGCCTCAGTTCCTTTTCTCACTTGCAGCAGTGTCTACAGACATTACATTCTGCAGCTAGGATGCTGTCCCAATAGGCGTTTGCTGACTTGTTACAAACTAGAGTCATCTGGGTGGATGGAACCTCAGTTGAGGATATGCCTCCATCAGACCTGTGTAGTGTTCTCTTGGTTGTTGGTTGATGGAGAAGAGCCAGGCCCACTGTGAGCAGATGAGCCTGTAAGGTCTAAGAGAGGGGCTTAGCTATGAGCCCAGGAGCAACCAAACCAGTGGGCAGAACTTCTTCATCATCTCTGCGCCAGTCTTCTTCACAGAGGTGGTGGTTAGATCATAAGGAATACTTTGAACTCCTAGATATTATTTTCTTTATTCAGCATATGACAAGCGAGGAATTACGGGGCAGCCTGGGGAGAGAGAAGAACATAACCATATAAAATAGATACATTGAGTATAGCATTCATGTTTACTTGCAGAAACATGAAATGTGGAAAAAATCACATGTAGGAAAAATATCTATAAATATAGTGGATCTTAGTGGTGCCTGAAGATCACTGGCACATACAGATCCCTGGGCCCATTCTAGAATTGGAGAGGGGGAGGGAGAGGGTCAGGGAGAGGGAATACACAGTCAGGCACGTGAAAGACCCAGTCCCAGGAGCTAGAACCTGAGCAAATTAATTCGTTTTTTTTCCAAATAAATTTTACATAGGTGATAGTGGTTCAAAATAAACAAAAGCCCATAAAATGCACTCATTGAAGGGAGCATGTGGCCAGCAGGTGGTTCTAGGCTCTGCTCTCAGCCTGTGGTTGTGATGTGAACATCCAGGAGTCTTACCAGGGCAGCTGGCGTTGAACCCAGCCAGGCACTGGAGCAGGGCATCCTCCCGACCCACACAATGATCTCAACACCGCCATTTGTCTGTCTGTGCCCTCTTGGGCCGTTTGATGATTCCCACAATGACAGGGCAGAGTCAGATTGGTCTAAGAGATACAATCTCTAGTCCCACAGGGGCTGAAGAGTGTCTGCACTAATGCTTTAAGCTAGGAGGCTCGGGCCGGAGGGCTGTTTCTTCACAATGGTTACAAGTCTGGAGTGACTCAGGTCTTCTCCAGGAGGCTAAGAGACTAGGGTGCTCAGCTCTTCTGGCTAATCTGGGACATGAGACCCTCAGGGTATTTAAACTGTTTTAGCCTAGTATACAAATTAATTGTTTTTCTCAGGGCATCTTTATATATATTATATATTATATATTTATTATATGAATTACAGATCATTCATTTTTTTCCCTCTATGCCATCCCCATACAGGTGTTCCTTGCCTCCTGCAGCTGGTTTCCTGTCTTCTCCCAGTTAGCCCAATGTGTGTGTGTGTGTGTGTAAGCGTGTCTGTAGGCTTATATCTGTATGTACTCCTGTGTGTGTGTTCATCTCTGGGAGTATAGTATGCATATGTATATGCATGGATGTAGAGACCAGAGAACAGTCTCAGGTGTATTTCTCACCGTGTTTGTTGACATAGGGTCTCTCTCTGGCCAGCAGCTCACCAATGAGGAAGAGTTGGCTGGCTAGTGCGCTCTAGCGACCTGCCGGTCTCTGCCTTATCAGTACTGAGATTGCAGGCCTGTGATGCCATGCCTGGACTTTTTTTTTTTTTTTTTAATGGGTTCTGGGGATTGACGTCAGATCCCTACTCTTGCAAGACCAGAACTCTGCCAACCAAGCTACCTCCCAAGCCTTCCCGTGTACTCTTCACTTTCACCAAGACTTTCCAGTTTCAAGATCGGGAAACTCCTGGGCAAACATGGACAAGTTGCATACTGTAGTTGCTTACCGGGTTTTTCAGTTGTGGTTGCAGAACCAAATCGCCTGCATATTTTGAAAATCTGATGCTTCGGCCCTGCCCCAGCAAACCCAATCTGGTTTGCAGCGAGTCTTCTTATACTTTCAGAAGTATATTCTACACTGGATTGGTTCAGAATGCAAGTGTTGGCAGCCCTATTCCCGCCACATTAAGGACATAAACTTACCACTGACAACTAGTGTGGAGAGAAGAGTTTAAGGCGTTCATTCTGAGAGCTGGATTGGAAAAGGTTGCTTTCCTCCGGGAAGTAACAGCTGGAGCGAAGGCAAACAGTTGCAAGGCTGAGGGCGCTCCGTGGGCCAGCGTGCCAGCACAGCCCCAGGACTTGTCTGGGGAGACAGATGCTGCTCACAGAAAGCCATTTCCATAGATCGGCATCCAGTCCCCACAGCTCATCTGAAGGAGGAGGCAGAAAGCGCCAGCTATCATGGTGTGGTGAGAACAAACCTCCAAGGACTCTGGACTGCCTTCCAGCTGCTGAATAAGGTCGAGCATTCTGGGAGGTTCAGCAGGGCCCCACTTAACCTCTTCAAAGAACTGAAGATTTGGAAAAACCACGAGAAAGAGAAAATAATGCCCGAGTTAATGTTCAAGTGAAGCAGGGGGTGTGGTCTGCTGGTCTGGTCATCCTCCTCGAACAGCCCAAAGCTGAGGGTAACTCAGTTACACATTGAAACTGCACAGTGGAGTGAGTGATGGTGCTTAGTCACGACGTGCTTTCCCCACATCTATTAATAGTGGGCAACAGTCACTCAAGGTGGAGCACACAAACACACACACACACACACACCTCTACCTGTGGCATTTTGTTCTTATAATTCCAAAACCAATAGTATTGAATACAAACTATGAAAAAGATCTGCTATTCCCAAACAATTTCCTGCCTGTTCCCGCCTTCCTCTAAGTTTCCAAAGACAGGTGCCAGTGTGAAGGCAGCAGACGCTGGGGCCAACGGAACATCGCAGGCTTTGAAGCAGGAAGGTTTCTAGGCTTCAAAGAGATCGGAGGAAGGATCTTCAGCTTGTCCTTCGTGGACGACATCTTGTCTTACAGATTTGAACCTCATGACGATAGAATCCATACTTTGAATGATGGCCATTTTTTAAAGTAGTAGATCCTTGATAGTAGCAGTGAACCCAGCTTCCAGTTGGCTGTACAGCAAGGTCTATGCAGTGGGCCTATTGCTGAGTGATGATGTTCAGTGTGTTAGGGGTGTTCAATGTAGTGTGTGTGCGTGTGTGTGCATGCATGTGTGTGTGCATGTGTGTGTGCATGTGTGTGTGTGTGTGTGTGTGTGTGTGTGTGTGTGTGTGAGGTTGGACTCAGGCTTTGTTACTCAAGTTCCACCCACCTTGATTTTTGAGACAGGGTCTTTCAGTGTTCTGGAACTTGCAAGTAGACTAGCCTGGCTATCCAGCAAGCCCCAGGGAGCTAACTGGTACTGGTGCTACAGTCCTAGGACTACAAATGCGTACCAATGTGCCCAGCTCTCTTTATGGTATGTTCTGGGATCAAATTCTGGTCCATATTTACATGGCAAATACTTTGAGGCAGCTGAGCCTTGGCTCATCTCTCTGGACACACTCAGTGTGTGTGCATGTGTCTACGTGTTAGACACACTCAATGTGTGTACATGTGTCTACGTGTGGACACACTCAGTGTGTGTGCATGTGTCTACGTGTTAGACACACTCAGTGTGTGTGCATGTGTCTATGTGTTAGACACACTCAGTGTGTGTACATGTGTCTACGTGTGGACACACTCAGTGTGTGTACATGTGTCTACGTGTTAGACACACTCAGTGTGTGTGCATGTGTCTATGTGTTAGACATGGTCAAGTAAAACTTAAAATTCTGTCTCACTGCGTTTTGTGGGTCACAGTAAAAATGGTCATTTCCCAGGATTCTTCGTAGGTAGGAAGACTCCAGGTAGCTGACTCATTTCATGCAGCCTGTGAGAACCTAGAGCCAGCTGCTACCATCTGGCGTGGGTGGAGAAGCAGGTGGCAATCAATGTTCTATTCTGTAGTCCCTCCCTTCATAGTTGTCAGGAGACATTTGTGCTACACTACTGGGGCTTCCTAATCCATTGGGTCTCAGATGCAGTGATTAAAAAAAAAGATTTTAATTATGTGCATCTGTCTGAGTGTAAAGCTGTGCACTTGAGTTGACCTCAGACACCAGAAGAATCCCCCAGCACCAGAGTCACAAGTGGTTGTGAGCCACCCAATGTAGGTGCTTGGAACCAAATTCTGGTCCTCTTCAAGTGCAGCGTATGCTCCCAGCCCCAGCCTTGTTTCTAGAGACTGGCCCTGCTTTGATTCCAAAATCTACCTTTAGAGACAGTGACCAATGATCTCTTTCCTAAGAACTCATCCCAAGGTTTTTATGGAAAAGGATGCAAACATAGTCATATATCTTGGAGTATTTTGAAAATATCATGGGATTTATTTATTTAAGATTCTAGTATAAAATTTCTTGTGATTTCTAAGTCTGGTTACCAGCTCGCCATGATGACCTGTTATAAGCCTTGAAGCTAACTCTGGCACAAAGGTTGTCCAGGAGAAAGACCTAGAATCGTAAACACTGATGTCCAGATGCTGCAGCAAGGTTCTGGGCAGATAGAAACTGACCAAAGAGCAATAAAGGCAAAAGCACAAACCGAAAATGGATGGAGAGAGTGTTCTGCGCTGACAAATTGGTGTGAAACCCTGAAGGTGAGGGGGCAGAAGATAAACCAGGCTCAGCTCACACCAACAAAGGTGTTATAGCCAGAGGAGGCTTCACCCTGGGTAAATACCAGATGAATTAAAGGCCGTTGCCAGCGGCTGGGAAGAATGTCACCAGGGTGCTGTCTGATGGACCAGTGAGTCCGTTGAGTGAATGGTGTCTGCGGAAGGTCAGCCGCATTACAATGGTTCAACTGCGGGATGTGGCTGGAGGCACCCACAGACGCGCAGGTGCAGGGAAATGTCTCTTCTGTGCAGTATGCACCAGGACAGCCACCTCCACGCTGTCAGGAAGAGTATAGCGTAGACAGCCTGGGCCATGCCAGGAAAAGACAGTGAACCTGGGGCAGGCAGGGCGGTGAGTCCTGCAGAGCTGCGCAGTGGAGCTGCGCAGTGGCTCTGTAGGGCTCTCGTTCTTTATCCTTTTCCTTTCTCCTTACCAAGGCAGGATAGCCCATCCTGTCACCCTACCAACCAATCTTACTCGAAGCTTTACTTAATTACTGTTTTAAGTTTTCATCAGCTAGTTTTGCCCTCTGACAATTTCATGCGTGTGTGTACTGCGTTTTGATTCCTCTGTCGCTCCTCCCACCTCCCCTAACCCTCCTCCCATTCCTGCCGGTCTCTTCCAGACTATGACTTTTGGGTTTGTTCTGCGACCCATTAAGTTTGGTTGTTTTTGAGACAGAGTCTCACATAGTCCACGCTGGTCTCAAACTCTCTCCGTAGGATGATCTTAAACTCTTGATTCTTCTGCCTCTCCTTCCCAAACGCTGGGATGGCAGATATGTGTCAGCACACGAGTCGACACAGACACCTACCTGCCTTACATGGTGCCCGGGATGGCATTCAGGTCCCTGTGCACACTAGGCAAGCACTCTACAGACTGAGCTACGTTCTCATCCTCTAGTCTAAACTTTACTACGAAGAGCAGCCCTGGCTCAGCTCAGTGGGTTTCATATCTGTTCTTGGAATACTGTGGGGGACCAGCCTGACGTGGTGCTTCAGGTCTCTCAGTGGGGACGGCAGCTGGACTCCTTTGTCCTTGCGGTTGCCTTTTCATTTGACATATAAATTCAGAGCATATATGACACTTTTGTACACATATGCTTAGTGAAATGTATTGTGCAGAATAAGCCACTGAGCAAAACTGACTGCTAGATTAGAAATGTCCGATTCCAATGTACACAGGGGCTTCCTGTGACTCTTGTTAAGCTGTGGGGGCCATGGTCAAGATCAGAAGCTCTGCCTCAATAATATAGCTCCAGGAAGACTACTTATGTATCTGTCTACCTATCTATCTTTCTGTCTGTCTATCCATCCATCCATCCACCCATCCATCCATCCATCCATCAGGTTTTTATGTGAAGTCCTGCTGTCCCAGAACTTCAGGCTGGCCTGGAACTCAGAGATCTGCCTGTCTCTGTCTCCCAGGTGCTGGGGTTAAAGATGTGTGCCACCACTGTCACCACTACCACTGCAGGGCAGGAGGGCTACATTTGAGAACACTGTAGCTCTCTTCAGACACACCAGAAGAGGGCATCAGATCCCATTACAGATGATTGTGAGCCACCATATGCTTGCTGGGAATTGACTCAGGACCTCTGGAAGAACAGTCAGTGCTCTTAACCACTGAGCCATTTCTCCAGTCCCAGACTACATCTTAGAAGAGAAACACTATGGGGCTTCAGAGATGGATCAGTGGTTAGAGCAGAGCACTGTCTGCCCTTCCAGGGTACCTGGCTAGATTCCACACACCCACATGGAATCTCATACCCGTGTGTAATTCCAGTTCCAAGGGATCTGATGCTGTCTTCTGACCTCCTCAGACACCAGGCACACATATGATGCAAATGTATATATGTAGGCAAATACTCACAAACACAAAATAAATAAATCTTAAATGTTTTTTGAAAAAGAAACAAAAACCTTTATAACCTCTCTGGGTAAATATCTCTATAGCGTAATCTTTTGAAAATCTAAATAGGCTAGAATATCCAAGATACAAACTCACCTATTAGATACCACAGTATAATAGAGAATTTCAGAAATGAAATCATATAATAATGAACTGAAAACCCAAATGAATCAGTGGAGAACAGAGATGCTAGAATCCTACCCATAGGATGGGGACCAAGTGCCTCAGTGTGGGGGAAGCATGGATGGTGTGGGAGGACCTTTGCCAGGACACCTAAATATATGGCCAGGAAATGTATAGCCTTTCCCTTGGTCACAAACACACAGAAGTCTCAAATCACTTTGAAAAGAGAACGTTCTTAAGAAAATGATAAGATGCCTACTGGATTGAGTTGTAAGTGGTAGGCATGTGTTCCTGGCAAGAGAAAAATACCAAGATACTTGGTGCATTTAGCTCTTTAGTCTCTAAATGCTGTGTTTTTTTCCAGGTCAGTTTCTCTTAAACAAATGATCAGCAAAGCTGTGAACTATGGAGTGGAGCCGAAATGCCCCACGGGAAAAGCCAAAAAATTCAGATTCCTGCCTTCTTCCTCTCCCTTCCTGACTCTTCCTGCCCTCCCCTCCCTCTTTTCCTGCCCCTCTAGTCTCTTCTTCTTTTGTTGTTTGGGACAAACTCTCACTCAGCTCAGGATGGCCTCAGATGTATGTCAATCCTCCTAGAATTAAGGGTATATCACCAAACCCAGGTTTCTTATCAACAACAACCACCACCAGATGCTGTCCCGCTAATGTGTAGCCTCCAGAGTCCCAGAATTCCCCACCAAGGAGGGGGGTGCACTGACAGGGACTTACCATTTGGTAGTTTACTGTAGTTTACCATGTATTCTACGGTAACTCTATAATGCTGTCTGTCACTGTCATGTCACACCGGGCAGCACTTGTGACACTTACCTGTGACCCTACGCTCCTCCTCATCTCAATCTTGCCTTTTCTAGAATGTCACAGCATTGGCTCTCTGCCTGTATGAGTGGTTCAGGCTGATAGCTAGTTGTCTGTCCCCGTGGACAGGCTGCAGCAGGCTGCATTGCACACTAGCCAACTGCTCTGAAGCCAGGTCCTTTAAAGGCCCAGGAGGTGCCCGGCTATCACTTGCCATTGACCTGGAGGTAATGTGTACCTGACCCCTCTGCAGAATCCTTTCTACTTCAGACCCAGACAGGCTGAGATGAGAAATTTCCTAGTTACCAAAAGACTAACAAAATGTGCATGGCCATATCCCAAAACATGAGAAAGCATCACTTCTGAGCACTCCCGAGGGCGGGGTCATTTTCCAGCTGTTCTTCTTCAGACCTGGGGAGGTGGAGCACACTGAGGACCACAGGCAGGCACAGCTCAGTGCTACATTGGTGCAAAGTGATTCTGTGTTCTTCCCCCACCTCCAGGCTCCACATGGCTTATATATTCTTCATCTAAAGAGCTCGTACACTTGGGGAGTAACCCTTGATTTGTTACACCCGACTCCCATCTTCTGTAGCAATCAGGACCCAGAGCCCAGGAATCCCCAAGGAGAAACCAGCATCTTGCTCACGTCAGAAGCATCACCAACACCCCCCCCCCCCCCCTTTGCCTTCTGCTACAGAGAGAAAGAAGAAAGAAAAAGGTCTGAGAGAAACAATGCCCAACATCCTTGTTAATACCACTGGCACTGCTGTTCCCACGTCCGCAGCACCTGTTCAATGTCTTCAAAAGAAAAAAAAATATGAGTTCTAACCAGGAGTTTGGCTACTTGCACACCTCCTTGGGAGGTTCTTAGCTCTATCCGCAGTTATCGAGGCTTCTCTGGCCAAAAGCTCCCTTTCCTAAGTGGCTTACATTTTTTTTTCCCCTTAAAAAATGTGCTCTGATAAGTGATGGTACAAGATGCAGCATGGGCTCTAATTAGCTCTTAACTAAACCTAGGGTAGGCTGTGCTGAGCGTGGTTAGAGGGTGAGGCTGGTCTCTTCAGGTAGGACAAAGGGGACTTCAGCGCAAGCTGTTAACAGACCACTTCCGGCCGGTCTGTAGTTGAAAAAAGCAGAGACGACCTGCAACATGTAACAAACAGCACCTGGGAGAATCAAGCCCGTGTTCACAGAAACAAGTGAACACAGCCCGCTCCCTGCTTCCCTCTCCTTCCAGGCCTTCAGCTTCTCCTGCCTTCCCTTCCCTCATCCTGCCTTCTGCCCTTCCCTGTTGCTCTTTCAATCTATGGAGCTCACGGCTCGCTGTGCAAGCGAGCAGGCTACTCTTGATCCCTGTTCTCAGACTTCTGAGATCTGAGATTATAGGCATAGAACAGCACACTCTGTTTTGTCTCCCCTGACCTTTGAACATCTTAAAGAACCAGTTCTTAAGCTGGACGTATTAGCGGAGAAACCCTGTCTAGCAGTCACCTGTCCATCTGCTCAATAGCGTAAACACAGAAGAATGGGGCCACAGCCAGTGCTTTCCTTAGACACATGAAATTATCACGTCCGAGCTCCCCGTCCAAAACACAGATCACAGTTTCAGAGTCCATACAGGTAGAATAATGAATAGGGAGTCTGGGAAGTCCTGTGCAAGGATAGCTTAGTTTATCTCTGTGAAATGCTACGTGAATAGCTGTCCCCACCCCCAAACTTATAAGAGGGAGCCACATTAAAAAGCTAATGGTAGGGCTGGAGAGACACTTCAGTGGTTAAGAGCACTGGCTGCTCTTTCAGAGGACCCTTGTTCGAATCCCAGCACCCATGTGGCAGTGAGCAATCATCTGGGTAAATTGAGTTCCGGAGGATCTGATATTTTCTTCTGACTGTGGAGGGCACTGCATGCACATCCTGCAGATAGTGCATGCAAGAGTAACCCCATATTTATAGAATAAAGATGAATAAATCCTAAACCAACACCAACAATCAGAACCCAAGATGAACAGCAGCTATCCTGGGCTGGGGATGTAGCTCAGTTGGTAGAGCACTTGCTTTGTATACAGGAAGCCTTGGCTTGGACTCCCCGCACTGCAGAAAGACAAGTATGCCAGGAACCCACAAAGCCAGCGCTTAAGATTTGGGGGCAGAAGCATCAGAGGGTCAAGGGACTTCGTGGCTTCATAGAGAGACGGAGGCCAGCATGGGCCAGAGGAAACCATGCCTAAGTAAACAACAGAAATCCCTTTCTTCACCTCAGTCCTCCGTACTGGCCCCTCATTGATCTTGTTGTTCTGGTTTTCACTTTTCCTTGGTGGCTCTCCCTTTCTCCTGAATCTCCTTAAAGAGATAAATCAATGGAACACACACAAAGAGCTTACACTGAAAGCCAGAACACTGCCTTGGACCTTGTACCAGAGAGGCGACTGGACTAGAGGACGGTTCTAAGGACACAGTGGGTCTTCAATAGCAGAGCTTGCCTGTGCCCAGGCGACCACTCCCTTCCCACAGTCAGGGGACAACGAATTAGAAACGGTGGCTCACCAGACTCTTCTGTTCCCGACTGTTTTGCTCAGTCTCTCAAATGAAAGAGTACTTTCGCTCGGTCCCTATGAGAGTCGGAATGCTGGGGGTGAATCGATTCTCAGCCTTATCACAATCATCTGAGAACCTCCTTTGCTTCTACGTTTTGACTTTGGGGGCCATTGAGAAAGTGCAGCAAGTTGCTACCTAGGTGGGAGGCTTGGCTCTTCTCTGAGTTACGGAGAGCATTTGTTTCCCTCGACGTGTGGGTGGTGGTAGTAGAGAAATCAGCATCAGTAGAGAGGAAGCAGCTGTGAACACGGCTCCCTGCCCAGGTGTGACAAGAGGCAAGCTTGAGAGCCATCTCATTATTAGTTGAGTGTTTCTGTTTAACATGAAACCATTTAACAAGTGGAACATACCCCAGTGCACCTCTGCATTCCTTTCTAGCTTCTTATCACTTATTTACTTACTATCTTAATCTTCTAAAGGGATCTCTTTTATATGTGCATGTATATGTACATGCACCCATGCCTGCAGAATAGGAAGAGGGTTGGATGTCTGAAATCTCTTCTCTGTACTACTCTGACTTACTGCCACTCCTTTGAGATAGAGTGTTGAAGTTGAATCTAGCCATCTTAGCTAGGACAGCTGGTCACCAAGCTTGCAGGATCCACAATGCAGGATCCAAATGTTGCCAATGCTGCATTTACAAGTGTGTGCAGCTATGCCTGGGTTACTGTATACATTTTGGGGCAGGGGCTAGATCTCACTGTGTAGCCCTGGCTGGTCTGGAACTCACTTTAGTTGCCCCTGTGACTTTTTTGCCTTGTGATGGGGTTAAACTTGTATTTTCTGGACAAATGTTCTGCAACTCTGACACCTGGAGTTTTCCCTAAACTTCCGTTTTTAAAACATTTAAAAATGTTATACAAATATAGTTATTAAGTTTGAATTGGGATTTTGTATTTTAAGTTATTTTAGTTCCAAGCCTCTTCGACACATTTAGTTCTGAAACTTAACTTTCGTGATCTCCTTTCTACATTTCGATCTCTGAATCAGGCAGGTCCGTTTGCAGATTAGAAACATCTACCTTCAGATGTGCCGTGGCCTTCGTGTGATGGAAGTGCCCCTGGTCCCTTTTTAATGTCAGAATGTTGCATTACTGTGTCTTAGTTTCCAAGTGTTCTCATCTCTCTGGGGCAACTTCTATCAATATTTTGTTGGTGCAACTTCTGTAATTAGTTTCTTCGTGCTAATCTCAGCGGCTGCGATGTGCTTCTCCAGCTAGCTCTGCTGCTTTTACGTATTCTCTCAGGTTAATCCCCTGGCCTGCTGCTGCTCCTGCATCAGTCCTCAGCCCACGGACACAGAGCCCTCTTCTTAGCTCCATTCTAGTTTTCTCTTTTCTCGTGTCTACAACTGCCTGCCGTCGGTCATGCTGAATAATATACATAAGGAACTGGAACAGGACCCAAAGTGCATTCGGAAGAAAAGCAAAGCCTTTATTTACATCTGGTCACATCCTAAAGTTGGATGCACACGTGAAGCAACTGATAGCTGTGGTGATCACTTTGAATGCCTTATTAGTGCTTTCCATTTTGAAAGCACAGCGTGTCTCAGCATTGCCTCCTGCCCTTATGTGTAATCGTGTGGTCCCCCGGATATTTTAATATTTTTGTTGGTTCTTTTGACATTGTTTTCAAACCATGTTTTCTCATTTAAAATACGAAAGAACTAGAGCCAGGTGTGGTAGCACACACCTTTAATCTCAGCATTTGGAAGGCAGAGGCAGGCAGATCTCTGAGTCGGAAGTTAGCCTGGTCTACAGAGAGACTTCTAGAACAGCCAGGGCTACACAGAGAAACCCTGTCTTGAACAACCAACCAACCAACCCACCAACCAAACTACAGAACTAAAAGTGTGCTAATGAGTTTTCAAAAAATGAAATGTTCTTTTCCAAAAAAAAAAAAAACATTTTATATACACATGTATGTATTTTAATGATTCTTGTTTCTTAGTACCAGAAAGTTAAATTCTCTTATTACCATGAAAAAAGAAACAAAACAAAACGAAAACCTCAGATAGAGTTGGAAGTAGGAAAACTGTTTCATTTTTGAAAATGGGATATTCCATAATTTTATTGTATTTTTTGTGTTGGTTTACTGAGGTTCAGTTTAGGAATCTTTCAGATGTCCAGCACTGCGTGATGATATCCTGGCGTGTGCTCTTGGAGCATTGTGACTGTCAGTCTTGATCGGATGTGGACTCTGAGTGGTGCTATGGTATGGCCGCCTCTAGAGAGGCTGTGTGGCTGAGCCTGGCAGTCTTGCACACGGTGTACCTTACATAACTGCAGTCTGCTCCTTGGGTTTTGGTCTATGCCTCTCTCTCTGTCTCTGTCTCTGTCTCTGTCTCTGTCTCTGTCTCTGTCTCTCTCTCTCCTTCTCTCTCTGTTAATGGGAATTTAGGTTTTGAGGCAGGGCCACAGTAGCCTAGACTAGCCTTGACCTCTCTATCGAAGGTGAAAATGATCTTGAATTTTCTCCTCCTCTGTCTCCCTCCCATTCACTGGAGCTATAGGTGTAAACCCCCAGACCTATCTCTATACTTTCTTTTCTTTCTTCTTTTTAAAATCTGTATTATATTTTATTTCCATGTGTGTGTGTGGACATGGCATGTGCACACGAGGGTGTGGAGGTCAGAAAACTAACTTGCATCTGGTTCTTTCCATGAACTATGTGGGGCCTGGGCTCAAACTCGGGTCACTGGGCTTGGTTTCTCTCTTGTACCTGGTAAATCTGTCATCTGAGCCTGACCAAGTATCTTGTAGTTGCTTGCTAGAGTATAACGAGTACGGGCTGAGAGGCTTGTCCGGTAGTTTCCTCAATCAAGCTAGTGAATTTTCTCTCCCTTTTCTCTCTTATTAATTTCAGACTTAAACTTTCCGTTCTTTTGAAGATGTGAGGAGCCGCCCTCACAGTCGCCGTTACAAGATGGCGCTGACATCCGTTGCTCGTAGTAAAATGTGCGCAGGCGTCAGGGTATCGTTCCATTACCTGAGCCCTGCCTTTCTCGTGGCGTTAACTGACTGATAGTGGGCAGCCAATCCCAGTGGTGCACGTCTCCAACCGTTTTTTTTTCGCAGCCTATAAAAGGGAAGGGTTTTCTGCTCTCTGGGTCTCCTCTCCTGAAGCTGATCATCTATCTCTCGAGATGTATTAAAGCTGTACTGCAGAAGGATCCGAGTGGCCTGCGTGCGTTTTGCTACGAGCAACGGATGTCAGCGCCATCTTGTAACGGCGACTGTGAGGGCGGCTCCTCACATGAAGTTATTATTATTTTTTTATTTTGACTTTAGTCATTTTTTCCCCCTCACAATGCGAGTCTGTTTTTGTTGAATAAATGCTTCCCCTGTACCTGTTGTGATGGTGGCAGATTTTTAAAAATACCAGCATGGTCACTTACTGACTTGTAAATAATTGTTCTTCTTATTTTTAGTCACAAGCTTGTGTTTGTCTGTGTATGGGTATACACAGGTTCCTCCGGAGGACAGAGGCACGGGGTCCCTTAGAACTGGAGTTCTAGCCAGCAGGGAGCTGCTTAGCATAGGCCAAACTCCCTCCTCTGCAAGAGCAGCAAGTGTTCTTAATGGCTGAGCCATCTCTCTTGCCCCATTTCTGGGTTTTAAATGTTAAACCAACATTGACAACCCTGGGATTGGCTGGGGAATGGCTATGTTCTATGTTACTTTTAACTAAAAAATTTTAATACATCGATATTAGATTCATTTTTTTAAAAGAACGACTTTTCCCTCTGTTTGTATTCAAGACAGGGAGAGCAATACTTTTCTCTCCCCATAAACGCTTGCTTTCATGACCACACTGACACCAGCCTCAGAGTGTACTGATAAGTATATCCTCTCTTCTCTTAACATTCCTGGAAAAATTTGAAAAGGATTGATGCTATTTCGTCTCCAAAAGCTGGGCAGGATTTGCTAGTCCTTCATTAGGCCCAAGTTTTATTTGTGGGAATTTGTTTACAAATAAAACAAATAAAATGTATGTAATGGCTGTCAGTGACATGGAGTCTATTTTACTGGTTATGCCAGTAAGACACTATGATACCTATATGAACAGTGAGACCAAACTGACAGAGTATCCCGAGGCTGATACTATGACTCTACTCAGTTTCAGATGAAGTCAAAGATCGTTAGGTGATGATCTGTTACACACCCAGCAAGTAACCAAGAAGCTTGAAGTTTATGTCTTACCTGCTCAGGTTTCTGAATCTTTTAACCACAGATGGTTGCTTAATTCTATTAATCAGCATAGGAAAATCAGTTCTAATTCATTCATTTATCCATTTATACAAAATTATCTATCTATCTATCTATCTATCTATCTATCTATCTATCTTTATTTGTGTGTGTGTGTCTGTGTGTGTGTGTGTGTGTGTCTGTGTGTATGTCTGTGTGTGTGTGTTTGTGTGTGTCTGTGTGTATGTCTGTGTGTGTGTGTGTCTGTGTGTGTGTGATACATGTATGTGCTGGAGCATATTCATCAGCAGAGGCCAGAACAAGGCTTCAAATCCTTTAAAGTTGAAGTTCCAGGTGCTTGTGAGCTGCCAGACATGACGCTGGGAACCAAACCTCCATCATCGTCAATAACACAGGCTGTAACACCGAGATCTCTCTGGCCCTCATCCAGCCATTTCCTTTTCTTCTCTCTCCCTCCCTCACTCTCTTTCTTGAGACAGGGTTCCACTGTACAGCTCTGGCTAGCCTGGAACTCACTCTGTAGACCAGGCTGTCCTTGAACGGACAAACCATCCTGCCTCTGCCTCCCAAGTGCTGGATTGAAAGCATAGGCCACCAATCCTGGCTTCATCGGTTCATCCTTCCTGTCGTCTAACACCATGTGTATTTACCATGAGGTTCTACCATGGCCCGGGCTCTGTACATTCAGCACACTCATTAAATCTGAGGATTGATGTTAAGTTATTGAAGATGAGTGTAAATGTCTCCCAGATGTGTTTTGTGAGAGATTTCTTTTCTGCATAGATGCCCTGTCTTATCCAGCGGGCCAACATTTTTAACAACCCTTCTACAAACAAGCTACCTTCCAACTCAAAATCACACTGTCTAATGCTATCCAGTGCTTAAAAGACTTGCTCCCTGATGTAGTTCAGTTGGTGCTGACAGTATAGCCAGCCACACCCTGACAGGTCCACCTGGCTCCAACCTTGGCCCCAATATTCCAGCTGCCCCACTAGGCAAGCCAAGACTCCTTGATGTGGAATTTTCAAGAAAATATTGAAATTAAATCTATGAGACTTCATTAGTAACCAAAAAGGCAATCTCCACTCTCCAGGCCTGTTCACCCAGTGCCTTCTGGCTCCTCACCAACAGTTCCGAAGGGTTGTGCATAGCTTTGTAAATGTTCCAACACTTATATCTTCCCTGTGAAAAGTAGAGCCGTCATGAGGTCATCTTTGCTCCTAAAAGACTTTCAATTATACTTCCCTTTTTGTTTGAAAGCACTTTTTTTCTTCTGATTTTTTTTGGTTGGGCTAAAGGAAGCCAGAGTTGAGAATGTTCTTAGACTTATAAAGAATAGTTTTTGCCTTGAAGGTTTTTCCCAGTTTGAGAAAAATGTGTTGTGTCTCCAAATAAACAAATGTGTCATAAGAACTGGAAGCCAAGAGGCTAAAAACATCAAACCAAAGGAAACAAAGCCCTAACTAACACCTGCTGAGTGGTATGTCAGTGCTTGGTGGAAAACAGAAGCCCACATCTGCTGCAGCTGCCTGGACTCCTAGAGCAGCAGGTAGGTCTGGGGAGAAAGCAAGACCAAGGAGGAGCGGGCACTGACTGCGAGCCAGCGACGGTGGGGGCTTCCCGATATTTGGTTTTAAGTCTCAAGTCAGACTGAATCACCCACTATCACATGATGGTCAGCACAATAGGAGTTAATTTGGTTGATATCCAACTGCTTGGTTGAGGCCGAATTGGGAACAGGCCCCTTTGACTCTTGATTAGGAAACTGTATTTTCTTTCCTTCCTTCCTTCCTTCCTTCCTTCCTTCCTTCCTTCCTTCCTTCCTTCCTTCCTTCCTTCCTTCCTTCCTTCCTCTCTCTCTCTCTCTCTCTCTCTCTCTCTCTCTCTCTCTCTCTCTTTCTTTCTTTTTTCTTTCTTTCTTTCTTTTTTTTTTGCCTCACACCATATGGCTTTTATGCAGATAAAAACATTTATAACAAATGAAGCTTGGAAATAGCTCAGAGGTGGGATAAGGAGGGGAAGCTGAAGCCTCACAGCAAAGAGGGCAGATCGAGGGCGAGGTCTGCAGAGAGCATCTTTATGTGATAGGATTCCCCTCCCTCCCTATTAAGAACAAAACCCACCAGGCAGGCTATCCTGGAAGCAAGTGCTGAAGACTCTCCTTCCATCTTCTATGAAATTGTAAGGAGATGACAGGAGAGAAGCTGTTCCCTTTGCAGTGCCCAAGGACTATAGGCAACACTGTAATCAATATGATCCTGCACTAAGGGTCTGTGAGCATGTGGTAGGGAAGACTGTGATCTGAGCCTACACGTGGCCTCCAACATCACTGTTATTGCAGGGTCCCTCAAAGATCTATCATTAACCTGGTTTTCATGGACTGAGATGGAACCTCACCAAGATAAGCCCCCCCTTCTGTGTGTGTGTGTGTCTGTCTGTCTGTCTCTGTCTCTGTTTCTCTTTCTTTTCCTTCCCTTGACCCCAACTGATGACCATTTTATTAACTTGGCAGAAGCCAGAATCAGCTGAACCTAGGATAGAGGTAACCTTAACTGAGAAGATGCCTCCACGAGATTGCCTGTGTGCAAGACTGTGAGGCAGGAGGATCACCATTGGGCAGGAGATCCTGGGAGCCATAAGAAAGCAGGCTGAGTCCTTCCCATGAGAAGAAAGCCAGAAAGCAGCACCCACTCCATGGCCTATGCTTTAGTTTCTGTCTTCCATTTCCTGCCTTGACTTCCCTAAGTGATGGGTTGTAACTTAGGAGTTATAAGATGAAATAAACAGTTTTTTCCTCCCCAGTTGCTTTGTGCTCATGGTGTTTTATTGTAGCAAGAGAACAGCAAATTAAGGCATAAATATTTACTGTTACTTATGTGAATTTGTGTGACCGTATGCCATGCCCCTGGGTCTTGTATACCCGAAGAGAGCATCAGATTCCCTGGGGCTAGACTTAGGGATGAATGTAAGCCACCTGATATGGCTAGAGGGAATCAAAACTCTGGTCCTTGGGAGAGCTGCGGGTAGTTAAAGTACAGAGATCCATTTCTTTTACATGTTCTTCTTAAAGTTTATTCTTGTAAGTATTTCATCTTATTTGGAATAGTTCTTAACTGGCATATTATGTTCTATACTTTTGTTATTGTTGTTGTTGTTGTTGTTTTCCAGACAGGGGCTCACCATGTAGCTCAGGCTGTCCTGGAACTTAACATGTAGACCAGGCTGGCCTCAAACTCACAGAAACCCACGTGCCCCTTGCCTCTCGAGTGCTAGGATTAAAGGCATGTGCCACTTTGCCCAGCTATGCTTTCTTTATGAGATGTTCACTGTTGGTATAAAAAGTCAGTGGCTGTGTTGGTCTTGTGCACTGATCTTTGAAGAAGGTGATATTTAATATATTCATCAGTGTCTTACTTTGTCTAAATTACATCATATTGTGGGGAACTCTAAAGTGTTATCTGTACTCATTTTTTAACAATGTTCACACACTTCAATTTATCTCTAGAAAAAAGGTTTAAGAGGTGAAAAATGCAAGTTATAATTTTAGTTCATGGATCATATAAATCATACCACATATTTGAGGCACTAATGAGATGTTTTGCAAAGCAGCCAGGAGAGAATTTTTGGTAGACTGAATCTGAAGACTAAATCAGAAAATGTCCCCAACCTAAGATTTCGTTTCCTCTGACCTCTGCTTGTGCCCAGATAGTCTCCGGGGCCCAGGAAACCCTTGAATGACTTCCTCACCTGTAAATGGATCATGCCACACAAGTGCCTTCTAGTTCCTGCAACCATATTCTCCTATAACATAATGATTCAAAGTGAAGCAGATGTACTATACCAACATAGGGTTACAGGATTTTCTATCTTCCTGTGTTTTAAATACTTAAGACCCATTTTCAACTTGGAAAACGCTTTTAGATTTTTAGCGTCAAGGTGAGATATGTATTATCAAACTAGGCTCTCTAGCCATGTTTCTGGGGAACAGGAGTTAATTATATCACACCATGCAGGAGTGAGTGGCCCTTCCATCCAGGCCAACTGGGCATTATTACAAGAACAAGTAATTGCCCTGCCTTTCATCAGGCGCCTAGATCATTAGAACACAAGATTATTAAACTAAGACCCTACCAATTTAACTGCTCAATGATGGAGTCTATTAGACCATCTGCTGCCTTATCAACAAGGCATGGCAGGTCCAGGCAACTGTATACCCAACGTGCAGCATTGTAACGCTCCCAACTGGTCCATATACCGATCTGAAATGATTGTTATTTAATTGCTGGGGCTAACAAGCAACCCAGCAGTTGCTCCTCAGCTGTTAGGAAGACTTGCCAGAACGAACTGTTTGGTTTAGAAAGAGCCACCTCACAACGCCAGGTTATTTCAAATCACATTGTGCAGGCCAGATTCGGGACACATTGTTTTTTCCCCAGCCACCCCTAGCCATGGCCAACCACTGGGCAAAAGAAGAAAAACATTAGTCCACTTCCCTCTTCTCCTTTCCTGTCCTCTGCCTGCCTCAACCTGTCTGTGAACCAGGACTCTGGCCCCTTATACACAAGTCTTTCCTTCAGTCATTGTCCCTTTGTCCTCTCTTGTCACTGGCCTTGCAGCCAGGGCACGTGTAAGTCTAGCCTTGGCTAGATACTGAATTTAAATCTAGAAATATTTTTCAAGGCAAGGCAAAGTTGACTGATGGGACCAGACATGGTACTGCCAGGCTCGAGAAACACCTAGAAGACAGCGGGGTTAACTGCGTACCTATTGCTCTTCTCCCAAATTTGTATGTTAATCTCCTGACCCCAGTGCTGCCACCTATAACCGTATTATGAGGTTTTCATGACTCTATTTGGGGCTTACAGAGGCAGTTGGGATCAAATCAGGCCATACATGTGAACTCAAATCCATTATGGCTGGTGTTCCTATAAGATGGTATTAGGGTAGCGACGTACATAAGCTCCTGACAACACAGAGAAAAGATGTCTGCCTGCAAGCCAAGGAGAGGCCTTGGAAGACACCCCCCTCACTGACACCACCATCTTAGACTTCTAGGCCCCCAGGATGGATAGACAACAGTTATCTGTCTATCCTTGTCAGGGGGGCTCTATTTTGGCAGCTTTAGTAAAGTGACGAGTCACAGAGAATGTGAAGAAAGGGCGACTGATTAGGGCCAATGGAAAGGTTAAAGCAAAGAGAAGCTCTTTCAATTACTCGAGGGAGAGATCTACAAAACGAACCTGGAGATGGTCGCCTGCTTGGCCGAGCGGGAGGCCTTAATGAAGACCAGGGGCTTCTGTTTTGGCTTGACTTACTTTTAGGTGAAAGCTGGATGGATTTCTGCTTTGTCCCCACACACAGCTTGCAGGAGCGACTGGCCACTGCCAAGCTTGGGCTGGGGAGGGAGGGTGAGCGGCTTTGTCGCTGTGCACATGAAGCCCTTGGGGCAGGCTGCTAACCAAACACCCCTGTGTCAGCAGCCTTTAACCTGATGTAGGAATTCAGCCTCCATTCTGGCCAGCAAATCAATTCATCCCCGAGAGAAGAAACCTCAGGGATAAAAATTCACACACCATCAGGAATTCAAAACCTCACTGCGTGCAAGACTGCCTTCCAACAATTTGGAATAATGATATACCTCGGCACAAAGACCTGAAGCACAAAGAACATCTCAGCAGATGGTCAGCTCTGTCCCCAGCTGAACAGGGTGCACCGGACCTATCAAAAACACATGTGAGCATGGTACTTTCATCTTCATCCCAAAACCCAAGACTCACTAACAAGTCTCACTTCACCCGGATTTGGAGGGAGATGCGAACCAGACTTGTTCCACCAATTTAAGTGCGTAACCATCTTTTTTAGGTCCATAAGCAATAAGTAGCATCTTGCTGGATGACGCTCCCGTGCTTCCTCCAATGGCTTCCTAGCAACCTACCTGACATATATCACGCGTAAGCACCTCCCTCGCCACCAGAATTATTTGCAGCAGCGGTCATGTAGTGAGTAATAAACACACAGACACACCCAAATAAACACAGAGATTAGACATCTTCTTTGGTTTAACCTCACACATCTTGTCATGTTAGTAAAGGAGAGTAATAAAATACTAAAGTTTAAGAAGTGAGGGAGAACGTGTTGATACTGTTTGGTTAAGTAAAACCTTTAGGTAAATGGTGTCACAGCATCAGCTAAACCTGGTAGTTTCTGGGTTAATGGATCTCTATCTCTCTTTAAAAAACAAATCCCCCCCCCCCCGTTTGTTTTTGTCTTGTTTTGTTTCTGTTTGGGGGGGGTTGTTTGCTTTCGTTTGTTTTTGAGACACAGTTTCCCTGCGTAACCCTGGCTGTCCTGGAACTCACTCTGTAGATCAGATTGGACTTGAACTCAGAGATCCACCTTCCTCTGCCTCCTAAGTGCTGGGTTTAAAGGCGTGCATCCCCACCCCCACACTACAAAATCATCTCTTAACTAAAACTCAGAAAGGAAGGGCTGGTGAGGTGGCTCAGTTAGCAACGTGCTGGCCATGCACACATGAAGACCTGAGTTTGACTCCCAGAATCCAGTAAAACCATCTAGCATGACCCTGTGCTCCTGAATTCCAGGACAGGGGAGGTACAGACAGTTGGGCCCTTGGGTCTTACTGGCCAGCCAGTCTAGATATTAGATGAGTTCCAGGCCAAGTGAGAGATTATGTTTCCAAAAAAACATGGTAGGCAGAGTATAAGGAAGGATACCTGAGACTTCTTACTCTTATACACGCATGTGTGAAAACACACACACACACACACACACACACACACACACACACACACACACACTAGCGCATGCACACTGATTATATCTGAACAACCTGAAGAAGTAGGAAAATTGGCCTCACTTGCCAGGGGGAGGGGACTGTTACTCAATATCCTGGGCAAAGCAGGGGTTGTAAGAGGAGTGAGCAGGAATATTCTAGGAGGTCCTGGCAAGTTCTGTCTCCTATCCAGAGATGCTGGCTGTAAAAGCTGTTCCTTGTACACGGATGCTTTTCAGTAAGAGTACTAATTAATAAAAAAAAATTTTTTAAAAACAATAACATAATATGAGTTATGCATATTATATATTATGTATTATATATTATATTATATATATTATATTATGCATAATATGAATTGTGCATTCAAACACAGGAAACAAACAGAAAACCCTCGTGGTGGCTGATCCTGATTGTTAACTTGCCAGACCTGAGAGGTGGAACTCTCAGCTGAAGAACTGTCTCCATCAGACTGTCCTGAAGGCATGTATGTGTGGCCATCTTCTTGATTGCTAATTGATGGACAAGGGCCCAGCCCACTGTGGGCGGTACCATCCCTAGGCAGGAAGCCTTAGCTGTATGAGAAGTAAGATGTATGCGCTGTACATGAGCCGGAGAGCAAGCCAGTACGCTCTCTGTGGTCTCTGCTTCAGTTCCTGCCTCCAGGTTACTGCTTGAATTCCTGCCCTGGCATCCCTTGACAATGGACTATGATCAGTAAAATGGCCTCTATTCTGTTCTCCTCTATGGTGCTTTGGGTCATGACGTTCATCACAGGACCAGACACCAACCTAGAACAACCCTCCTCAGAGTTGAGTATGTAATTTGTTTTCTCACTACCCATCATTCTCCAACGCCTCAAGGTTTTGTCAGTTTATTTAGACAAGTTATTTCTACCTGGGGAAGTAAAAAGAGCTTTATAAATATGGTCAGTGGCATTGTGGGCTCCAAACACATCTCTTATATCTACAAACGAGGCTGACTCTAGCTAGAATGATCTTTTGTTGTTAAAACAGAAGCAAGGTATTCGCCTTTTCTTTGCTTTGATCTCTCCTGTCATGGTTCCCCTATCTTCACATTATTTCCAGATGTTACGTTTCTTCTTCTTTCACACACCCGGGTAAATGAAGAATCGACTCACCTGCTCTTAAACTTAGTCAGCTGGTTTGTCTTTACCATGCAGGCTGCCCTGAAGTTTAACAGTGATGCCCCTGAATGTCTGAGTGCCCCGGAGCCCTCTCCAGCCTCAGCCTGGGTTGCCTTTCCCCTGGGTTTCCCATGGATTCTGTTCTCTCCTGAAAGGACGGAATTAATAAGTGAAGCTGGTCTGTGCTGGGGGAAGGAGACCCTGTGGGAGGAGGAGGAGGAGAGGCGGAGGGTGAATAGCAGCGGGTAGGCGAGCCACACACAGGCTTGCTGTAACCTAACCCAACAGTAAACGACAAACACTTCTGACTGGGCTTCCCAGGGTCTGAGACCAACAGCAGCAAGGGCAGGGTGACCTTGGGAAGTTATTGTGGGTCTGCCCCCCGCCAGGCCCTGGGTGGCGACCTGTCTCTGGTTCTGAGTGCTTGGAACACCAAGTCAACGGCGCGGGGATTTCCATCACTGTTTCACGGGGGAACAGAGGCTCTGCTGAGAGGGAATCTTACATTTTCTCTGAGGGCCAGTGTCTCGTCAGGGAGCAGCTAAGAGATAAAATACACAGAATCCAGGGAAGGCAGCTAGGTCACAGAAGGACCTGAGGTGCAGAACCCATCTGAGAGGCTAACCACCTCAGACATGGTAGCCCACACTTACATGGAGCTGGGAACTGATCTTATTCCTTAAAAAAAATTAAATCATTTATCTTATTTTTTTGTGATTATAATTATGCCATTTCCCCCCTTTCATATGTCTTTCCTTGCTCTCTTTCAAATTCATAGCCTCCTTTTTCATTAATTGCTGTTGTACTCATGCACATGCATATGTGTATGCATGTGTGTGTGTGTGTGTTCTGCTCAGCGTGAATGATGTTACTTGTATGTATGTTTTCAGGACTGACCACTTGGTTTGGTTTGTGTATTCTTCCCTGGGGAAGGCTATTTCCTTTTCTTGTGGTCTCTCCCATCCACCCTAGCATGTCTATTGCCATTGGGTCTGTTCAGATCATGTTTAGGCAGCCATGTTGGTGAGACTTTACCAGTACAGCTTCCAGCAGTCTTGGAAGACACAATCTCACAGTGTCTCCCTGACTCTTAAAGTCTTTCTGCCCCTCCTGGGCCTTCCGTGCAGAGGTCATGTTGTGGATGTGTTTATTGGGACTGGTGATCTTATTTGATCTTATTTCTTTATTGTGCTTATTGTAGTTCACTGAAGTTGTTGGAGTGACTCTCAAAGCCACCTACCTGCAAATGTCAGTGAAGACTGTGATCTGAATTTATTGTCTCACACCAGTAGAGTTGCTCTGCTGCCAGCAAAAAGGTTATCACAGGACAGAAGGCTCAGCAGCACGCCCTCCTCAGTCACACTTTGGTATGTGGCAGATCTCTCCTCCTTCCCCTCCCCCTTCTCAACATTTAATATCTATCTGTCTGTCTGTCTGTCTGTCTGTCTGTCTGTCTGTCTGTCTGTCTATCTATCTATCTATCTATCTATCTATCTATCTCTATCTATCTATATCTATCTATCTATCTATCTATCTATCTATCTATCTATCTATCTATCTATTAGTATGGCTGTTCTGGAACTCCCATAGACCAGGCTAGCCTTGAACTCACAGGGATCTGCCTGCTTCTCCCTAAGTGCTGGGATCAAAGGTATGTGCCACCTCACTCTGCTGGCAGATCTATACATCTTTAATTATTCTTCAAGTTGGATCTAGGACCCACAAGACCACTATTACCAATAAAGATGATTTTGAACAATTTGCCAAACAACTGGCTGGCTAGTTAGGACTCCTATACTTCTGCTTTTAGATAGTTTCTAGGGGCAGGGGGCAGGCTTACTCAGTCAAGCTCTCCTGTTCCGTCACGCCAATGAGCTTTAGCTCAGCTTCCTTCCTTTCTTTCACTTGGAGATAAATTTTCACTATGTAGCTCAGGCTGGCCTCAAACTTGCAGCAAATCTCCTGCCTCAGCCTTTTGAGTGTTGTTTTGGTTTGCTTTACCATTATGGTGTCTTATAGACACTTTTCAGTTTATATAACAGAAAAATACAGTAGAGTCATTTAGTTATTTGAGAGTTGCTTTTGTTTTTCTTTTTAAACATGGGTTTCTGGTACCTCAGGCTAGCCCCAATATTACTGCATAGTTAAGGCTGACCTTGAACTGCTGATCCTCTGGCCTCCACTTCCCAAGTGCTGGGATTTCAGGAGAGTACCAACTTGCAGAGTTTCTGGAGTGCTGGGGCCTTACACACAGAGCTCTTACATGTTAGGCAAACACTCAACCAGCTGAGCCATATCCGATTTTTGTGTTTGAAGTAAGAGGAGTACCCCAGAAGTTCAGTCCCACAAACAAAGTAGTGGCAGTGGGTTTACATCACAGAGTGGGAAGCCATGATCACGTACAAGGGAAATCTTGTTGATTATAAGCAATTGATAATGCCTTAGACAGTGCTGGTAGAGGCTGTCATATCTCCTCCAGACCCAACAGGAGTTACACTAATGTCAGTCTTTCAGATGGACTTGGGAGATTCCATTCGAAGGTCAAATCCCACAAGAGCTTGTTACATGGCAGATTGGCTAGACAAGCTAAAGAATGTGAGTTCTCTTTTCAAGTACACTCTGGTATGAATGAGGCAAGCCTGGGGGAGCCACTCACACCCACGAGCCTGGTCTCACTTAGTCCTTTACTCAACTAAAATCTGGAACACAAAATATCAAACATGCTTCTTCATGAACCAAGAGATCCGTGGAAACATCTCTGAGAATGGAGGACGGACCTGGTGTCTGGGTGACCAGACATAAAGCAAGAATGGAGCTCTGCTCCTGTCATGGCATTTTCGGGCCTTTCACTAAGAAGAGAAAGAGGAGTACACAGAGGGCAGTTGTGACATTTGTGTGGAACTGGGGTCATTACTCGAGGATGTGTGCTTTCCAAATCATTTGGCTCAGAGGCAGGAGTGCTGTTGGGATCTATAGTGAATGAGATTCTTTTGTTAACAAACACAGGATGGCTCTTGACTCTCTAGGATACACACACACACACACACACACACACACACACACACACACGCACGCGGTCTTTATTTTGTAAACATAAGAATCTCAACATTTATACAAGATCAGCAATGACTAGAGGTATCAACCCTCTTACCAAGAAATCCAAATAGGAAACTGACTTTAGCCTCCATCTTAGCTCCAAGGCTACTCAGACACACAAAGAAAGATAGAACTGTTCATGTTCTTGTTACTGAGTTCAAAGGGAGGGTAAGGTAACCACCACTGTTACAGCAGTCTTCAATATAGAAGCATAAGTAATGAACATGCATTTACGCATGAATAAAATGATCATTAGTTACATTGCAGTGAATCACAGAACCAGCAGCACAGGGCTGCCACCTGTAGCATGTCCCCCATTGTGCCTGCAAGCCACAGCTTAATGCTTTGTGAAAACCTGCAGTGGGTGGAGCATGTGCATGCCATGTTCCTGCCAGCTCCCTCCTCTGTGAGATAACACATGCATTTGTCTCTCTGAGTTTTGCTGAATAAAGCAGAGCTTTGTACACACCTAAGAACACAACTAGAGAGACTCAGGTCTAGTAGACACACTGTACTGGCTGGTTTTGTGTGTCAACTTGACACAGGCTGGAGTTATCACAGGGAAAGGAGTTTCAGTTGAGGAAATGCCCCCATAAGGTCCAGCTGTAAGGCATTTTCTCAGTTAGTGATCAAACAGGGAGGGCCCACTGTGGGTGGTACCAGCCCAGGGATGGTGGTTCTGGGTTCTATAAGAAAGCAAGCCGAGGAGCAAGCCAGGGGAAGCAAGCCAGTAAGTAACATGGCCTCTGCATCAGCTCCTGCTTCCTGCCCTGCTTGAGTTCCAGTCCTGACTTCCTTTGGTGATGAACAGCAATGTGGAAGTATAAGCTGAATAAACCCTTTCCTCCCCAACTTGCTTCTTGGTCATGATGTTTTGTCCAGGAATAGAAACCCTGACTAAGACACATGGGGTCCATGCCATAGAACCAATACAGTGTTGAACACTCCCCCTTCTCATTCCCTCACTGGGCGTGGTGCAGGAAGATGGAGAAGGGATTGATGGTGACCACTATACTCTGATGGCTTCATCTAACTTGTCATCCTAGAACCTAGAATTTTTTTCTCCTCTAATGTTTTGAGGGTAGAAGGTCCAATATAAGAGTCTTACCCAAGGAATCATTCAGTTATGGTTCTAAAGCCAGGCCACAAGCTATGTTTCTTCTTTGTGACCATTTATTCTACAAATATTTATTGATACCTAAGGACACTAGAAACAGATAGAGATGCTTGGTGTGTATATGTAAGCAAAACAAAACTTGGCCCATGGGAAACTTGTATCCTATACAAGGATGGGCACAGTTAGAATAGTCATGACAAACCAGGTGGGATAGTGCACTAGATGGAGGCTAGCAATGGGGTGAAAATCAGAGTAAGACCATCCACTGACATGCAAGACGGCAAAGGAATGGAAAAGCAAAACAATAAAACCAAAGTTACAGGTCAATCCGTAGGAACACATTGCTTAGTTTTGAGTTATTCCATCTAGAATTTAAAAGGAGGGAACATCAACCCCAAATATCTTTATTTTTTTCCTAAATAGGTTTGCAACTTTCGTACAGAGAATTTTCACAAGTAGGACATGGACAGGGACTTGGGTGTTATCTCCATAGAAGATTCAGGCCATCCTAAACCAATGAATGGATAGCAACTTAGTCAACCTGGCTTTCTGACTCAGGTCCTGCTGTTACTGGGGCTTGGATGTCCTGGCAGGCAGCTTACTCTGTCTGCAATATAGTGAAACTACCCTAACACAATTTAAGGGACAGGTTAGAGGCATCCAGTTGATACACTTCTTGTACGTTGATTTCCAGAAAGCAATGGCTACCCTTCGTCTGCCTGAGAGAGGGAGTATGCTCCCAAAAGACCACAACTCAGTTCAAGCTCCCACCTACAGGAGGAGGTGCTCTTTGAATAGAAAATAACGCGTCTCTTGGGCTATCTTCATGTCAACCATCATCCCCAAACACATATCACACCCTTACACTCACCATCCTCAAATCCACAACCATGTCTCCTACTAGCTGACCCAGGGACAATGAGGGAAGTCCCCTGGAATAAGGCACAGGGGGACAGAGTGACCATTGAATCTGCGGAGTTGTTTTTTCTTCTTTTATAAACTGTCATATGGCGAGATACTCGTAGGTCTCAATGCTGTCACCTATTCAGTCAGCCCAGATGATCCAGAATCACCATCTCAGTTATATCATAGCTCCGGGCAAGAGCATGTCACTCTCTTTATTCCCAGCTTCCAACAAGCTGCTTAGGCAGATGCTAAATGTGGCCGTCCCTGCCACGGTGGGTAGAGTGGCCTTTGTGTGGGTTAATTGAGCCCCCACTCCATTTAATAGGCTGTTGAAGTCTTATTGAAACAGAGCTAGTGCTGCAGGTTAAATACATTGCAGAGCTCTTGTTAATCCGCTCATTAGCAGGGCTGGAAAGCTTCTCTGGAGCTGTGAGTTTGCATATATTAACAGGGAGATCTCCGCCTGAGCGCTATCAATAAAACCACAAAGCAAGTTTGCAAATAGCGAAGTAACAGGAATACCGGCCTATGTGCCTTAAAAAAGATAAACATTAATAACTGATAAATCTTACAGTCACACACAAGAGGGGATGAGGATGAGCTAGGAAGAGATGTCTGTTATTCTCAGAAGACTGAAGACAGAATCCAGACCGACGCCATCTTCCTGCAGCGAGTACAGGGCAGAGTTGAACCAGGAAAACCATGTGAATGAGCTGAGGTTGGCCCACATTTCTACTCGAGACAGCAGAGTGATCTGCTTTTTATGAGGTAGTCGAACATGATAAAGGAGTTTAGGGTTTCCAGGCCATGCAGGGAAATAGTGTCCGTGTAATCATTTCAGCAAGCACGTGGCATGAGAAGGAGCCTCCGGAGGAGAGAATGCCTGGTGCCAGCAGGGTATGGGGGCAAGGCACCTGAGAAAAGGAGTGAGGGATACAAGTACACTCAGCTGAAGACTGCCCTTCACCTGTGTGGGTGACACAGGAGC
This sequence comes from Mus musculus, assembly GCF_000001635.26. Lineage (NCBI taxonomy): Eukaryota > Metazoa > Chordata > Mammalia > Rodentia > Muridae > Mus > Mus musculus. The sequence continues at coordinate 118,318,240 of NC_000075.6, read as the reverse complement.
CCTGACAGAAGAGGAGGCAGGAGGGCATTACAAATGGAGACAGAATCTAACAAGGCTCCCTGCGTGGCCCAAAGACAAGTGCTGCTGTCAGCTGTCCCAACTGATGCCACACCATCGATGCTCGCCTAAAACACATGCTCTGTGTGTGTGGTACCAGGAGCAGAGCGGGGCTCTTGTGGCTTTTGAGTTTACGGGGTTGCAGCAGAGCTGCATGTTAGCAAGGGGAAGGCTTTCTACATGCCGACTGTCAAGCTGGAAGAGTTTGCGTCCCCTACTGATGTTGAAAGATAACTAACAGGGATGTGGCTCAGTCGGTAGTGTGCTTACTGAGCACACATGAGGTCCTGGGTTTGATGCCCAGCAGAACATACAATGGTGTGGTGGCCCAGCATTTGGCCGGTGGAACCGGGAAGACCAGAAGTTCAAGGTTATCCTCAGCTACACAGTGGGCGGGCGTCAGCATAGGCAACCTCCGTTAGCACCTCCCACTCTGCTCTGGAATTTACCGGAAATCATGTGCTTCCACGCAAGCTTGCGTCTTTGAATGACACCTTTGCCGATAGCAGGCAATAAGTTTTATTTATCTATCTTGACAACTTCACAGGCCGAGCTCAGTAGAACTGTGTCATGATTTGGGGGTTTCCTGAAGCCTCACGTAGGAGTAAAGTCATGTGACTTTTGTCTTCTGTGCCACACTTCTGTCAGTTGACATAACGATCCCCAAGCCCACCCACAGTGTCACCATGAGGAGCTCCTTTTGAGGCAGACAAGCAGTATTCAGTTGTGTGTCACGTTGCCTTTATCCACGTGGCAGCTGATGGGTATGTAGGCTGACTCCACAGGGAAAAGCCTTCACCTTGGAAGAGATCATCAGAGGCCTTTTTAACTCACAAGGCAGGTGCATCAGTGTGACCTGGGAGTTAAGGAGGAGTGTGGTGTCTCAGGTCCAGTCCAGTCCCTCTGCCTCAGAGCCTGCACGTGGCTCCCCCAGGCTGATCTCGGGCACACCGAGGGTTGAGAAACTTTCCTCAGAGACTGTGCTGCTGGAAAAGAGAGAGGTTTTTTTGTTAAAGAAAATAAAGTTAGAATGTCAAAGAAATGTCCGCGCTCCCCTCTTCGTCTTAGGGCCATTCACAGTGACGATGCGGAGTCAGCCTACATGCCCATCAGCTGCCACGTGGATAAAGGCAACGTGACACACAACAGAATACTGCTTGTCTACCTCAAAAGGAGCTCCTCGTGGTGACCCTGTGGGTGGGCTTGGGGATCCTTATGTCAACTGACAGAAGTGTGGCACAGAAGACGAAAGTCACGTGACTTTATGTGAGGCTGAGAACGCCCACCTCTGGGCTAAATTTCCATGCTGGGTTGAAATACCCAGCATGTATGGTTAAATGAATCATAACTTAGTAAAGACTAACTTAGTAAAGACTAACTTAGTAAAGACTTGTTCTAAAAGGTCTGTGTAACCAACTCTCATCGATATATTTCTATTAACCCATAGCTGTTATAAGGCAGCCTAGTAGTAAAAGTCAACCAAAGTATGTCATTAGCATGTGCTCTGAGTGTGCACATTCATGGGTAGCATGCATTCTTACTCGCTCAGAATCAATGCTTGTCATAGCACTAGAGGACATAATGGAACCCCTGCCTAGCAGCTCTCTTAGGCATCAGCATCCTGCCAATTCCATTAAGTCAGGTACCAACAATTGGTTTTCCTGGCCTGTTTAAAGGGTTCTGATTCTAGCTTAGTCAGCCAGTCTTCAAGGTTGCACTAAAGCCTGCTGGCTGCTCCACAACTTCCATCGTTTCAGATCAAGTGCCCCAAGTAAAAATGTCACTACTCAGCTCAGGTTCCAGTCTAAGGTATACACGTTTCACTTCTCTTTAGGAGACAGGTTTATTCTAGTCTCCAGTCGCATTCCCATATTTGCAGAGCAAATGCCATTGGCTGTAAAATAAATAAACAAACATATAACAAACAAGCAAGAGTGAACTTTCATAGCCAAACAGCAAACATGAACGATGTTGTGCAGAAGTCAGAAACTGAATGTGATTGGCTTTCTTCTCTCTTCGCATCTCCTATGCTCTCTTCTGCGTTTCTTGAGCAAACCAGACTTGTCAGGGAGTCTCCTTGTCATCTCGCTGCTCTCTGAGGGAACCGTGGACTGGAAGAGGGAAATTCTGACTGAAGAATTCCCCAGTATTGTGTTGCCCCAGTTGAAACCGATCACATTTATCAAACACCACAGAAGTGCTAATTTTATGCATTGTTAGCCACAGTTAATGCAATCAAGGGAACACCTCTGTCTGTGTGTGTTGTGGGCATGTGCATGTGTGCCTGTGTGTGTGCACCTGTGTGTGTGCACCTGTGTGTGTGCACCTGTGTGTGTGCACCTGTGTGTGTGCACCTGTGTGTGTGCACCTGTGTGTGTGCACCTGTGTGTGTGTACCTGTGTGTGTGTATGTGAGAGAGAGAGAGAGAGAGGGAGAGGGAGAGAGAGAGAGAGAGAGGGAGAGAGAGAGAGAGAGGAAAGAGGAGAGAGAGGGAGGGGAGAGAGAGGAAAGAGAGGAGAGAGAGGAGAGGGGGAGAGGAAGAGGAAAAAGAGAGAGAGGAGAGGGAGAAAAAGAGGGAGCGGGGAGAGAGTGCGCAACTAGAGAGGTTACAGTGGAGGTTCATGGGGCCTTCTGTCCCTTTAAGGGAAGACATGTGGATGCTCATACCAACTGGACTGCTAACAGTTCCTGACAAAGTCTCAATAGTCAATGGAAATTTGAGAGAGAAGGAGAGACTAAAACACTTCTTAAAGTGGAAAACAAAACAAACCAGATAGCAAGGCCACAGCAACCACAATGGCAGAACTTCTATTTGCTCTGTGGTCACATAGAGGCACAATTCTGAAACACTCATAGTTTATTTTCGGAGGCAAAATCCAAATAGCACACATGGAACAGAGCAATAAAAACGAAAGAGTCTGTGGGAAGAAGATAGCAAAAGAAGGAAAAAAAAAGGACAAAATAAAAGATGAGAAGGATGAGAAGGTGAGGAGGGAGAATAAATGTGCCAGCAAAGCTGACAGACATGCAGTGATCTCTCTCTCTCTCTCTCTCTCTCTCTCTCTCTCTCTCTCACACACACACACACACACACACACACACACACACACACACACACACACACACGTTCTCCTGTGTGATCCAGTACCCTCTAGTCAGTGTGGGCTACTTGGAACAAAAGGCTAAATTTCTCAGTCTCTGATGGATTAGGATGTCCTGCTCGTCCGCCCATGGATCTCAGGATACGGTCCTAGACTCTGGACTTTTGCCAATCGTCCTACAGATCCTCAGGTCTGTGAGCAAAGAGTTGAACTGTCAGATTCCCTGGATTGGAGGTCTTCCCAGTCAGGTGAGGGCATTATGCTGGCCCTCTGCTTCTTCAGGTTGCAGACAGGATGTCCTCTGGAGAATATTTAATGCTTTTATAATCATATGAATCAATCCTCCTATTAAATCTATCTATCTATCTATCTATTTATCTATCTATCTATCTATCTATCTACCTACCTACCTACCTACCTATCGTACCCATTATTTATCTTCATCTATCATCTATCTACCTTCATCCTTCATTGTTTTTTCCTTCCTTCCTTTCTTTTTTCATTCTTTCTCTCCACTCATCCTTTCTTACTTTTTTTTAGAATGCACCAAACACATTCACATTTATTTTCTTTTTTTAAAAATCAAACGACAAAAACCCAAATTACCAGCTTTTTAAAACCGAAGCTTAACATTACATATTTAAACAATAGTCAAACTGATGAGACGTGCACAACTGGAAAGCATCCTTAATCTAAAGTAAGCCAGAAATGTATTACCGTTGATGCAGTAATAGCTTTCATCACTAAATGCCATGATATTTTGGAATGGCAAGGTTTATCTTATGATCCTGGAGGTATGTGATGGACTTTTTAATTTTGATTTTATAGGGGATTATAGTTAAGTGATTTGACAAAATCTCAGAAGATACTGAACTTTGGACTTTGAACATTGTTGAGACTGTTATAGACTCTGGGGCTTTTGAAGTTGGACTAAATGTACATTTCATTATGCTATGGCTAGGTATGACCACCATAGACTCATGTTTGAACAAACCTCTGGGGGCCAAGGAGTATAATGTGGTGGTTTGAATATGCCTGGCCCTATTAGGAGGTGTGGCCTTGCTGGAGGAAGTGTGTCACGGAGGGGCTGGACTTTGACCTCCTCCTTTAGCTGCTGGCTTCTCCTAGAGGCCTTTGGATGAAGATGTAGATCTCTCAGCTCCTCCTGCACCACGCCTGCCTGGATGTCACCATATTCCTCCCTTGATAATAATGGGCTGAACCTCTGAACTTGTAAGCCAGCCCCAATTAAATGTTGTCTTGTATAAGAGTTGCCTTGGTCATGGTGTCTCGTCACAGCATTGGAAACCCTAACCAAGACAGCATTGTCTTAAGCCACTGATTTTATGGTCTTACTTAGCAACTGTGAACTAACACACGGGCAAGGAAAACAACATTTCATCCTTGATGTTCATCCTTAACACTTAGTAAAGAAACCATCTTAGTGTGACAAAAGCCAGACTACACTAGAGATAGCACCTGAGAGGGCACGTTACGTTTTCAAACAGTTTTGGGAGTTTTAGCTATCACAGCAGAAAGCAAAAGAACAATAGAGGTATACCCACTGAAAAGTGGTTCTTGTCCTAGAACACAAGTGAATTCTGAAGACACTGGGTCTGCTGGTCACTTCCCTTCAGCTGTCCGAAGCTCTGAAGTTAGAGTATTCTGCATGTTAGGTGAATGCACACCCTCTTCAGTAACCCTAAATTTCTGAGGACAGATACTTTTTCTCTTTATTTGCCCCTTTGAAAACATGGCTATCTTCAGGCTAAGAAGATGCCTCCATGGCTAAACTGTTTGCCATGCTAACCAGAGGACTGGAATTTGTATCCCTGGAACCCTATAAATAACATGTGGCTATGACAGCCACCTGTAATTCCAGTCTCATGGGGTAGAGACGGGACCTCCAGAGCAATCTGCTTATTGAGACCCACTACTGACAAGTGCTGGGTTTGATGGAGAGAGGCCACCCCTGCTGTGTAAGGTGGATCAATGGAGACAAATTCTCAACATAAACCTAGATCCCCTACAAGCACATGAACGTATATCTATGTGCAACTTCAGGGGCCCAGGCACACACACACACACACACACACACACACACACACACACACACACACACTACACAATGCACATACACTCACACAACACTCTCACACAGACACACACACACGATACACATTGCACACACACACTACACAACAAACTCACACCCATACAACACTCTCACAGTCACACACACACAATACACAATGCACACACACTCACACATATTCTCATACACACACACTTGCATATACACATGCACACACATACACTCACTCATGCCTGCCAACACACACACACACACACAATTCTTACACACTCACACAACTCAAACACACTCATATACAAACACACACACTCATACCCCTACATACACACATACACACATACACACACACACACACACACACACACACACACACACACACATATGAATGAATGAAAAAAAAAGCTCCATAATTTTTGCATGTATTTGAGTCCTTTTGAGCCACAGGGGGGAATTAATTAATTCTTAATTAATAAGAATTTATGCATTGTTTGGTGCATGATTACACTAGAGGGTTTTTGTTTTTTAGATTTTTTTATTTATTATCTGTAAGCACACTATAGCTGTCTTCAGACACCCTAGAAGAGGGCATCAGATTTCATTACAGGTGGTTGTGAGCCACCATGTGGTTGCTGGGATTTGAACTCAGGACCTTCGGAAGAGCAGTCAGTGCTCTTAACCACTGAGCCATCTCACCAGCCCCACACTAGAGGTTTTTAAGAACATTAAACAAGCCGTTGGGTTAAATCTAACAGTGAATATGATGCTAATAAATGGCTTTTGTGATTTTTCACAAATAAAGAGCTAGCCACGAACTAGGACATCTCTGGATCTAAGCATAGTGACATCTGCAACTAAGTTTTTAAATTATTTTTAAAGTTATCTAGTGAAAGATGTATGTATGTATGTATGTATGTATGTATGTATGTATGTATGTATATGAGTACACTGTAGCTGTCTTCAGACGCACCAGAAGAGGGCATCAGATCTCATTAGAGATGGTTGTGAGCCACCATATGGTTGCTGGGATTTGAACTCAGGACTTTCGGAAGAACAGTCAGTGCTCTTAACCTCAAAATAACTTAGTGAAACTCCCAACACAGGCCTTCATATGCTTGTGGGGGGGCATCATAGGGTGCAAACAACAGCCAAGGAATAAGGATTTAGGGTTCATTTAGTTGGTTTCAGTATACAGAGGAAAAATGAAGTCCGAGATGTAGCTGGATGGCTGAGACTGTGGCTGTCATATGTGAGGTGCTGTGTGACCCCTGAGTGTGTGGCTGTCATATGTGAGGTGCTGTGTGACCCCTTAGTGTGTGTCTGTCATATGTGAGGTGCTGTGTGACCCCTTAGTGTGTGTCTGTCATGTATGAGGTACTGTGTAACCCTTTAGTGTATAGCTGTCATATATGAGGTGCTGTGTGACCCCTGAGTGTGTGGCTGTCATATATGAGGTGCTGTGTGACCCCTGAGTGTGTGACTGTCATATATGAGGTGCTGTGTGACCCCTGAGTGTGTGACTGTCATATGTGAGGTGCTGTGTGACCCCTGGGTGCATGGCTGTCATATGCGAGGTGCTGTGTGACTCATCAGTGTGTGTCTGTCATATGTGAGGTACTATTTAACCCCTGCAACTATATTGAGGAAAGGAAATTTTCTAGACTCATCTGAACACTAGGGAAACAAGCTTGAAACAAGACAGCACCTCATTTAAATTATTTTCTCACAAGGCAAACAGTGAAGAAAAAAGTGTCAATTATTTCAAATATAATTATGTTTTTTCCTCTGAAAAGGATAAAATAGTTAATAGGTGAAATTAAGTCTCACCATCAGGTCACCAAGGAAGAATCACTTACAGACTTTACAGCTAGACATATTTGGTAATAAGGTCAAGGCTATCTCAGCCCCTCCTAGCTTGTACATCACACTGCCTACCCCTCTTTGCTCTGAAATCTGTCACACAATGCTAGAGACCATCTCACATAACAGACAATGGAAGAGAAGTCTGTGTCTGAAGTCACGGTGTCTCCCAATTTTTATATGTTGGAAACCTGATTCCCAACTGAACGGAGTTTATTTCCTTACAGAGGCCTGCAAGAGACCTCTGCTCGTCCCATGCATGGGCACAGCAAGCTGGCACCGAATCATCGAGGACCGGAAACCTAGCCCTCATCTGACATCAAACCTGCTGACTCCTTGTTCTTAGGCCTTCCTGGTTCCAAAACTGTGGAGAAGAAATTGTAAAAGATTCATTGCATGCTATTTCAGCACAGGAGACAGAGTAGGTGATACAGGATGCTGTAGAGATCATCCATCATCAGCATCCCAGAGCCAAGACTCTCTGTAGCCTGGGAGCGAGCGCTAAGGAGGCTGTGATGTCAGATTTACACGTTTCCTAGAATAACACCTAGCCCGAGGAAGACACTCAAAATGTTCATTGTGTGTGGAAGGAAATAAATACAGCTCTACAAAGACAAAATCCATCCAACGTGCCTACCCAAGGCATAGTGTCCCCACATTTCAAAAGAAAAGTGCAAATGCAGAGAGGCCAGGCGTGAGAGATTCTTTAGTATGTCACAGAGCAGTACTAACCACTGGAGACACTGGAAAGATGCCTCTAACTCAACTCATTTATTAGCTTTTTTTTTTTTTATTGTCCATCTGTTATCAAGATAAGACCTCGGTAGGTAGCTCAAGTCAATATCTACAAACTCATGATCCTCCTGCCTCCGAATCTAGAGTGCTGGGGTTATGGACATGAGCTGTTATACTTGTCTTTCAGCAAAGTTGTAAGGAAAATGACATCCAAACTAGAACTCAATATTCAGTGGGATTATTGATATCAAAAACGAAAGTAAGATGCTTATATTTTACGGTGTCAACACCCCCAAATTTACCTCTTAAAAAGATTTTCTTGGAGGCACATTGGGAAGAGTGCTTGATCAAAGTAAGAGGGTGAGTTGAGGAATGGTCAGGGATGGGAGACAAGAAATTGATCACCAGACTCACAAAGGAGATGAGGAAGGGTCCTATGGGCTGTATAGTAGAGGACTTGCACAGGGAAGCAGGCCAGAGGTTCTGTTTCTGCACTCTTCTGTAGCAGTATGAAACTGTTAAATGGCAGGTATGTTCAAACATCCAAAGGAGACATCGATGACCAACAGGATGACTACGGACAGATTTAAGGCTTTCTTTCTCTCAATCAACAACAGCAACAAGACTGCTGTTAACCATAGCAAAGCAAAATTCTGAAGAGAGAAACAAAAATTAGCAGAGGCTCTCCAGAACTCGGCTACAAAAGAAATTGACACTACACAGGGCTGGGAAGAAAGCACAGTCAGTGATTGCCTTGTGAGCCTGCAGACCTGAGTTTGAGCACCAGGACCCACCAGAAAGCCAGAGTTGGCAGTTTATATTTATAATCCCAGCACTGCAAAGGTAGAGATGAGCAGATACCTAGGGCTTGCTGGCCAGCCAGGGTGGCCTACTTGGTGAGTCCAGGCCAGTCTAGAAGAAAGGTATATGGTGCCTGAAGAACAACACTCAAGGTTGTCCTCTGACCTACATGCACACGCGCGCACATGCACACACACACACACACACACACACACACACACACACACACACTTTACAGTAACATGAACATTGCTGTGGGAGGATCTGTATTCTAATGAGCAGTGTAAGACATAAGAAAGCATCATCAACAGTGAGGTGAGGAAAATGGGGTTGAAAGACACCCTGATACTTTGCATCTTATAGGGAGACTCAACAGGGAACAGGAAAACAGAAATGCCAACTGGGAACAGGGAAAACAGAAATACAGAGGTGCAGTATGCATGCATATTACTTATAAGTAAAGGGATTTAAATATCAGATCATAAAAAACTCAACTAAGTTGGGTCTCAGATTGGTTTGATTGCACTTTTACCGTCAGAAACCACAGCGTGAGGAGCCCCTGGATCCCGCTGACGATGGTAGCCATTGACTTATATTCAAGTAGCTGGTTAGACACGAGGTGCTGGAGCACTTGCTGGTATGATGTACTGATGTGAGGGAAAAGGACGCCCAGAAGAGACCACACTAGGCCTGCGCCGGGTTCTCTGTATCCATTTCTCACGAACCTTGTTTGTCAGAAGAACAAGTACACTGTCTCTAACACCTTTGCCTGAAGACCGGAGAGTTTATTTTTAAGACGACATGTGTTGCAAGTGTCTACCACTGAAGTTCATCACGCATAAATTTGACATTATGAACATCTGAACTGTGGGTACAACCCCCTGGGTCACCGTGGACTCTGGAAGTCGGAGGTCAGAGTTCATTAGTGCCTATGTTGATTCCTCAATACCACGTTATGATCGTTATGATCTATTGATATGATGGGTTTACTTTCTTTTTTTTTCTAAAAAATTAGATATTTTCTTTTTTTTACATTTCAAATGTTATTCCCTCTCTCAGTTTCCCCTCCAAAATCCCCCTATCCCCTCCCCCCTCCCCCTGCTCATCACCCCACCCACTCCTGCTTCCTGACCCTGGCATTCCCCTATACTGGGGCATAGAACCTTCACAGGAACAAGGGCCTCTCTTCTCATTGATGACCGACTAGGCCATCCTCTGCTACATATGCAGCTAGAGCAATGAGTCCCACCATGTGTTTTCTTTGGTTGGTGGTTTAGTCCCAGGGAGCTCTGGGGGTACTGGTTAGTTCATATTGTTGTTCCTCCTAGGGGGCTGTAAACCTCTTTAGCTCCTTGGGTACTTTACATAGCTCCTTCATTGGGGACCTTGTGCTCTGTCCAATGTATGGCTTTGAGCATCCACTTCTGTATTTGTCAAGCACTGGCAGAGCCTCACAGGAGACAGCTATATCAAGCTCCTGTAAGCAAGCTCTTGTTGGCATCCACAATAGTGTCTGTGTTTGGTGATTGTATATGGGATGGATCCCCAGATGGGACAGTCTATGGATGGTCATTCCTTCAGTCTCTGCTCCACACTTTGTCTCTGTAACTCCTTTCATGGGTATTTTTTCCCCCTTCTAAGAAGGATCGAAGTATCCACACTTTGAAGTCCCAGAAATGAACCTACACATCTATGGTCATTTGATCTTTGACAAAGGAACTAAAACCATCCAGTGGAAAAAAGACAGCATTTTCAACAAACGGTGCTGGCTCAACTGGAGGTTAGCATGCAGAAGAATGCAAATTGATCCATTCTTATCTCCTTGTAAAAAGCTCAAGTCCAAGTGGATCAAGGACCTCCACATAAAACCAGAGACACTGAAGCTTATAGAGGAGAAAGTGGGGAAGAACCTCGAACATATGGGCACAGGGGAAAAATTCCTGAACAGAACACCGATGGCTTGTGCTGTAAGATCAAGAATTGACAAATGGGACCTCATAAAATTGCAAAACTTCTATAAGGCAAAGGACACTGTCAATAAGACAAAAAGGCAACCACAGATTGGGAAAAGATCTTTACCAATCCTAAATCCAACAGAGGGCTAATATCCAATATATACAAAGAACTCAAGAAGTTAGATGCCAGAAAAACAAATAATCCTATTAAAAATGGGGTAAAGAGCTAAACAAAGAATTTTCAACTGAGGAATACCGAATGGCTGAGAAGCACCTAAAAAAAAGTTCAACATCCTTAGTCATCAGGGAAATGCTAAACAACCCTGAGATTCCACCTCACACCAGTCAGAATGGCTAAGATAAAAAACTCAGGTGACAGCAGATGCTGGTGAGGATGTGGAGAAAGAGGAATACTTCTCCATTGCTGGTAGGATTGCAAACTGGTACAACCACTCTGGAAATCAGTTTGTCAGTTCCCCCCAAAATTGGACATAGTACTACTGGAGGACCCAGCAATACCACTCCTGAGCATATACCCAAAAGATGTTTCAACTTGTAATAAGGACACATGCTCCACTATGTTCATAGCAGCCTTATTTGTAATAGCCAGAAGCTGGAAAGAACCCAGATGTCCCCCAACAGAATGGATACAGAAAATGTGGTACATTTACACAATGGAGTACTACTCAGCTATTAAAAACAATGAATTTATGAAATTCTTAGGCAAATGGATGGATCTGGAGGATATCATCCTGAGTGAGGTAACCCAGTCACAAAAGAACACACATGATATGCACTTACTGATAAGTGAATATTAGCCCAGAAGCTCGGAATACCAAAGATACAATTCGCAAAACACATAAAACTCAAGATGGGTTTTCTATGTGTACATAATTTGTCCTGGAGACTAACTCATGGAAGGAGGGTTGGTTAGTATGAAATATCATTCTGGGAAATATGAAGATGCTTCAGTCCTGAAATAGGGACAGGGGAGAATTTGCTTATTGGAAAGTATTTTGACCTTTTAATGTTGTTTAAGTGTATGCCCCAAAGAGTTCTGGCTAGAAGGGAAGAGAACCATTAGCAAGACCTTTTCCAGACAGCACTGTTGGTGATCACTGTGTGTTCTCTGTGCCAATATAATTCTCATTTGCTTTAAAGCAACACCTCTTGCCCGAGTTAATCATAAGATACAAAGTACCAGTCAAACTGAAATCATAAAACACTTAAGGGGTGTGGATTTTCCCAACAACTTTTTAATGGGGGCTGTTAAAAAAATCGATTTTTAATCATCTCGATGCATCTTGGTCTTGCTTTGAAGCCCACATGACTCCAACCAGTTCCTGTTGCTGTGTGAGAATCAGAGCATAGGTGGTAAAGATGATAAAGATGAGTGTCCATCCTCACAACATCCAGGGCAGATGTGGTACCCACACCAGGAGGATGGAGACAGACATGGATGGGTATGGAAACTCTCAACAGTTCCAGATACATTTCAAAGTCGAAACACAGTAGATCTGCCCTCGTCAAGCCTCTTGCAGAAGGCTGTCACACATACTGCCAAGGACACAAAGACCCACTGGGCCTTTCATGGCCCCAACAACACTTTTGTGAACATGTAAGTTTGCCATTATTTCCCGAAAGGGAAGCATTTATGAACCAAATTTCCACTGAGAATTAGTATCCTTACTTTTGTAGTGTAGGAAGTTTGAGCCTGCTCTCTTGCCTTCTTGCCTCTTGCTCTCTTGCTCTCTCTTGCTCCCCCTCTCTCACCACTCCCTCCTCCCACCTCCACGTGGTCATGGCCGGCTTGGCTTCTATAGACTCCCTCTTCCTCTCTCTGCCTTTCTCTGCTTCTACTACCCTCTTAACTCCCTTCCCCATTCCCTGAATAAACTCTATTCTATACCCCCCCAAAAAAGTTTGAGCCCCTTCCTCAAGGTCACATGATCCTTTCAAAAGAAACTGACTTTTAAGTCAGCACATATGGAATCCAGTGTTTTATTTAATGAATGATTTCATTTCTTCATTAAGACAACTGACTTAAAGAAAGCGGGGCTTGGCGCTGCAGGCTGTAATCCTGGTTGCTTGGAAGGCTGAAGCAAGAGGATCTCCAGCCTCTCCTGGCTGCAGAGAGATGGCCAAAGAAGCCGGAGCAATTCAGCTCAAAATAGAAACTCAGAATGGGGTTGGGCTAGCTCAGCAGAGCAGTGCTTAAGCGAACAAGGTCCTACGTTTCACCTCAGCACTGGGAAGAAATTGTTTTGAGGGAGGCTCTGCCATTGGTCTGACACACAATACCAAGATTTTTTACAAAGTAGTGAAAAGGGGGACTATCTGCATTTGATCACTGAATGGGTTTTGTCTGCTCTGATCCCAGGCCAGTGTGCTTTGCTCTGCAATGGGCCCTTTGATAGGAGCTTACTCTCATCCCTCCTGGGGCCCCTACTTTTCTCTGAAAGGGCCTTTACTGTCTTCCATGCTAGGCTCTGTGTGTCTCATGCAAATTCTTTTGATGGAGCTCACAAGGACCAGGGTCCCAGCCAACATCTCTAGAGAGATCTCAGTGGTAGCTTTGGGGGCTTCCACTTCCTTTTAACTGAACCTTCTCCATTTGTACTGTGGTAAAGTGTGGAGACCTTGGGTGATGGACAGCCGTGGAATTTCCAGCCCTTTGGCTTATGCTGCTATTTCCTCTCTGTGTGGTCTCTGCCCCTGACTACAGGATTCCTATGGCCTTCCTATTTTCAGGACTATAGGCTTCAGCTCACCAGCTCTTGCTCCACTTGCACTTCTGTCTCCTCTACATCTACAGGAACCTAAGTCTTTTGCAAAAGGAAAGTGATTAGTATTTTCTTGGTGTCCCTAAGTCATATAATAAAGTCAGCCTACTTTTTAAATTGGATTAAGGAGGTAGTATCAGACCTCAAGATAGGCTCTTCTGTTTTTAAAGTAGAATTCTTTGTAGAATGCGTGAACTAGGTCCTGAAGGGAACTTAGAGATTCCTTGATAGCTTTTAGCTTATGATTCATTATGGCCAAGAAAAGTTCTGCTCTTTCTAGACCAATGGTTCTCAGCCTGCAGGTCACAATCGCTTTGGGGGTTGCATATCAAATATCTTGCATATCATATATTTATATTATAATTCATAACAGTAGCAAAATTACAGTTATGAAGTAGCAACAAAATAATCCTATGGTTGGGGTCACCTCAACATGAGGAACTGTGTTACAGGGCCACAGCACTGGGGAGGTTGAGAGCCACAGCTCTAGATCCTCATAGGAAGGAAATTCTGTGGCTGAAGAATAAGCACACTTGAGGTTCAGGCTGACATGACCTCTGTGAACACCTACACAGATATACAGGCACACTACACCAAATTACACATGTGCACGCACACACACACACACACACACACCAAATTACACATGTGCACGCACACACACACACACACACACACACAGACAAAGAAATGGGCTATGTCGACTACAATCTTAGCAGTGAGCCGTTGGCCCTTACGTGCTCGGCTTCTGTCTTCACTGTCTCGTTTCCTGCTGATTCACTTTCAGATGACCACGAAGCAGCCTGACTCCATCTAGCTGTACCCCAGTAACAACTCCCCAAGGCCTAAAAGTCAGTAAAACGGACACCCTGAACCCTTCCAGGCTCCACTTCATCCACAAGTAGCCAGACTGACACATCTCTTAAATGATTTTAGGGTCTCAACTCTTTTTTTTTTAATTAGATATTTTCTTCATTTACATTTTCAATGCTATCCCAAAAGGCCCCCATATCTTCCCCCCAACTCCCCTACCCACCCACTCCCACTTCTTGGCCTTGGTGTTCCCCTGTACTGACCCAGATATAGCTATCTCTTGTAAGGCTATGCCGGGGCCTAGCAAACACAGAAGTGGATGCTCACAGTCAGCTATTGGATGGATCACAGGGCCCCCAATGGAGGAGCTAGAGAAAGTACCCAAGGAGCTAAAGGGGTCTGCAACCCTATAGGTGGAACAACAATATGAACTAACCAGTACCCCGGAGCTCTGAACTCTAGCTGCATATGTATCAAAAGATGGCCTAGTCGGCCATCACTGGAAAGAGAGGCCCATTGGTCTTGCAAACTTTATATGCCTCAGTACAGGGTCTCAACTCTTAAGGGGAGACTGTTCGGTAGCTACACGTTAGCAGGCTTATAGGTCATTAGACGGGTTTCTCCCTGGCAAGCACCAACTCTAAAATCCAAGAGCTGAAAGGGGCAAAGCACTAATTACTGGTCAAAAGAATGGAATCAAGCCCTGTCCCTTGCTCTGGGTAGAGACATGACAACCTGTACTCTGTAGAAGGCAATTACATTAACTATCTAGCAAACTTGCCGATAAAGAACAAGACGTATTGCTGCCACCTCCCATGAGTCAACCAGCTGGGTAGGGAAATCCCGCTCAGGAAGCTGTTGGTTGTACAGCGTTAGAAATAGTACAAAGCCTACCTACAACGGAGATCAGCATAAGAAACTCTCCAGTCTTTCCCCTCTATTCTCAGCCGTCAGACTGCATTCTTCTCTACTGTGAAACAAGCTGTTTGGCTTTAAAGCACGGGGGAGGGAGGGGCGCAGGGGGCAAATAAGAAGCGAGTAGGCCAGTGGTAAAGACATAAGCCAGCCGGAGACCACCGAGTGTTACATCTCAGCTGAAGATGAAGGGGAGAGGTGAGGATGAAATGTGAGGGCTGATAATAAAATCATGGGAGAGAGTGAAGTTGAGGAGCCAGGGACCAGATCTGCTGGACCACACACAGGCTGTGTGATAAGCCTCTGTCTTTTACTTCAATGGAAAGGTTGTAGAAAGTCTGAACATAGCTGTGACAAGCTTCCTCCAAACAAGTTGGAGCATTGGATACACAGACATACACATGCACATGTACACACCTCTGGACACATATTCAATATTTGGCTCACTGAATATTCTGGCTAAATTTTCCTTCAATTAATTAAAACAAAAACCTCATGTTCTCCTTCTACTTGAAAACATGTGGAACTCTTGTCTTCAAGAAAGGATCTTTGCTTGCTCTAAAGGTCAGAAGTTGAATGTAGTTCTTTGTTTGAAGATCTCGGTTTCTTCTAGGTCTTTCTCTTCCACCACGTAAGTCTTGCTCGCTTGTAGCTGCCGTGTGTAATGACATCAGAGCAGCAGTAAGTGAGGACCGGCTCCAGAAGGTGCGCGACAGCTTTGTTTAGAAGAGGCAGCAAGAATACTGCTCGTGAAGGAACTCTGGGAAGCGAGAAAGGTCACAGCTCACTGTTGTGTAGAGAGGAAACCTCTCAGACTTGATCCAGATTTCCAGTATTCCGACTCTGTCTTTGAAAGATGTTTGTTCTCGTTGCCTCGTTCTCTCTCATTCAGAACAGATGGTCACTGTACCCATACACATTGTACAGAGAAGTAACTAGAGATCTGTTCTAGAGTCTAGAACGTGACTAGTAACTAGAGACACGAGTATGATTTGATTGGCTCCGATCTTCTCAGAGCTCAAATGAAGGACCTAACATGAAAGGTGAGGCTAGCAAGGACGAACTCTGGCAACTGCGAACTGTCTGTTTCAGAAGCACAAGTTCAACTTTAGTCTTCAGTCAGTGAAAAGGTTATTTCAGCTGTTTCATTAATATTATACCGATAGAAATTTCTAAAAATAAACACCGAAATAGCCAAAGAGAATTAATCATAGGATGAATAGAAGGAGGGGGCAATGAGAGGATGGAAGTGGGGGGAGGAAGGAAGAAGAAAGGGACAGATGGATGAATATACCTCTCCTAAACCCACCAGAAAACATTATATATATATTATATATATATGTGTGTGTGTGTGTGTATATATATTAACATACTTTTTAGGTAATTAGCATTCCCTGAACTGCAGCTTTCTTCTTCATTTTAAAAGTATATTCATTTTATTCATATGAGTCCATTGTAGCTGACTTCAGACACCCCAGAAGTCATCAGATCCCATTACAGATGGTTGTAAGCCACTGTGTGGTTGCCGGGAATTGAACACAGGACCTCTGGAATAGCAGTCAGTGCTCTTAACCACTGTGCCATCTCTCCAGCCCCAGCTTTATTCTTCTTTTCACTACCACTCAGGCAGGCTTTTGTCTTCAAACACATGTTGAATGTTGAATTTGTTTATCTTCTTATTGTTCCAATATGTACCAATAAAATTAGTGTGCTACGTTCATAATTACTTAGTAAATTATAAGAAAGTTTAACCAGGTGCTTTAAAAAAACCCAAAATAAAAAAAAACGTATAAAGAACAATTTTGACAGAGAACAAAAGTACACGTGTATAAAAGGAGCTATAGTCTCATAAAAGGACCTTAGCAATGTTTAAGGTCCTCTTTTGTAAGAGACTTTTGTCAATGAACAGTCATCACGACAGGACCGAGCACACAGTAGAGAGCCTTCACTAAGCACACAGTAGAAAGCCATCACTCGGTCTGAGAACTTGAATAAATTAACACTGGTTTTCCACCTGTAAGTGGAAAGAAGATGCCATAAGAAAGATGTTTAGTGCAATGAGTGGCACACAGTAAGTTCCACATCTCTGTGAGATACTCGTTAAGTTGGTCCAGAGGCAGCTGCCTTGAGGCATAGGAAACATAACCGTCAATGACCACACTTGTTCTGGGTTGGAAAGTACCGCAGAGGGCTTCAAGCTCAACCTTCCACCAGGTTGAAGAACTGGCTCGTGGACACATCCTTGGTTTCGAGATTTTCTGACTTCTTCTTCTAGGTCAAAGTGATGATGTCTGACCTTGAACTCTGCAAAGTCTGGACACTGGTGTGATCTTGGGGCTGCGCTCTCACTGGGCTTCGGGTTTCAGATCACAGTATGGGGTGTAATGGGCTGGTTCTGAGGTCAAGGAAGGAGTGTGATTGTGGAGTCTGAGCCTGGAGGGAGATGCTTTCTGAAGTACAGGAAGGGCAGATTAAGGTGGTGGTTGTTGTTGTTGTTGTTGTTGTTATTGTTATTATTATTATTATTGTGTTGAGGACTGTCCTCGGGATCTGTACACAATGAGCAAGTGTTCTACCACTGAGATAAACCTCAAACCCCAATGACTATTCTTTTGAAGTATGCATCAGATCATATTTCTGCTATACCAAAGCATTTGGGAGGCAGAGGCAGGAGAGTCAAGAGTTCAAGGCCAATCTATGCTAATAGTAAGACCCTGTCCCTTAAAAACAAAAGCAAGAGGCTGGGTCATCTCTTAGACCCGGTATTACATGTGTCCCTGGTAATACCAATGATCCTGTGATGAGATGGGAGGTGGAGACAAGAGAATACTCAGGAGCTCCCAGGTCAGGTAGCTTGGTGTGTGCGTAAGCAAGCATCAAGCGATCCTGTCTCAAAGTAGGTAGAAGGTGAGGACCAACATCTATGTTTGTCTAGTGACCTCCACATATGCCATGGTGCACACACACACTCATATGTACACACACACACACATTTTAAAGAAAGATAAAAAGGGAGATTGGTGAAGCAGTGTGGATTCATGGTGTCCAAAATAATTTTTGAAGAAGATCTAGACATCCTAAGAAACACTGTACACATTTAACCCGTTAAACTTTTAAAATCACCCCCCGACCCCTTTTTGGAAGATACTTCTCTAACATCCCTGCCCCCACTAACCAACAGCTTCTGCAGTTCCTTTATGAGCTGGACGTGGTGTTAGGTGGTCCTTACTCAGACTGTGTACTGAGTGTTGTAGGGCAGGGATGCTGAGCACAGGAGCGATGCCATCTCACTGCTGATTGGCTGCTCCTGAGCACACAAGTGATGGAATCTCACTGCTGATTGGCTGCTCCTGAGCACATAAGTGATGGAATCTCACTGCTGATTGGCTGCTCCGAGGATGCTGAGCACAGAAGTGACAGAATCTCACCACTATTGATTGGCTGCTTCCAGGAAGAAGGAAAGTTCAAGAAAAGAAAGCAACGGATTTCTATCAGATTCCAAGAGAGAGGACAGCTGATGAATTCAGCCCTGGGCTGATCCTCTGTCACGCTGAAATCACAAGCTGATTGTGTCCCAGGACCCGTGAGGTCATCCTAGTACCATTTTAGCAGAATGTGTCTTTTTAACATGTATGTGTTAGGTATTTCAAACATTTGACTTTAATGTGTGTTGATTTTGGCAGTGGTGGGAATTGAACCTAGGGTTTCATACATACCAAGCAATCACTTTACTATTGCGCTAATTCTGCCCAGCCCTTGAACACATTTTTATGGGGTCCAAACACTCCGAAAAACACTAAGCTTTATTTTAAATGCATACAAAAGTCTTGATTGTCTACTACTTCGATGGATACACAGGGTTTATCTGACACTCTGAGCTTCATAGAGACAACACTTAACTTGCTCTGCTGGTAGAAATCAAAGTCTCTCTGCTTTCAAAGTAATTGTTATAGCTAAGCCGTGTGTGTGTGTGTGTGTGTGTGTGTGTGTGTGTGTATGTGTGTGTGTGTGAGTGTGTGTGTATGTGTGAGTGTGTGTGTGTAAGTGTGTGTGTGTATGTGTGTGTGTATGTGTGTGTATGTGTGTGTGTATGTGTGTGTGTATGTGTGTGAGTGTATGTGTGTATGTGTGTGTGTGTGAGTGTGTGTGTATGTGTGAGTGTGTGTGTAAGTGTGTGTGTGTATGTGTGAGTGTGTGTGTGTATGTGTGTATGCATGTGCACACACATTCACATGTGTGAATGCAGGCATGTGCATGAATGCCATGCTATGCATACTCAAGTAGAGGACAACTTTGGGTGCCAGTGCTCACCTTCCACCATGTTTGAGACAAGGTCTCTGCTGTTTTTCTGCTGTTGTCTGGGCCTCCCTCCTCCCCATTAAAGCATGCCATATACTTGTATTGCTCTTGGCTTTTATGTCAGTTATGGGTTCTGGGGATTCAAACCCTGTTCCTCAGCCTTCTGTGGTTAGTGCTTTATACCCACTGAGCCACCTTCCCTATTCCAGAAAGCCTTCTCTGTCCTGTATCCTGAACAGGGCAGTGTCCTCAGGTTTTAATGCATATTAATTAATTAATTAATTGTTGTAAGTTATCTATTATAAGATCCTCATTTCATAGATAACAGACGAGTGGCTTTCTAGAAGTCATACAGCTCTTTAGGAGATAAACTGAGTTCATTCAATGTCTTCCTGTCATTCTTCTTTTGTAGTTTAGGACCCTTGAGTTTGAGAATTCATGAAGAAATTGAAGACAGTCTCTCTCATCTTTCACTATAAATCCTAACTCCAAACACACTTCCCTTGTCCACTGAGTGAGCAAAGGTCTTTCCACTCCGTCACTAACAAACGAATGAAGGTTCCTGCTAGAGATGTTGGCCTGCTACCCTCAGCCTCTAGACTTGACACTGAGCTATAAACTGTGAAATGTAATCATCTTTCTCTTATTTGACTGGCTGTGTGGGAAGCACGGGCAGAGCACCTGAGGCTAACACATTTCTCCACCCACCGCCAAGTCTCCACTGACCACGGCAGGTCCTTGGAGGTCCCACAAGTAGAAAAAGTGCTAAGTGAGGCAGTGTTCCAGCCAGTCGGACAATTTTCAAAGAGAAAAATCCCCCTTGGATGCTGCTGTTGTCTTCTTTAAAGAACCATTCTAGGAAGAGACAGACAAACAGCAGTGCACACGGCAGTGTCCTCTGAAAACTTGCTTTTTGTCTGTGCTGTGGGGGAACAGACCCAGGTATAAACAGGTCAGGAACCGAACCACTCAGTCACATTACTGGTCCTTTGTGTCTTTTAATTTTGAGACAGTGTTTTGCTATCTGTAAAGGCTGGCCTTGAACTTACTATGTTGCCTAGACTAGCCTCGACTTGTGGTCTACTTCCCCTCCTTAGTACCTGGAATTATAGGCATGGCTCTGCTGAAAGCTACATCGTTGATGGCTATAGCTCAGAGTGCCCTGGGACCTAATGGGTCCTAATCCAGGAGCTGTACGTAACAGCAGATTACTCTAGATAATGTATGAATCACACAGAAGTCCCCCACCGAGCCAGAGTCCCCTGGCCCCAGCTATCAGTAGTGATGATGTAGGCATACAGGATCGCAGAGGCTGGTCTAGAACAGAATACTTGCTTTTAGTGTTTCTAAACTAAGATCAAAACATCAATTTTTTTTTTTTTAAAGTTGAGTTTGAAAGTTAGCGAAGTTCTTATTTATGTCCTAGGAAGAGCACCAAGAGGAAGGCAGAGGAGAAAATCCGAGACTCAGGTGACAATGTCACAGTGAGTCTGTAGATTTTCTTTTTGCCTCATAAATCTCCAGATCTGGTGTAGACAGATCTGGGGCACCGGAAAAGCGGTGGGAAGTGGGTTGCCCTGGCAAACAAATGTTGAGGCATTATCTTCTCCAAACGCAGCCAAGGAGACTATCACAAACCCCTGCCCAGGCCAGGAAACTGTGAGCAGGGTGCAGATGTCTACCCTCAAGGCTGAGGTAAGGTGTTCGATGTCCCTGCTGGTGGTTAGTCACAGACGGGAAAACACTGGCTTGGAACCTTCCATTTCTACTGAAAGAAACATGGTCCCCTCTCTACTGCCTTTGGTGGAGAACACCTCAGACACCGGGACATCTGCCTCCCCCATAGGAACCCCCTCAGAAACATGTAAAATTTATATATTTTTAAATTGTACCTTACAAATAAGTAGGATTTATCCCAGGGAATGCAAATCTGGATTAAGTGTTTTGAAAACCAGCCATTGAATTATACCATGTTGCCATGGCTACAGAAAAAAAGTCATGTGACTGTGTCAGTCAATGTAAAAGAAGTCTTTAATTTCCATAGAAGCATATATATCAGAGGAGTGAGAACAGAGAGGACCTTCCTCAGGAGAGAATGTCCACCAGATCTCAGCACTGACACAGCAGTGTTTACTCCACCCCACGGTCAGGAACACTGCAAAAATACCTGTTAGATTGATATCCAGGGCAGTAAGGCACTGCAGGAAAACAAAAGGCATACAGATAAGAAAGGAAGGGAAAAGCTGGGCGTGGTGGCGCACGCCTTTAATCCCGGCACTAGGGAGGCAGAGGCAGGCAGATTTGTGAGTTTGAGGCCAGCCTGGTCTACAGAGTGAGTTCCAGGACAGCCAGGGCTACGCAGAGAAACCCTGTCTGAAAAACCAAACCAAACCAAACCAAACCAAACCAAACCAAACCAAACCAAACCAAACCAAAAACCAAAAAACAAAAAATAAAAAACAAGAAACAAAAAAACAAAAAACAGAAAGGAAAGGAAACTGTCCCCATCTATGTAGGAAAGACTTAAACAACACAGAGAATTAACATGGGATTCCATATTTCTATCCCAGGAGCACAGGATATAAAAACATAACAGTTAAATACAGTTTTATATGCTAGTAATAAACTCCTGGGTATCAAAGGTAACAAGATAATACTGTTCACAGTTGCTCACAAAACACTTGGCTATAAATCTAATAAAGTACATACAGGACTTAGAGGCTGAAAATCACTAGGGGCTAATGAACGAAATCCCAAAGGTCTAACCAAGGGGAGAGGCATTCCGTGTCCTGGGTGGTGGCTTAACAAATAAAATGTAAGCTTTTCACCAACACAGACACAGAATTAATGCAAATTTTACCAATATCTTGGTAAATCTCTATGTTATTTTTTTGTGTGTTTTTTGTTTTGTTTTGTTTTGTTTTGTTTTTTGAGTCAGGGTCTCACTTTATAGCCCTGGCTAGCTTGAAACTTGATAATGTAAACCAGGTTGTCCCCGAACTCACAGAGAACTCACTTCTGCCTCCAGAGTGCTGAGTTAAAAGGCTTCAGTCACGTGTGATTTTAATATAGAAAAACATTACCTAAAAATATAGATGGAAGAGCAAGTGGCCTAGCAGCGCAGTTCAAAACGAGAAGGGGACGAGGGGGTGGTGGAGGAGGAGGAAGAAAAGAAAGCAGCAGAACCGATTGCAACACCTCAAGTCCAGTGTAGAGTGGTCAAGACTGTTACATGGATGGAGAGAGAGAATGATGCACAGGTCAATGGGTATCAAAGGTAACAAGATAATACTGTTCACAGTTGCTCACAAAACACTTGGCTAAAAACAAAAGAACACGGAGCAGAGCCACACAAGCAGGCTCAGCTGAGATCTCGTCAAGGCCCACGTGGGTCTCAGCGAAGGAACAACACCCTTCCCAGTAGCTGGTCCCTGGGCAATGGATCTCCATTGTCAATGAAGAAAGGAAGGGAGGGAGGAGGGGAAGGGAAGGGAAAGAGGAAAAGAAAGAAGGTGGGGGCGGAAGATCCACTTAAAACCCAACCTTTACCCAAGCATCAGCCCAAGTGGGTAACTGACTCAAATGTAAACTAGAAATTTAAGTACCTTAGAGAAAAGAGATAAGAGAAAAACCTCAAAATTTGGAACGAAGCAAAGTTTTCAGACTGGACATCATGAAAAGATGAAGGGACACAGGTAGCTTTAACTTGGCTTCAATATGACCTCACCGAGTGCCATATCAATGTAGATGTTTATTAGTTAAATATAAAATAAAACAGCTATGAGGTTTTTTAGTATAAAAAAGCATGAGCCACAAATTAAAAAAAAAACATGAATATAACATACTCTACCAAAATCTAAAATTGTTATGATACATTTGTGGAAAAATCAGTTTGAAATAATATTTAATCATTCTTTCATTCAGTGCACACAAACAGGCGTGGAATAAATGTTTTAAATGAATATGTGAACATGTGCAAAGTAGCATTCACAATCTAACCTTCTGTATGCAATGCAATCTGTTGTACCAAGCAGATAGCAATGCTCTAGGCACAGTGTAAATCCAGAACACTGGATTATAGGAAGAAGTCAAACACTAACTTAGCCTTCTGGGTAAATGATGTTACCTGCTGGGAAAAGAGCACAGCCTTTTAAAACCATGGCATTTGGAGTCTAAGACATCCTGGTAGCCATGTCAGGCTTTGCTCCTGTAAAGTAGTTCTATGTCTTTCACTGGGATGTGTGAAGGGTCCAGACGCCACTTCTCTTTCCTGTATCCACGGCAGGCATTAATGGTGAGGCTCAACATTGCTACTAGGATTGGCTTCAGTCTCAGTCTCCACAGAGCCCAGGAGACAGCGCTCACCAGTGGATCAGAGTGGCTCCTAGAGGATCCCTAAGAACCTGAGAGGTAAGCCATTTCACCTGCCCTTTGTGAATCTCACTAACGGGCTAGCCTGGATGGATGGGGGGGCAGCCTCCCGGGTGTGGGAACTCAGGATGAGGAGGCTTCAACTGGGTCATCCTCCTTCAGGGCACTGGCTCCCAAACAGAGTATTTTTCCTAGTCCTCGATAGACACGTCACTCGCTCCCTCCCTGCTGGCCCTGGCACAGAGAAAGGGAGAGACAGGGATGAAGGGCTGCCATACCTTCCAGGTGTCCCTTAATGCAGTCCAACGTGGCCACCACAGGGCCTCTCTGCTTGCCTGCAGATATCCTTTTGAGCGTTCAATTAAAAGGGACATTTGCTGACGTCTGTACATGGTGTGCCTGGGCCTGGTGGTTTGAACATTTTGGCTTCCAGCATCTATGTTTATAACATTTGGGAGATATTGTTTTATACTTGTGCGAATGCAAACCTAGTGTTTATAAAGCCTGAGCAATTTTGGGTTTACTTAAAGCTTCCTTAAAATCCCATTCCTCAGCAACTAAGATGATATTTCTGGCGAAACTTTTCTTGTAATGACCACAGTTATCTTTACGTTTGAAAATGAAATTTGGAGCAAAGCATGAACGGTAGCCCACATAAAGGTTTTCCAAGTAACACCGAGAAGAAGAGTTTAGTTTTAAATCCTTGAATCACATTCTGAGAAGGCTTAGGAATGGGAAAGACTAGTACAAATCCTAGATTTCTTTGTCTATAAATAAGCATAATAAGACCTACTTGGATCTTTGTTGAAGGATGAGAGGAACGAGGGGATGCTTCGGTGACTTTGGACAGAGAGAAGTCTTACAGACTACTTCTCAAAGCCCAGAGATCGTCACTGCATTCCACGATGGCTTTTATTTTATGATTACTTGCTTTTTTTTGTTTATTTTTGGGGACAGGGTCTCATTTTGTAGCCCCGGCTGTCATCAAACTTGCTATCTCACTTGTGTGGCCTCAAACTCACCTGCCTCTGCTCCTAAGTGCCAGGATGAAAGGCGTGTCTTACCTCATAGGCATCTTTCAAATAGGTAAATGGAAGAGAAAACCCGTAAATATTTGCTACAAAGAGCTAACCCCTTTAATATCTAAAGAACCAATGGACACTGAGAAGAAACATGTTTGAGAAGGTCAGGATTTACAATTTACAGGAGAAAATAAATCCAAATGGCCCCCATATACATTCTTCTCTTGATCTCTCGCTTCCTCTTCTTTCTCCCCATCCCTCCCTCTGTGTGTGTAATGAGTCTCCATTTCACTCACAATAAGAGGCAAAGCAAAGCGAAATTACATCGAAACAGCACTTCTCACCTATCTGGTTGGCACAACCCCAAAAGTTTAAAATCACTGTGTTGGCAAGGCTGCGAAGAAGCAGGCGCTGTCATGCATTGCTGGTAGGGGTGCAAACGGCACAGCCCGCGCGGAGGGCAATTTGGCATTCTTTATCCACATTGAAAATGCATTTAACCTTTGACCCGTAATTCCACTTCTGGGAATTTATCCTACAGATCATATACATCTGTAGGCATAAATACTCAACTCTCTCTTTTCTCTGTGTATATGTATGTATACACAAATATACACAAACACTATATACATATAAATACTATTGCATGCAATCTATCTATGGTTGTATGTATATCTGTAAGTATGCATGTATGTATAAGTATGTGTATTATGTATGTGTATGTATGTGTGTATATGTATATACACATGCATGTATGTGTGTGTGTGTGTATATATATATATGTATTCCCTCCCTTGCCTTTTACCCCTCGAAAGACCATTGTGCTCTCTGTTTTTATGAATCTGACAGTTTCATATTCTGATCAAACAGGACTGTTCTCTTGTCCACCTCATAATATCTGTTGATCACCTTTCTCAAATGGTAGTATTTCCTTATATTAGAAGTGAGCCCAAGAGTGGTGGCGTACACTCTTCATCCTAGCACTCAGCAGTCAGACACAGATGGATCCTTATGAGTGCAAGGCCAGTCAGACCAACACAGGCAGGCTGTCTTCCTTTTACACATACACCCATGAGTAGTAGTCTTGGATTATAGGAATACTTTTAGTATTCCTATTTTTAATTTTTTGAAGACTTTTTAATACCATTTCCTAAAAATAGTGTACTGGCTGGTTTTGTGTCATCTTGACACAAGCTGGACTTATCACAGAGAAAGGAGCTTCAGGTGAGAAATGCCTCCATGAGATCCATCGGTAAGGCATTTTCTCAATTAGTGATCAAGGGGGCAGGGCCCATCCCTGGGCTGGTAGTCTTGGGTTCTATAAGAAAGCAAGCTGAGCAAGCCAGGGGAAGCAAGCCAGTAAGTAACATCCCTCCATGGCCTCTGCATCAGCTCCTGCTTCCTGACCTCTTGAGTTACAGTCCTGACTTCCTTTGGTGATGAACAGCAGTGTAGAAATGTAAGCTGAATAAACCCTTTCCTTCCCAGCTTGCAAGATTTTGGGCAGGAATAGAAATCCTGATTAAAACAAATAGTTTTAGCAATGTACACCCTCACAAATAGTATCCAAGGAGTCTATTCTGCCCACATCGTATCTTCCTCATAACAGCCACGGGACAGACACAGCTAGTATTTTGCTGTGATTTTGATTTCCCTGCTGATTAGTGAAGTTGAGCATTGTCCAATGAATCTACTGCCTGTCCTGTCCTGAGAAACATTATTTTAGGTTCTTTGCTTCTTCTTCTTTTTTTTAACCTCTTGCTATTTTGTTGCCTGTGTTTCTGAAACATTTTATCCAGCAAAACTCTTGTCAGATACATGGCTTGTGCTTGCTTCCATCCCTAGTGCTGTCCTCCCACTCTAGACCATTGCCTTGTGGTGTGGAACCTTTCATTTGATGGAATTGCTCTAGTATGCTTGCCTCACTTGGACTTTGAGTGTTAAACTCCTTGAAACCTTGCCTAGGTCAATGTCAAGCAATGCCACCCCCCACCTCACCCCCACTATATTTTCTCCTGGTAGCTTCATAGTGTCGGGTCTTATATTGCAATTTTAGCTCATTTTGAGGTAATTCTTATGTATGGTGTGAATTTCTGGTCTATTTTTGTTCTTCTGCACGTAGCTATCCAGGTTCCTCAACAGCATCTATTAGAGGTTGTCCTTTCTCTATCCTGTATTCTGGCCACATTGTCAAGGGCGGCTAACTACAGGTGTGTGAGCTCTCTAGTCTACCTTATTTGTCTGTCAATATCCAGCAAGGATCTCAGCGAAAACAATTCCATTCACTATGGCAACAAAAGCAAAATCCATCATTTTTAAAACAGTAATTGTCTGAGGCAGCAGGTAGATTTGGCCTTTCCTCCCTCCGTCCACACAGCTTCCTGTCTGCACACACATTCTCCTAACTCTGCATGATCTGAAGAAGTGGACAGGAGTCCGTGTGTGGTGAACTGTCTTCACTGTTGCTTTGACTGGATTTAGGATAAGCATGGAGACACACCTCTGTTGTGTCTGAGAAGGTGTTTCCACAGAAGTTTAGCTGCGGTGAGGAGACCCACTATGAATAGCTGGGCGACACCGTCCTAAGAGCCTAGGATGCTGTGGACACACATGACCACCTGCCTCAAGCTCCTCCCACTATGCCTTCCCTTCCTCGAGGGACCAGTGTCAACACTAACGTGTTTCACGGAAACCTCTAAGTCTACTGTTTTATGGAGTGTATTCTAGATCAAAATTTCAGGCTGCGGATGAGAGGAAGAGTGCTTGGAAAGATGGCTCAGTGGTTAACAGCACTACTACAGAAGAGAAAAGGCTAGGGTCCTAGCACCTACATAGCAGCTTACAGCTATCTATAACTCCAGTTCCATGTATGTGCATACACACACACACACACACACACACACGCACGCACACATGTGCATGCGCAGGTAACCACTTGCATACAAAAACTAAAAACTAAGTTTTCCACAATATTTCATTCAGAGGACTCTTTTTTTAAAAAATATTTTTTATTACGTATTTTCCTCAATTACATTTCCAATGCTATCCCAAAAGTCCCCCATACCCCCCCCTACTTCCCTACCCACCCATTCCCATTTTTTTGGCCCTGGCGTTCCCATGTACTGGGGCATATAAAGTTTGCGTGTCCAATGGGCCTCTCTTTCCAGTGATGGCCGACTAGGCCATCTTTTGATACATATGCAGCTAGAGTCAAGAGCTCCGGGATACTGGTTAGTTCATAATTTTGTTCCACCCATAGGGTTGCAGATCTCTTTAGCTCCTTGGATACTTTCTCTAGCTCCTCCATTGGGGGCCCTGTGATCCATCCAATAGCTGACTGTGAGCATCCACTTCTGTGTTTGCTAGGCCCCGGCATAGTCTCACAAGAGACAGCTACATCTGGGTCCTTTCCATAAAATCTTGCTAGTGTATGCAATGGTGTCAGCATTTGGAAGCTGATTATCCAGGTTGATCCCTGGATATGGCAGTCTCTAGATGCTCCATCCTTTTGTCTCAGCTCCAAACTTTGTCTCTGTAACTCCTTTCATGGGTGTTTTGTTCCCAATTCTAAGGAGGGGCATAGTGTCCACACTTCAGTCTTCATTCTTCTTGAGTTTCATGTGTTTAGCAAATTGTATCTTATATCTTGGGTATCCTAGGTTTTGGGCTAATATCCACTTATCAGTGAGTACATATTGTGTGAGTTCCTTTGTGAATGTGTTACCTCACTCAGGATGATGCCCTCCAGGTCCATCCATTTGGCTAGGAATTTCAAAATTCATTCTTTTTAATAGCTGAGTAGTACTCCATTGTGTAAATGTACCACATTTTCTGTATCCATTCCTCTGTTGAGGGGCATCTGGGTTCTTTCCAGCTTCTGGCTATTATAAATAAGGCTGCTATGAACATAGTGGAGCATGTGTCCTTCTTACCGGTTGGGACATCTTCTGGATATATGCCCAGGAGAGGTATTGCTGGATCCTCCAGTAGTACTATGTCCAATTTTCTGAGGAACCGCCAGACTGATTTCCAGAGTGGTTGTACAAGCCTGCAATCCCACCAATAATGGAGGAGTGTTCCTCTTTCTCCACATCCTCGCCAGCATCTGCTGTCACCTGAATTTTTCATCTTAGCCATTCTGACTGGTGTGAGGTGGAATCTCAGGGTTGCTTTGATTTGCATTTCCCTGATGATTAAGGATGTTGAACATTTTTTCAGGTGCTTCTCTGCCATTCGGTATTCCTCAGGTGAGAATTCTTTGTTCAGTTCTGAGCCCCATTTTTTAATGGGGTTATTTGATTTTCTGAAGTCCACCTTCTTGAGTTCTTTATATATGTTGGATATTAGTCCCCTATCTGATTTAGGATAGGTAAAGATCCTTTCCCAATCTGTTGGTGGTCTTTTTGTCTTATTGACGGTGTCTTTTGCCTTGCAGAAGCTTTGGAGTTTCATGAGGTCCCATTTGTCAATTCTCGATCTTACAGCACAAGCCATTGCTGTTCTATTCAGGAATTTTTCCCCTGTGCCCATATCTTCAAGGCTTTCCCCCACTTTCACCTCTATAAGTTTCAGTGTCTCTGGTTTTATGTGAAGTCAAAATATCACTTTTTGCAGATAATATGATAGTATATATAAGTGACCCTAAAAATTCCACCAGAGAACTCCTAAACCTGATAAACAGCTTCGGTGAAGTAGCTGGATATAAAATTAACTCAAACAAGTCAATGGCCTTTCTCTACACAAAGAATAAACAGGCTGAGAAAGAAACTAGGGAAACAACACCCTTCTCAATAGTCACAAATAATATAAAATATCTTGGCGTGACTCTAACTAAGGAAGTGAAAGATCTGTATGATAAAAACTTCAAATCTCTGAAGAAAGAAATTAAAGAAGATCTCAGAAGATGGAAAGATCTCCCATGCTCATGGATTGGCAGGATCAACATTGTAAAAATGGCTATCTTGCCAAAAGCAATCTACAGATTCAATGCAATCCCCATCAAAATTCCAACTCAATTCTTCAACAAATTAGAAAGAGCAATCTGCAAATTCATCTGGAATAACAAAAAACCTAGGATAGCAAAAACTCTTCTCAAGGATAAAAGAACCTCTGGTGGAATCACCATGCCTGACCTAAAGCTTCACTACAGAGCAATTGTGATAAAAACTGCATGGTACTGGTATACTGACAGACAAGTAGACCAATGGAATAGAATTGAAGACCCAGAAATGAACCCACACACCTATGGTCACTTGATCTTCAACAAGGGAGCTAAAACCATCCAGTGGAAGAAAGACAGCATTTTCAACAAACGGTGCTGGCACAACTGGTTGTTATCATGTAGAAGAATGGGAATTGATCCATACCTATCTTCTTGTACTAAGGTCAAATCTAAGTGGATCAGAGGACTCTTACTTCAAGAGCTCATCTGGAAGTTTTGGCCGAGCACACAGCTGTTGTAGACCCTTGCCTGAACCCCCATCCTCTTATGTTTAGGGAAGGTCAGTCTCTTTAACTAAGGCACAGTTTCTGGAGCATCAAACAGGGAATGGTGAGGACGGGGACAGCTGCGGAGCCAGCCAGATCAGCTGAGTCAACCCTGGCGATCAATGGGGTGACAGATGTCACAGCAGCCAGGTGCCCTCACATCCAACAAGTCTTTGGAGACAGAGGGAACAGTGCAAAGTGTGGAGTCAGAATCGCCTCTTTCATAGGAGATGCGTGCCTCTGTGTGTGTGTGTGTGTGTGTGTGTGTGTGTGTATTTGTGTGTGCGCACGCGTGTATGTAGTAAGAGAGGAGAAGCTAGGTTTGAATAAACAGGCATGCAGCAAAGCAGCAAAGCAGCTTCAACCCGTCAGTGCCTCAAGGCTCCGCATCAATACTTTCATGTGTAAGCACTGAGCTCCTTAAGAACTCAAACTGTCACATGGTGGTGACAGTGGGGGAGGGGAGCTTAAAACAGCACCCGAGGGCTGTCTCAAGATCAATCTCTCTGCCCCTGACATCCCAAAGCCGAGCCCAGTGTGTCAGGCTGCGTTGGGTTCTCAGCCAGCGGCCCCCAGGTCACTGGTAGAATTCACTTCCTTGACACTCCCAGCTCTTGCCACAAGGTCCCCACAGAAACAGAAACAGAGAATCTTCACATTGATCTTCTCTCCTGCTACCCATCAGGGAAAGTCTGTACCTTTAAAAAATGGAGTATTTTCTGAGAATTCCACAGAATGTATTCTGGTCATATTTGCTTCCTCCTTCTCCCCTCCCAGGTCCCCCAGATCCTTGCACCTCCTCATCCCTCCCAACTTGATTTCTTCTTTCCTTGTTTATAACCTACCAAGTTCAATTTGTGCAGCTCGTATTCTCATGGTAGCAGGGCCATCCATGGAACACGGTTTACCTGCCAGAGGCTTAAGAAAACCAGCCCTCCCTTCCCCAGAAGCCGGATAGGGAAGGGCCAAGAAGTCAGGAAAGACAATATGAAATGTAGACATGAGACTAGGTACTAGAAAATTACGAGTAGATATCCACATATGGATGTTCTAAGAGATGAACCAAGCGCCACAAGAACACAGAAAACACTACATGAGAGTAAAATAAAATACAGGTGCTTAAGTGTGGAACACACCATCCTTCCTGGCAGATAGGAGGAGCTGGCTACAAGGCTAGAAGGATAAGCTAGGTTTCATGGTGTATGAATCTTTGGTAGATATCTTTGGCTAGTTATTCATTGATTTAAAAGTGTAAAAAATAAAAATAATACTTGAATGCAGAATATCAAGATAGAGTGTAGGAGAGAGAGGAAGGGGGAAGAGAAAGAGAGAGAGAGAGGAGTGAGTTTTAGTTTTTTCTTTTTAATTCTGTCAGTCCAAATATGCACAATGACTACAAATAGTTTAATAATATAATCATATTAAAGATAGAAAATATATATTGCATTTTATGAATTATTCTATTTTTACTAGTGTTAGGAATTAAACTTGGTCTTGGGCATGCCAGTCATGCTTTCTGCTAATGAGCTACACTCCAGCCCTCAAAACGACTCCACTCCCCAACACTAGTGCCTGGATTGTGACCATGCTGTCCCATAGGCAGCTGGCATCTATACCAATATGCAAAGGAATTTTCCTCTTTGTCATTAGTTGTCCAGTTAAGCTCAGTGGACCATGCTCACACATACACAATTTTTTTGAGATAGTTAACAGCTTATTATTATTATTATTATTATTATTATTAATGCATGCTTATTATTCCTCTACTCCAAATATCAACACCACTAGGAGAGATATCTATAGCTCATGCTTATACTACATCATCTCTAGTACATACAGTATAGCCCAGGCACCAACAAAGCAGAGGAAGGTCTCCTGGTCTCATCCCTGCAAGGACTACAAGATACCAGCAGATCACCAAAAGCAAATTGCCAATCACAAGCCTCAGATACATTTCCAAAATCGTGTGAAGTTGACCAGAGGTGAGTTTCTTTTCCCTATAACTTCTTGGGGGTGGAGGTGGGGGTGGAGGTGGGGGAAAGAACTTATTTGAAATCAGCTGTAGAGAAGGTGGGCATGGAACGAGAAAGGTTATCCTGTATGATGGTGATTCATTTCCAAACTAAATTCTTCTGCAAGATAGTGACCTTATCCAATGGGGGCTGCCACTCCTCTGAAGTGTCTTTGAGTCACTTGAGGGTGAATCTGCACTTCAAAGACAAAGATCAAAGACATGTGTTTCTGGGTGCACAGCTTCCTGCCCAGGGTACTTACCTTCAAGACATAGACTCTAGGGGAAGCTTGCTTCTCCTGGAAAAGGGAGCCTGGATTTCCCTGTAACTTCAACAGGCATAAGCAGGTGATTTCCTAGCTGGCTTCTAAAGACTCACTACCTTCGGCTTCTTCAGACAGCCGTAGTTCCCAGCACTGAAAGTTACATAAGCAAAGCTGCCTGTCTAGAAGCCAGGCATCTTAATGGCAGGTCTCTTTCTTAAGTCCTGATTTTCTCAGATCTCTTGAGTTCTCCCCACAGCACTCAGGGCTGATCTTATAGCCAATGTTACAGTTTCCCTTTTCTAGTCAGTAACTGTGGCTGCAAGTTTTACCTGATAGTGTCAGCCAGAAATATGAGTGTACATAAATGAGTGAGTGAAGGAGTGAATGAATGAATGAATGAATGAGTGAAGGAGTAAAAGCTGCCTGCTACACATTTACTATACAGCTCCAAGCTCCATCCACAAACGTCCATTCAGTCTGTCACTAGTAACTGTCTTGATCAATTTACTGTCATTGTCTCTGTCTCTGTCCCCAGTTCAGTTGTGAGAAGGAGAGGGGAGGGGGAGAGGGGGATGGGGAGAGAGAGAGAGAGAGAGAGAGAGAGAGAGAGAGAGAGAGAGAGAGACTGGAAGGAGAAGGAGGGATTCCTACCCTGGGAGACAGAGACAGGCAGATCCCCTGGGGTTTACTCACCAGTCAGCCTTGATCCAGATGATGACCGTCTGTGTCTCAGTAAAAACAACACAACTCTTGTCTGTGTGGTCCAGTGAAGCCCAAAGTCTGAACTTTGATTTCCTCTGACAAAAGCCCCCTCCCTGAGGACTAGCTCCCATCATACCAGAAAGTGCCGTGCAAACTGCCAAGACAGCAAAGCAGCGTCCCCAGCTGTGACACCTACAGTCCACAGCCATGCCAGCATACCGAGATACCCCTAAAGGCGAAACAGTGGCCTTCTATCTCCGTGGTAACCACAGCTCTCTAACTGGACTTAGGCTTACTCAGTGGGAGGGAAGCCATGCCAGATAAACCTGGCCAACTATCCACGTGAGATGCTACAGGAGAGCAACTACTGCTGCCTTGCCAACTTAGCCCAAGTTCTAACTGCATTCGAAATATCTTCCTTATAACCACAGGTAACCTTAACTCTCACCACTCATTACAAATGCTTCCTTTTCTAGAAGATGGGGGCCAGTAAAGAAATTATCAAAATACACTAATCAACTGATTGCATAGCGCCAAACCTGAACTGACACA
The DNA here is from genome assembly GCF_000001635.26 of Mus musculus. Classification (NCBI taxonomy): domain Eukaryota; kingdom Metazoa; phylum Chordata; class Mammalia; order Rodentia; family Muridae; genus Mus; species Mus musculus. The sequence continues at coordinate 118,284,418 of NC_000075.6, read as the reverse complement.
TCTACAACATGATCCTTAAGACTCAGGAAACATAATGAAAGGCTGGGCTGGGGGTGAGTTTTAAGAGTCAGAAGACCAGGGCATCTGCTGTAACACAATGTTTCCTATATATGACAGGATGTTGCACCCAGGAAATCTCAACATCAGGTTGCTTAAACAAGACCGTCATAGTAATACCACCAGCTGGCATGCCAACATGGAGTGAGAAATTATCATAGAGCCACACCCCTAGATGAAGAGCAATAGGAAACTAATGGCTACTGACACACACACACACACACACAGAGAGAGAGAGAGAGAGAGAGAGAGAGAGAGAGAGAGAGAGAGAGAGGGAGAGGGAGAGGGAGAGGGAGGGAGGGAGGGAGAGGGAGGGAGGGAGGGAGAGGAAGGGAGGGAGGGAGAGGGAGGGAGGGAGGGAGAAGGAGGGAGAGAGAGGGAGGGAGAGAGAGAGAGGGAGGGAGAGAGAGAGAGAAAGAGAGAGAGAGGGAGGGAGAGAGAGAGAAAGAGAGAGAGGGAAGGAGAGGGAGAGAGAGAGAGATCTAGGGATGAGCCTCCTAATTTGTTATTCAATCTCTAAAAACATATACATACAAGCAGCACTAAATGGACTCAGAAGGTTGTATTTATATATTTACACACACACACAAACACACACACACACACACACACACACACACACACACACACAACAATAATTAAAGAAAATGGGCCATGAATTTCAGAGGGAACAAAGTGGGGCCTGTCAGGAGTTGGAGGGAGGAGAGAGAAGGGGGAACTATTTAATGTCTGTGAAGTACTCTTAAATGAAATTCTCAAAATAATCAATAAAACACACATACAATTTAGAAAGGCAAGTTTGAAAACTGGAGGACAGATCCTTCCCAATGAGCTGGCATTCCAACCCAAGTGTGATCTTGCATGGGGCAGCCATGTTGACTTTGAAGCTAGACTTTTCTTGAGGTTGAAACTCAGGGGTAAAGAAGAAAGCTAGAGTTATCACAACTGAGGCAGGGGGTGAGGGAGGAAATGAAGGGAGAGTTGGAGAGAAAGCTCAGCAATCCGAGCAAAGCACTGACTCCTTTTCCAGAGGGCCATCGTTTGGCTCCCAGCACCCACATGGCAGTGGCTCACAGCTGTCTGTAGCCAGAGGATCTGACACTGTGTTTGTTCCAGAGGATCTGACACTCTCTTCAGCCTCTGTAGATACTAGGACCACATGTGGTGCACACAGATACGTGTAGGCAAACTGCCATACACATTAAAAACAAATCAATCTTAATTTTAAAAAAAGATACAAAGGGGACCTATCAGACAGGGACGATCAAGTTCTCTCTGTTGGGGCTGATGGGGAATGATGTCAGCAGTCCCGGCTCACCTTTCCCTGGAGGGAAAGACAAGAGAAAGCTTTGGGCCCAGCACTGCAGGGTGTATCAGAAGGGTACAGACCAGGACAGAGTCAAAGGCTCTGCTTCTCCACTTAACTGTCTTCATGGTAACTTTCAGCACCTGGCACATGACATTTAACTTTGCCTCCTCCAGAAGGGCACCCAGAGGCCAGGACCTCCCAGTACCCAAGCTGTTCTCAGGACTTGAACTCATCTGAGAACAAATGGTAAGCCACACACATTTTACTCAACTCCACCCACACAAGGAAACCCAGCTGAACCTAGGCTGGAGGCCACAGCACCTCTCTTGAACATCACTGTGAAGTTGCGCATGCCCAGAACTTCCCATAAATGACAGTGCACTGAAAATGCATACTGAGCATGTGCCAGACCCTGGCTTTAGCTGGATACGAATGTGCCCATTCCATCCATATAAAAAACACCACAATAGGGCTGGAGAGATGGCTCAATGGGTAAGAGCACTGGCTGCTTTTGCAGAGGACTGGGGTTTAGGACTTGAACTCACTGACAGCCATGCGGTGGCTCACAACCATTTGCAACTCCACTTCCAAACGATCTGATGCACACTCGTGGCACACAGACATAAATGTGGGATAAATAATCACACACATAAAGTAAAAATAATAAAAAACAAATGGGAAAAAACCAAAACAAAATACCTTACAAGGTAGATATGTGGAAAAAAAAGAGGTAGCTTGCTTCCTACAGATTACAACGCTGTAGTCCAGAGAAAACCGGAAACCTCACTCCTAAGCCATGTTCTTAAGTGTACTCCTCAAGCTTTACTTGAAAGTGTGCATGTGTGTGCATATGTATGTGTGAGTGTGTGTTTATGTGTATGTTTGTATTTATGCATGTGTATGTGTGGGTGTGAATATGTGTATATATTGTGTTTATTTTTATGTGTATATGTGTGTGTGCATATATGTGTGTGTATGTATGTTTATGTGTGTATGTGTTTATGTGTGGGTGTGTATGTGTGTATATGTATGTGTGTACATATTGTGTGTTTAAATGTATGTGGGTGTGTATGTGTATATGTGTCTGTGCATATGTGTGTGTGTGTGAGTGTGTGTGTTTGTGTATGTGTGGGTGCATGTGTAGGTATATATGTGCTTACATGTATGTGTGTATGTGTGTGCATATGTATGTGCTTATATGTATGTGGATATATATATATGTGTATGTGTGTGAGTGTATGTATTTATGTGTGTGTGCATGTACATGTGTGAGTGTGTATGAGTGTGTGTGTACATGTGTGTATCCAATATGTATATAAATGAGCTCCCAGTGCACAGGTGCTGGAGGTGTGACACAGGCAAAGGGAGGCAAAGGAGAAGAGAGACATCCTGAGAGCCCAGGACAGCTCTTAATGGCCTCACCTTTCTTGCAGAGTCTACAGAGGCCCTTTTAGAGCAGTGGCAGCAGCAGGCTGCTGGCAGGGCATGTAGCAAATTCTCACTCTGTCCCAGTGACAATTTGAGGAGACCAATTCAATAAAACATCATTTGCCAATTACTGAGTTTCTTAGGAATCTCTTCGGGAAAGGTGTGAATTGCAGTAAGAAGTCCTAACCTCAAGTCCCCAAAGCTCCCTCTCTCCAGCTTTGTTCTGAGTGGCTGCAGAGACAGCAGTCAAGGGGGATGGGAAAGGGGAGGAGAGGAGGACAGAAACACGGGACAGCCCCTCCGACCAGCGAGGACAGGTCTGTTACAGGGTCATTTACATGTGTATGTATGTAATTTATACACATGAACAACCATGGAATGTGCAGACATGAGCAAACCTCTTGCTTTAACCCCCACTTCTGGATGCCTAGTCCTTCACAGATAACACGGGAAAGCATCTTGTTATTAAGACACAGCTCTCCTTCACGCATTAGCTAGCTCATCCTGGTGTCTTACTGGGATTTAAGATATCTGTCCAAATGTCTGCTTGTACAATTAGAAGGTTGTTTTTTAAAATACATTTATATGATCTCTCTCCTGCTCTTCCAAACAAAACAAAACTATAACAACAACAACAAAAAAAAACCTACTTCTAACATTAGCAAAGTCCACGTGTGTTTAAATATAATGAAAACAGGGTTTTTAAAAAATTACATTTCAGCTAACATAGCCTAGTAAATATTGTTGCTTGAAGTGCTGGATACCATTCAGTGACATCTCATTTGGAGAAACAGAAGGCAGAAACCCAGTGTCACACTGTCCCCATCCCGAGGGTCCCTCACTTCTCACCTTTACTGTGTATCTCATAAGATTAAACCAATTGATTACAATAATATACATTTCAACATGAAACATGTTCGGAGGGCCTTCTACCAAATCAGTGCGCACCTTGACTCTTTTTAGAGAGATACAAGACAAAAGTCATTTAAAAAAAATTACGTGGCCCTCCAGGCCAACATAAATACCGATAAAGGCCTATTTAGATTTTACTATCCAGTGTTGGAGATTACTTCACATTCCGTTAAAGCCGGCTCATCAGTGCATTGGTCAGTAGACCCTCTCACTGATCAGAATGGACACAAAGGAAGCAAGCGTGGAGAGGCTGGGAAGACACATCAGTCAGCAAAGTGCTCACCACATAAGCCCGAGGACCTGAGTTCGAGTCTAGGAACCAACGTTTAAGAGAAAGCTGAATGTTGTGGTTTGTACCCATAATCCTAGGGCTGGGAGGTAAAGACAGGCCTACAGATCTGGCACTCTCTGTCCGACCAGTCTAGATAAAACAGTGAGCTCTAGTTCAGGGAGAGCCTCTGTCTCAAAAACTAAGGTGGAGAACAACTGAGGAAGATGTCCAGTGTTGACCTCTAGCCTCCACACACACACATATATGCATACAATACATACATGCACACATACACACATATATGCACACCACATACTTATACACATACACACAGACATACCACACACATACATACACACATATACATACATACACACAGGCATACATACACACAGACATACCACACACATACATACACATACGGACCTATACACACAACACACACACACACACACACACACACACACATACATATATTCATATGTACACATATACACAGACATAGACACAGACATACACACATACACACATACATACATACATACACACATACATACATACACATACAGACCCACAGTTGGGGATAGCCAGGGTTTGGAGCAAGGTGGAGAAGTGGCTTCTGCCAACAACATTAACTGTCTGAATACTCCGAGGATCCTGGGCAGGGATGCTTCAGTAATACATGAGAGAACTGGACGGCTAGATTAGCTTAACTTGCTATAAGTCACCAAGTTGCTATTAGTGGGAGGATTTTTGTTTTTGTTTTTCATTTTAGAGATCTTTCTGCAGCATTGTCACTCAGAGACAGAAAAGTGTGCAGGTGATGGACTCTGTCAACAAGTCTTGTTGTCATAAGGCAAAACCATCCTGCCAGGTGCGGTGTCCTAGGCTGCAATCCCAACACTAGGGCATGGGGGGCGGGGAGAAAGGATTAGGAGCTCAAGAGGTGGCATAGGCCTGTGAGCTGCTAGAGGAGAACCCCAGACCTGGCTTTGATGCAGATGGTTCCACTCCCTACCTCTGCCTTACTGCTCTCTTTATATGAGATGACATAGTTTATATAAAACACACTATAGACTGTTTAAAATCATCCTGACACATAACATTATAATTTTAATAATAATAACAGCAATTATTATTATTGTTACTCTGACATGAGCCTATAGGAAGCACAGAGAAGATACATATAAGACTGAGTAAACTCTGGTCTCTGCTGCCTGGATGCTTTCATTATGCCTCGAAACAGTTAAACATACTTTACATTTAAGAGCAGCCCATTCAGTCTCCAGATGCATGGCCAGCTCGCTCCCTTTATAGCAATGCGACAAGATGGCCCTGTGCTCACCCACAGCCGTGCCTGTCTGAAGTGCTCACAGTCACTGGTCATTGCAGAGAGCCCACTTAGGAGGAGTCAGAGAAAGTGCTTTTAGCAGCTGTGTCCCAAGCCCAGGCCCCAGGCCCCAGCGTAGCTTGTCAACCCAGAAGTGGGAAGCAGGGACGCAGGATTTGGGCCACACCATCTTCTGTGTGCCTTTTACTGTCACAGCTGCTATTGTTTCTGAGGGTGACATCTGAACAGCCTTCCTTCACTAGGGAGGCAAGGACTCCACAACGCAGAAATGACAGATTTCTCAGAGGGGATGGAGCTTTTTCCTCCTGTAAGGTCCTCAGCTTCAGCTTCAAAAGTCAGGCTCCCAAAGAAAAACTCCAGGGAGGGGGCTGGGGGTTGGGGGCTTAAGAATATACACTGCTCTTGTAGAGGATCCACATACAGTTCCCAACACCCCACACATGGACATACCTACACATAGTCTCACACACATACATACACACATGTAAATAAAATAAAATAAATCCAAAGTCATGACAAAATGTCTCAAGGCATTCTGTTTACACTGTCACTCCATGTGTTGAATGGAATTCCAAACTTCCTCTTAGGAATAGTCATTATCTCATGAGCAACATTAATAAGTGAGACAGTAGACAAGACAACATTTTCTCTTGTGAGAGGAAAAGGCCAGATGACCTGGATTCCAGTGACATTCCTGCACAACACACACACACACACACACACACACACACACACACACACACACACACCAAGTGTACTGTCTGGAAACGTTTGACAGTGTAGGCATGCTTTGTACTTGCTTCAGAAGTTGGGCAGAACTGGCAGTCTCAAGTTCAAGATCAAGTTCAAGTTCATATTCATGTCTTATAAAGTGTGATTTGGATACCCAAATAGCACCAGGAGGGAGCGAGCCTCGTAGGAGTGTGTACAGGACTGTGAATGCAGGTAGGATCACCACTGCTGCTCAGAGGAACCTGCCCAGAACCCTCAGGACACAGGAACTGAGGGGCGGCCTGGGATGGGAGCCTCCCAGTATCCATCTTCTCCCAGAGCTGATCTTGTGCCACAGAGCTACATATACAAATACTGCCAGGAGAGAGCTGGTCTCCCAGAAGTGCCTACACACCTGCGAGCACAGGTAAGACCACGACTTCTCTTCAAATTCCTGGCCCAAGACGGACACTCCTAGAGCCATTAGGACACAGGAATCAAGGATCAGATGAGGACAGGATCCTTCTGGTCTCTGTCTACACCCCAGAGCTGACCCTGTACTACATCTCTCCATACCCAAATTCCTCCCGGAAAGAACTGGTCTCCTAGGAGTACTGACACACAGGCTTGCAGAAGGGACAAGCCAAAGTCAGAGACAGCAAGACCAGCTAACACCAGAGATAACCAGATGGGGAAAGGCAAGCACAAAAACGTAAGCAACAGAAACCAAGACTACTTGGCATCATCAGAACCCAGTTCTCCCACCACAGCTAACCCTGGTTACCCCAACACACCAGAAAAGCGAGATTCTGATTTAAAATTACATCTTATGATGGTGGTAGAGGAATTTAAGAAGGACATAAATCACTCCCTTAAAGAAATACAGGAAAACACAACCAAATAGGCAAAGGAAACTGAAGAAAACCATCCAGGATCTAAAAATGGAAATAGAAACAGTAAAGAAATCACAAGGGAGACAACACTGGAGATAGAAAACCTAGGAAAGAGATCAGGAGTCATAGATGCAAGCATCACCAACAGAATGCAAGAGATAGAAGAGAGAATCTCAGGTGTAGAAGATACCATAGAAAGTACAACAGTCAAAGAAAATGCAAAATGCAAAAAGCTCCTAACCCAAAACTTCCAGGATGTCTAGGACACAATGAGAAGACCAAACCTAAGGATAATAGGTATAGAAGAGAGTTAAGACTCCCAACTTAAAGAGTCAGTAAATATCTTCAACAAAATTATAGAAGAAAACATCCCTAACCTAAAGAAAGAGATGCCCATGAACATACAAGAAGCCTACAGAACTCCAAATAGATCAGACCAGAAAAGAAATTCCTCCCATCACATAATAAGCAAAACATCAAACATATTAAACAAAGAAAGAATATTAAAAGCAGTAAGGGAAAAAGGTCAAGTAAATATAAAGGCAGACCTATCAGAATTACACCAGACTTCTCACCAGAGACCATGAAAGTTAGAAGATCCTGGGCAGATGTTATACAGAACCTAAGAGAGCACAAATGCCAACCCAGACCTCTATACCCAGCAAAATTTTCAATTACCATAAATGAAGAAACCAGGATATTCCATGACAAAATCAAATTTACACAATATATTTTACAAATCCAGCCCTACAAAGGATGATAGATGGAAAACGCCAATACAAGGAGGGAAACTACACCCTAGAAAAAACAAGAAAGTAGTTTTCTTTCAACAAATCCAACAGAAGGGAGCAACAATCACTATTCCTTAATATCTCTTAACATCAATGGACTCAATTCCCCAATAAAAAGACATAGACTAACAGACTGGGTACACAAACAGGACCCAACATTTGCTGCATACAGGAAACACACCTCAGTGTCAGAGACAAACACCTCAGAGTAAAAGGATGGAAAAAAATTTACCAAGCAAATGGTCCCAAGAAACAGGAGGGAGTTACCATTCTAATATCAGATAAAATTGACTTTCAACCAAAAGTCATCAAAAAAAGAAGGACACTTCATACTCATCAAAGGAAAAATCAACCAAAAGAACTCTCAGTTCTGAACATCTATGCTCTAAATGCAAGAGCACCCAGAATTCTCAACTGAGGAATACTAAAAGGTTGAGAAGCACCTAAAGAAATGTTCAACATCCTTAGTCATCAGGGAAATGCAAATCAAAACAACCCTGAGATTCCACCTCACATAGGTCAGAATGGCTAAGAATAAAAAAAATCTCAGATGACAGCAGATGCTGGTGAGGATGTGGAGAAAGAGGAACACTCCTCCAGTGCTGGTGAGATTACAAGCTGGTACAATCACTCTGGAAATCAGTTTGGCGGTTCCTCAGAAAATTGGACATAGTACTCTACCGGAGGACCCAGCAATACCACTCCTGGGCATGTACCCACAAGATGTTCCAATGTGTAATAAGGACACATGTTCCACTATGTTCATAGCAGCCTTATTTATAATAACCAGAAGCTGGAAAGAACCCAGATGTCCCCCAACAGAATGGATACAGAAAATGTGGTACATTTACACAATGGAGTACTACTCAGCTACTAAAAACAATGACTTCATGAAATTCTTAGGCAGATTGATGGAACTAGAAAATATCCTGAGTAAGGTAACCCAGTCGCAAAAGAACACACATGGTGTGCACTCACTGATAAGTGGATATTAGCCCCGAAGCTCTGAATACCCAAGATACAATTCACATACCAAATGAAGCTCAAGAAGAAGGAGACCAAAGTGTGGATACTTGGGTCCTTCTTAGAAGGGGGAACAAAATACCCTTGGGAGGAGATATGATACAAATTGTGGAGCAGAGACTGAAGGAAAGGCCATTCAGAGACTGCCCCACCTGGGGATCCATCTCATATACAGTCATCAAACCCAGACACGATTGTGGATGCCAACAAGTGCTTGCTGACAGGAGCCTGATATAGCTGTCTCCTGAGGAGCCCTACCAGTGACTGACAAATACAGAGGTGGATGCTCTCAGCCAACCATTTGACTGAGTCCAGGGTCCCCAATGGGGGAACTAGAGAAAGGACCCAAGGAGCTGAAGGGGTTTGCAGCCCCATAGGAGGAACCAGAACTAACCAGTACCCCCAGAGCTCCCTGGGACTAAATCACCAATCAAAGAGTTTACATGGAGGCACCCATGATTCCAGCTGCATATGTAGCAGAGGATGGCCTAGTAGGTCAACTATGGGAGGAGAGGCCCTTTGTCCTGTGAAGGCTCTACACCCCATTGTAGGGGAATCCCAGGGCCAGGAAGTGGGAGTGGATAGGTTGGTGAGCAGAGGGAGGGGGAGGGGATAGGGGGTTTTCAGAGGGAAAATCAGGAAAGGGGATAACATTTGAAATGTAAATAAAGAAAATATCTAAAAATAAAATGAAAGACCATGAAGCAAATAAATGAATAAATAAATAAAATACCTTCATTAATCCATAAAAAAAAAAGTGTGATCTGTAATTTGGGCTTTAAAATCTGTTAATGGGACTCTTTTTTTTTTATTAGATATTTTCTTCATTTACATTTCAAATGCTATCCCAAAAGTCCCCTATACCCTCTCCCTGCCCTGCTCCCCAACCCACCTGCAACTCCCATTTCCTGGCCCTGGCATTCCCCTGTACTGGGGCATATGATCTTTGCAAGACCAAGGGCCTCTCCTCCGATTGATGGCCGACTAGGCCATCCTCTGCTGGGACTCTTTAGTTTAAAATGTTTTGTTCATTTTACTTATGCTCATGTATGTAAGTGTGTGCACATGTGTGTGGTTGCCTAGGGAAGGCAGAAGAGGGGATCAGATGCCCTGTGCCCTGGAGCTGGAGCTACGGGAAGGTGTGGACTGCCTGATATGGAGGCTGGGAACTGAACCTGGATCCTCTGCAAGAGCAGCAAGTGTTATTAACCACTGAGCCACCTCTCCAGCTCCTGGGTAATGGTGTTCTTACAAGTTAACAATGTTCACCATCTAATGAGTATTTAGAGCTACCTTAATATGGATTTAATATGTGTTTTTCTAATAATTAATTATATTCATGTAATGTTATATTCATTTGCTAGGATTTATTGTTGTAAGTCTCCCATTTTTTTTTTGAGACATGGTCTTATGAAGCCCCTTTGGAGTCATCTCTTACCATGGCTGAGGATTGCCCAAGTTCCTGATCTTCTTGCTGCCACATTAGACAGATGGGCTCACAGGTGTGAGTCACCACTGCCATGTTCCAAGTGATGGGTTTACAGGTGTACATCAGACATCTGGTTTATGTTTGCCTTACTAATCAGTCATCCCTCACTCAAAAAATGTGTATATGAATATTTATAAGGTATATATTCAGTATTACAAAAATGTTAAAATGTGGCAAACATCTTAACCTGCGGATGAGTAAACAAGTCATAGCTTACTCATGCCAGAGAAGGCTACCCAGTGTTAAAGGTAATGAACCAGGGCTAGTGAGATGCCTCAGCAGGCAAAGGCACCTGCTATGTGAAAACCTGATGACCCACGTTAGGTCCACATATGCAAAGCTGTGCTCTAACTTCCACAAGTATGTTGTGGCGATCTCCTGATGACCCATACACACACACACACACACACACACACACACACACACACACAAATAAATAACAGTAAGTAGCGACAATTTTAAATGAGTCATTGACACATTGAAAAGTAAATCCATATAGTTATATAGACATATGCAAAGAAATCCATTGCAATTAGGTGGATATATTCAAAGTAATTACTCTAAATGAAAGAATTAAGACCCAAAAAGTTACATTTCCTATGAGACTACGTATGCTACATTGTTGAAGGCACAAGGGTGTATTAAAAAAAAATAAGCCAGCGATTTCTAGGGCTGGGGATTTGAAGAACCATTGATATGAGCTGTGAGGAACATTTCTGAGTAATATCTTCTCTATATTGATAGTGACTATAAGAATTTGACTGTCAAAATGATTAAAAAAACATATTTAAAAGTGGATTTTACTATAAGTAAAAAAGAAACCTCAAGAGGCCTGATTTTACTTAAACAGAAACCATAATGAGGTGTGTGCGCTACGCCATTTTCTCAGTCCCATTAGAACCCCACCCAACCTTGTTAACCAATGGGCTAGATGTCTCCATGGGTCCATGTGACATCATGTGGCATTGTCCTGCTCCCTTTCCTGTGATGGTGTCACTGACAGATCATGACTGCACGGATGACCACCATGAGCAAGCTGTGAATAACAGGGCTAGAACAAGAAGCCAAGTTTGTGTCTGCTCTTGGAAGACAGATGTCAGAGGTAAACAGCTGGCTAAGGTCACGGCATCAAAGGTTTCATGAGTTGACCCTTCTGAACCCGCTTTACAAACTCGCAGAGCGGCATGTTAGTGGGAGCTGATTTCACAGGGTATACCCCCGTTTAGGGAAAAAAAAAAAACCACTTTACTTTGTGTTGATGGAACGTTTTTGTCATAGTTGCTTTCTTTATCTACAGGAAATCCCTTTTGGCAAGAGCTCAAAGTTCATATTAGGTCAGAATGTTGAGTGTTACACACTCTGGAGAATTTCAGATTTGGAGAGTCTTCATGATATAAACACTCTTCGGTCTCAGAAAGTGACAATGTACACAAACATCCACCATGCGAGGAAGATACACCAGGAGTGCTGGTGGGGTCCTTGTTGTGTTTAAGCCCACCCACTTGCTGACAGACACCTCAGCTGACTGCACAGTGTGACTCCAGAGCAGTATTGCAAAGAAGATGGTTGCACCCTTCAGGTATATACCTAGAAGTGGTGTAGCTTGGTCATATGGTAGTTCTAATTTTTGGCTTTAAAAAAAAAATGACAACAGAATTTTACTCAGCCGTACAGCAGAAAATATATGCAATTGGGGATCATCAAACAAAATGAAATAAATCATATACAGAAAGATAAATATCTTATTTTCTCTCATTGGTGATTCATAGAATTCTTTATAGAAATAGAATATATATATGTATATGACATATGTCACATATCATATGTACACACACACATTTATGAATGAAAGAAGAAGGTGGTTGGGGGCAGAGACCGGGGAGACTAGGGGAAGGGGGAATGGGACAGAAACTAAGAGAGGTACTGTGACTTTTCAAGTGCATGAAATACTTGAGAGAGAGTGTATTTGACATGCCACTATGTACGATGAACATGCACTAATAAAATGCAAAGCCACTTAAAGGAAATGGCCACATGCGGACCAAAGGGCAATGGAGGCTTCACTGTGCTTCAAAAGCTCTGGGAAGGCGCAGCCTCCTGCCTTGCCTACGGGAGGGCTGTGAGAAGACGGCTTTTTACCTGAAGCCATGTGGTTTCAAACATCCTCATTAAGGTTGTCTTCTGAGAGGACCTTGGCCATCACATTTATGTCAAATCCCAGGAAGCTGTCTTTGGGTTTTGAAAGGTGTCTGAGTCAGTTACGAGTCACCGGGCTCTGCGCTTGAGGACGGGCTTCCTTGGTGTTGAAAGGTGTCTGAGCCACTTAGGAGATGTGGGAGGATGGCGTCCTGCCAGCGCGTGGGCTGTGGAGCATCTGAACCGCTCAAAGTTCATGTTGGCTGTTTGCATTAATCACCATAATTTGACTAACAAGCCCGAAGTGACAGCTTAGCATCAGCCTGGTATGAGGACCAGAGGAAGGAAAACAAACCGGGAGGTCCTTGAACCAGAAACTCCCCGTTTGCTAGCTACACTGTAGGGGAGAACTTTCAGAATGTGATTAACAACCTCAAGAACATGAGCAAACAGATGCAGTGAGAGGGAAGCCCAGCTAGGAGAAAGCCAATCCCAGAGTCAGGTCTCCGTCCACACGTGTGCGTCCTCCTACAGATCTTAGCGGCTGTACCTCTGACTTTTGGCTGTGGCTCTGTGGCCAGTGTAACCACAACATGGATCCAGATTATCCAGGATCCTTTGACAGATAATATTGTTTAAGAACCCAAGCAGACACTTTGTGATGTCCAATATTCAGATTTTGTCATTTTCTTTCTTTCCTTCCTTCCTTCCTTCCTTCCTTCCTTCCTTCCTTCCTTCCTTCCTTCCTTCTTTCTTTCTTTCTTTCTTTCTTTCTTTCTTTCTCTCTCTCTCTTTCTCTCTCTCTCTCTCTCTTTCTCTCTCTCTCTTCCTTCCTTCCTTCCTCCTTTCCTCCCTCTCTCCCTCTGTCCCTCTCTCTCCTTCTTTCTTCCTTCCTTCCTTCCTTCCTTTTAAAAAATGTAATCATTTTTATCTTAAGACCTGGAAAAAAAATCAGAATCTCATAAAAACAAGAATAGATAATATTGCAAGGAAACTGAAGGTAGAAGCTACATCCTTCTCCCTAGTTATCCCTCTGTTACTTCTAAAGACAAAGAAGCACGACTTTATTGATCATTTAATTGTTATTAAAAGCTTCAGTCAGAGGCTGGGGATGTAGTTCAATCGCTGGAGTACTTGCCTAATGTTGTGCAGGAGGCCCTGGGTTCCGTCCTCATTAGTGCGTAAACTGAGCGTGACAGTGCTTGTCTCTAACCCCAGCACTCAGGAGGCTGAGGCAGGAATAGTAGAATGTTAAAGATTTTATTTATTTATTTATTTATTCATTCATTCATTTATTTAATATATATGATGAGTATACTGTAGCTGTCTTCAGACACGCCAGAAGAGGGCATTAGATCCCATTACAGATGGTTGTGAGCCACCATGTGGTTGCTGGGAATTGAACTCAGGACCTCTGGAAGAGCAGTCAGTGCTCTTAACTGCTGACACATCTCTCCAGCCCCCAAAATTAGAATATCAAAGGTCATCAGGTGCATAGTGAGATTGAGACCAGCTTAGGCTACTTGAGGTTTTCATCTCAACAAACAAAGAAACAGGCAAACAAACAAAAATTGAGTGGCTCAGTCCCTAATAAAACACTTGACTTCTCATAGTTTTTCAGCTCCAACAAAACCAGGAAGTACATTTATTTCCTAGCCAAGTCTTATGTGCAAGGCCTGCTTTTTGCTGCATCTCAAAACTCTGTGTGCCTAAATCTGTGTTTTAGGCAATAGCCATCAGCCATAACAAAATGTCCTGGGTAGTCAGTAAGCTAGAAACAGACCCACACTTCTCTCTTAAGCCATAGCTGGCTCTCTTGGACATAAACTAGGTTTTACAAAGATCTATTCGTGGGGCAGGGACGATGGCTCAGTGGGTAAGGAGCACTTTCTGCCCTTCTAGAGGACCTGAGTTCTTGAGTTTGTTCTTACAACCCATACTGAAAGGCCCATAACTGCCTGTAACCCCAACTCGGGCATCCGATGCCTTCTCTAGCCTCTGTGACCAACTGCACGCATGTGTGCATGCACATACACACAGGCACACAAAAGTAAAGTGCCTTTCAAAGAAAAGCTATATTCGTAACTATAAACCTGCCTAGTAACATCCTAATTTTTGATCCCTGAAACGGAGCCACCCAGCGCCAGGTCCTTCTTTCTACTGTTAACGGAAAGAGTTTAGTTTTCTTTGGAAGTAGCCATCAATTTGGGCCAATATTCACTTTGATTAAGTCAGAAGAGTCAGTACACATTTCATAAGAGGTGGTCTTTCCCTCCCCAGCGCATGCGTTCATAGCATTTGGAAGGGAACAGGGACGGCTCAGAGCGGGAGGGGGTTCAGTATGGTTTCACCATCAGTGTTTCAGCCTCGCTGTTGAATTCAGCCCCGACTGGGCAGAGCTGAGCCTCAGGGGAGAGTGGGAATGAATCCTACTGAGCCCCATAGCTTTAGTCGGTAGCACTCACAGCAGCAGCCCCTGGAAACCACCTCATGTGTTGAAACATCATCTCTCCCATCCCTCCCAAGCACAGCCTCAGTGAGGTGAGGAATGAGACAAGGATTCCCTTTCTCCACTCTCTCCATCCAGAGCTTGAAATCTTGGTCAAGGCAATACAGTAAGAGAAATAAATGCAGGGGAAACAAGCAGGAGAGAGAGGTGTAAAATCACCCCTGTTTGCAGACGATATGATCTTTACCCTGAGAGACCCTGAATGCTCTCCCAGAAAACTATTAGAACCGATAAATCCTTTCAGCGAAGTAACAGGATACAAAATAAACATGCAAGAGTCAGTAGCTTTGTAATATATCGATTATGGATATTCTGAGAAATAAATCAGGGGAAAACGATCCCCTTTACCATAACCTCTAAGATAAAATGAAACAAAACAAACAACAAACAAAAACAGAAAATAACCCTAACAGAGGAGGTGAGAGGACTCTACGCTAAAAAAGTCTTTATGAAATAAGACACCAGAAGATGGAAAGACCTCAATGCTCAGGCATTGGAAGAATTAATACTGTGAAATGGTTATATTACCAGAAGTGGCCTACCGATTCAACACAGTCCCCAGCCAAAATTCCAATGCCGTTCTTCACAGTACCAGAAAAACGCTCTTTTTTGTTTGTTTGTTTGTTTGTTTCAGAGACAGGGTTTCGCTGCAGCCCTGGCTGTCCTGGAACTCACTCTGTAGACCAGAAATTCACTTGCCTCTGCCTCCCAAGTGCTGGGATTAAAGGCGTGTGTCACCACGACCAGCCAGAAAAACGCTCTTTGTTTTTTTTTGTTTTGTTTTGTTTTTTCGAGACGCTCTTAAAACTTACACGTAAACATAAAGGACCGAAATTGGCTGAACACAGTTCTGAAGTGTTAAAGATCCCATGTTTGACCTTAAATTATATCACAGGGCCACAATGGCAAAGGCAGTATAGTACTTGCAGAAAAATAGACATGTAGACCAACAGAATAAAGTGAAGGGCCCCAGATCAACATAGCTCAATTTAATTTTCGGCAAGAGTGCCCAAAACAGATACTGGAAAAAACAGACAGCCTCTTTCACAAACGGTGCCAGAAAGCCAGCTATCTACACACTGAAGGTTGGCGTTAGGTTCATATTTCTCAGCACTCACAAAAATCACTTCAAACTGAAGAGAAAGCCTGCACACAGACCTGCAATGCCGGACGTGTGAGAGAAGAGCATAAGGAGATATAAGAGTAGAACACAGTCACAGGCGTGGCTCTTTGACTACCTCAAAAACTGCTAAGCAGTGTGTAAGGTTGACTGAAACAGCATCACATTTAGATGCCTCTGTGTGGGCAAAGAAGCAATTACCAGAGTGAAGGCACAGCCCACAAAATGGAAGAAAAATTTGGCCAATAAACACCGAAGGATAAATGATTCAATTAATACATAAGAAAATATACAGTTTAAAAAAAATGGACAAGTCACCAATAACTGCATGTGTTAGGGGACTCTAGAGGAACAGAACTGATGGAATAAACACACACACACACACACACACACACACACACACACATACAATTTATTAGAGTGGCTTACATGCTGTGGTCCAGCTATTCTAATACTGACTGTCTACTGATGGAAAACAAGAATCCAGTTGCTGTTCACTCTGAAAGGCTGAATGTCTTTGCAGGTCTGCAGTATTTTGGAATTCTGAAGAATCAGGCTCCAATACCAGTGGAAGAACTGACTTATCAACAAGAGTGTGGGCAAGCAGGCAAAGATCAACAACTTCTTTCTTCCTGGTCCTTTCTTTTGGCTGTCAGGAAGTGTGGCCCAGATTTAGGGTGGGTCTTCCAGCCTCAAGAGGTCCAATTTACTAAAAATCCCTCACGGGCATGCCTCATGGTTTGAAGTTTTAGTAGTAGTCAAGATGTAGTCAAGTGGGCGACCAAGAATAGCCATCACGATGCATAAATAATAATGAGCATCCTTAGCCATAATGGACATGCAAACCAAAGCCACACAGAGACTCCATCCCACCACAGTCAAAATGGCTACTGTTTGGAAAACCGCACATGTTCACAAGGACACAGGGAAAGGCATGCTTATTCACCACTGGAGGAAATGTCCAGCCTCTGTCAGTATGGTGGGTCCTAAAAACTAAACAACTCAAGTCAAAGCATAGCTATGTACAGCCAAGGCTTCACCACTCCCAGAGATATGCCTGCTGGAAACCAAGTCAGCACATGGCAGAGATGCCCACACACTGGTGTCTACTGCAGCACAGGCTACTGAAGATGAGCTATGTGAAACCTCCCGGGTGCTTAGCTCAGACACAGTTACTCAACAAACGTCTGTGAAATGACAGTTGTTGATCCTAAGGTCTTCTGAGGTGCTAAGATTTGTGTATCTAATAGCTGCCTCGGCACATTCGTTATTGGTATATACTGAACCTACATATTTATAATGTCTCAAGGACATTTTGCCATACAAAATAAGAGGGTGAGCCCTGTCGCACCAAACACTCTCATGCTTTCCACAGGTGAAACCCCACTCGTCCTTTGACACGTTCTCCCTCTGCTTTGGGAAATTCACTGTCTGACTTGTTAATACAAACAGTCCCCTCAATGAGTGGTCAGACACTAGGACAAAGCCCATGGTGGCTAAAATTAATGCTAGCTTAGTTTTTAGCTGTTACATTTCAATTTTCTACTCATGGCTGCTTTGAAACGGTGTTATCCAGGTCCTGAAAATCGATGCTGTTTGTTTCTAATGCCGTTGTCTGCGCAGTCGAGACATTGGTGATCTGAATGATTTGTTGGCCTGTTCCTCTCTCTATCTCTCTGTCTGTCTCTTGTCCCTCCCGCCCTTCCTCCTCCCCCTGCCTCCCTCCCTCCTCTCCTTCCTCCCTTCCTCTCTCCCATCCTCCTCTTCCCCATGTCTCTCTGATTTAACGAATGCTAATACATCCTGCCCTACAAGAATTTGCAAGCTGTACTGAGAAATAATGCAGTGTTAGTTTTGTAATTTAGTGCACAGAGCACATTTGTGCACAAGCTTTGTAAACTGGGCCCGTGGTCAAAAGGGGCAATTAGCACTTTGTTAGTATGCAATGATGTACTAATCTGCGCCGTCCCCCAAAGCAATTGTCTGTTCCTTTTTGCTCTCATTTGCAATCCCCCCACCCCCCATTGTATACAGTGCTCTTCTAAAAATAACTTGCTGCCCGCCTGGTGCCATAACTTGGGTTTGTGTTGATGAAGACATATAATTGGAAAATGACTTGTTGGGGGTGGCAGTAGGAAGATGAGTTTAGCCCCTGGATTTCAGAGGGTTGTCTCTTCCCCTTCGGAGGACTATGGGAGAGTATTTAGTTGGAAAATGAGAGCTCCAATGAGAATAGTTAAACCCAGAACTGGTCACCTTCAACTTTCTTAACCTCTATGGGTAGCAGTCCACCCTCACCACCTTGCTGAGGTCGACCTGATTTGTATTTAAGCAGGTGACATCTGCTCCCTGATTTATATGGAACACGGAAACCAGGCAGAAAGATTATGCATCCTTTGGGCTTGTCAAGTTCTTAAGAGTGAAGCACGTGACTGTGTTATGTTAGCCACAAATAGTCAATGACAGGGCTTGGCGTTGGTTCAGTGAGTGAGAGTTTGCTAAGTGGGTATGAGGTTCTGAATCCAGATCCCCAGTGGCTGTGAAAAGCCAGAGCAATGGCCGCATGCTCCTGTAAACCTACTTAGAACACATGAACTTAGCTTTACCCTTTGACTCTTGCTCCCTCCACTGTAAAATGCAAGTGAAAACCATAGCTCCTGCCTTAAGGGGGTGATGTGAGGATTTAAGAAATTAAGATCGGCCCACATATAGATACAGGGCACAGAGGCACCAGCTGTTATCACCACCACATTGATGCAGCCTTCAGTGGTAGAGCCATAATGTGCTCTCAGAGGTGGGAGGCTCTCAAAGCACATGAAATTATCTAGAACTTAGAGCCAGCTTCCCTCCTCATAGGAACTGTTTCCCAGACCCTCAAATGTATCTAGAGTTTTGAGGATCTTTAAGGATTTTGAAGATGCTTTGTGTAGTGTGCAGTGTGTTAGTCTCACAAGAGAGCTGAAAGGGAGGCAGGAGATGTGGTTTGTGCTTAGCGTCTGCTGCACGGGGATGCTGTTCCGGAGGGCCCGAGGAACAGGCCCTGCACCCATGTTGAGCGGCTCCTAACCACCTGCAAATCCAGTTCCAGGGGGTCTGGTGCCCTCTTCTGGCTTCTGATTCAGCACACGTGCCTCTGTGGGTTTGTGAGTTGCTGCTTGGAAATCTAGCGAGTTGTTTTCTGCTCATATGCAAAGAGCACAACTGTTTTAAAGGTTTCACAAAACTGTTCTTTCAGAATTCCCCATGCCTTGATCATTTCCTCCCACGTTCCTCTCTCCTCCCCTCTCCCCCAAGCTCCTTCTTCCCAGCCCCTCTCCTACCTCCATGCCTTCCCTCACCCCGAGGCCCACTGCATTTAACTAGGGTCACTTGCATGAGTACAGGTGAGTGGTTGCTTCCTTGAGTATGGCTTAGCGGTGGCCACACCCATCAGGAATATAACCACCCTTCCCAGCAACCACTAAAGCTCCTCAGAGAGGGGTGAAGCCTTATGGGTCCCCTTATAACCCAAGATGGAATGTGTTCATGGGCCAGGCCCTGATAATATAATCTTTCAATCAAGTATTCAATCAGTAACCACTGTTGAGAGCCTTCTGTGTCCCAGATGCAAGAAAAAAAAAAGTTCCTTGGTAGAAGAAATGAAAAACAAAATTGGAACAAGTATCATTTTGACTATACTTTATCCACTAAAAAATACCTATATTCTAGTTTTTGACAAGACATGGGTTGCACACCCATCGTAGTCATGTAAGGTTGGTGGCAGTATACACACACACATACAAGCTGGGATGCCAGCTCAGGGAGTAGAAGTGCCTGCTCTGCATACATGACGACCTGTGTCTGACCCAAAGGACATGTTAAAAGGGGGTGTGGGTGCTTATACTCCCCAGCACTGAGGGGGCTCAGATGGGTGGGCGGGACTCAGACGGGTGGAGCTCAGATGGGTGGGTGGGGCTCAGATGGGTGAGTGGGTGGGGTTTCAGATGGGTAGGTGTGGTGCAGACAGGTGAATGAGGAACTCAGAAGGAAGGTGGGTGGGTGCAGACAGGCAGATTGGGCATACAGATGGGTGGATAGGGCTGGAGACAGGTAGATGGAGGTACAGACACATAGATGGGGAACACAGAGAGGTAGGTGGGGCACAGAGGTACAGCGGGGGGTGCACAGAGGTATGGATGAGGGCATACAGACAGATGGATCCCAGTAACTTGGCTGGCCTCCCTAAAATGTCCAGCTTCTGTCCAGTAAGATCCCTCAAGGCAGTAACATGGAAAGTGACAACGCCATCTAAGGTCCTGCTCGTGCATGGGCACACACATCTGTACACGTGTGTGCGTGTTCCACCCATGTAACCTACATGTAATCCGATTACATTTTCCTCGACGCTAGTCCTACATTAAAAGTGAGAGGAGGATAAAAAAATATTCTGACATGGGCTGGGGAGATGGCTCTGTTGGTAACGTACTTGCACTGCGGCGATGAACACACTTGGTTATTCTATGAATCATACATGTGATAACACACATTTGAAAAGTTGGAGGTTACAGGAGGAAATATGGAGACAAAGTGTGGAGCAGAGCATGAAGGAAAGGCCATCCAGAACCTGGGGATACATCCTATATATATACATCCTATATATATATACATCCTATATATATACATCCTATATATATACATCCTATATATATACATCCTATATATATACATCCTATATATATATACATCATATATATATATACATCATATATATATATGTGTGTGTATATATATATATATATATATATATATATATATATATTTATACACACACACATATCCTATATATAGCCACCAAACCCAGACACTGTTGTAGATGTTGGGAAGTGCTTGCTGATGGAAGCCTGATATGGCTGTCTCCTGAGAGGCTTTGCCAGAGCCAAATACAGAGGAGGAAGCTCACAGCCAATCACTGGACTGAGCTCTGGGGTCCCTGATGGAAGAGATGGAAAAGGGACTGAAGGAGCTGAGGGGGGTTTGCAAACCCATGGAGGGAGCAACAGTGTCAACAGACCAGACCCCCCGGAGCTCCTGGGACAGGACCGCCAACCAAAGAGTACACATGGAGGGACCCATGGCGCTGGCCACATATGTGGCAGAAGATGGGCTTGTTGGACATCAGTGGGAGGAATGGCCCTTGGGCCTGAGGGTGTTCAATGCCCCAGTGTAGGGGAATGCCAGGGCAGGAGGATGGGAGTGGGTGGGTGGGGGAGCACACTCATAGAGGCAGGGGGAGGAGGGATTCAATAGGGGGTTTCTGAAGGGGAGACCTGGAAAGCAGAAAACATTTGAAATGTAAATAAAAAAAATCCAAGTGGGGGGAGATAAAAAAGAAAAAAGAAAAGTTGGAGGTTGAAAATTGAGTATTCATGCAGGCTAAGTGTGTGTGTGCCATTCTTCAATATGGGTTCGTGCAGCAATATTTAACTTTTTTCCAAAAATGCACACAGCAGTCAGCATTCTCTGCTGTTCTCTCTCTCTCTCTCTCTCTCTCTCTCTCTCTCTCTCTCTCTCTCTCTCTCTCTCTCTCTCTCTCTCTCTCCCTGCTCTGGCTTCCAGGACTGCATTGCAGCCCTCATTCTAACAGACTCTTCCTCCCCCCCCCCCCTTCTCCTTCTGTGGACTCACCAGCTATAGAAAGGACTTCTTATTTTTCCTTGGAGCTGTTTTTTGTTTGTTTGTTTGCTTGTTTGTTTGTTTTTGATGTCTATGACAGGTCTCAAAACGTAACCCCTGTTGGTTACTTGTGCTCTTCCTGGTTAGTTTCCCAAGTGTTAGAATTACAGGTCTGAACAATCTTTCTTTAATTAACATCTGAGCATCTAATCTCTTAAACAATTTATTTGTAATGATGTATATGTATATCTGTGTCTGTAGGAGCCAGAAATGGGGATCCAGTCGCCTGGAGCAGGAGTTCAAGTGAATCAACTAATGTGGATGGTGGCAACCAAGCTCAGGTCCTCTGGAAGAGCAGCCAGTGCTCCTAACCACTGAGCCATCTCTCCATTTCCCGTACTGAATCTAGACATGCTTTTCTCTCTGTGTACCATGTACCACTTACTTTAATTTAAATGAATCTGAAAACTGATGGCTTCATAAAATATCTGGCATAATCAGCAGTCTACCATAATTTACATTGACTTCTCTAGAAATGAGTGGAACTAAACCAGTCTCCAGTCTCCATTCCGGTTCTCGTTGATTTATCTGAAACACAGTGAGTTAATTCTGGCCTCTTCCCCACCCACCACACAGTCTTTCACTTCAGGCTAACATGACACAGTACATCGGTAACATTTTATGAACATGTACGATGTTTTCAGAGATAGTAAAAATCAGGTTATTCACACCAGGATCAAGGGCCCAGTGCAGATTAGCACATTTCTTGGGAGAGAGGATTAATTGAAAAACAAACAAACAAACAAACAAACAGATGTAAGCATCCCAAATCACCCTGTGAACTGAGTCCAGAGAGTCGCTCGCTGTTGACAAGGCTTGCTCAGCAGATAAGTAACATCTTCAGTGAGCATAATAGAAGCTGGCCCTCCGGGAGACCTCATTACAGCTCTTGGCTGGGAACTCTTGGTGGAGAAGTGGGGTGTGACTGCTGGGCTTTCTGTGAGAAGGCTTGAGCTTGTGGGTTATTAAGGAGGTGAGAGCCAGTGGATACATGGGGTTAGCCTGTACAGCACTTTCCAGAAATCTATTCAGTCTTTGGTGTTTACACTGCTAGAGACTGTCTTTCTTGGGTTCAACTAACATCCAGGGAGTATTAGCTTTTTAGTATTAGCTTTTTAGCCTTGCTTGATTTGGTTTGATATTTTGCGGGGTAGGGAGGGATACCATTTGCTACAATTACAGCAACAAAACCATTTAAAGGGGAGGAATTGAGATGGAAAAGAGAAATAACAGATTGATAAAAACTATCTTTAGATTTCCCTTGCCCCAGCTGTTGGAACTTTAACAGGCCAGGGAGAGGATACATGCTTTTGAAGGGAAAGGAAGTTTCAGTTGGTCCCCATGAAAGGATAGAGACTTTTGAAAAGGAACAAGGTTACAGTTGCTTCCTTCTGTCTTGGTGATACCAGAGCCATATCCTCAACTAATACTTTTTGTTTTTTTTTTAACCAACTGTTTTGTTTCTTCTCTGTAGTAACACTTACTTAGCACCTGAGCGGCACCAAGGCTTGAGCTCTGATCAGTTTACAGAGAACTGGAAGGGGCATCCTGGGGGGACAAGCACAAGGGAGAACGATGCCACACCGTGTCAGTAACCTAGCATCATGCAGGCTTATCTCTTACTTTGTACCTTTCTAATGTAGGAAGTGGGTCCCTGTCCCTTCCCTCCTATAGTTCTCTCAAATCCCAAGACTCCAGAGACTTCCTTCACAGTCCCTTTGTCCACTGGGTGAAAAGGGGGACAAGCATTGTCTTAGTTTGTGTTACTACTGCTATGATGACACATCATGACAAAAAAACAAAACAAAACAAAACATACAAACAAAAAAACAACAAGGTGGGGAGGAGAGGACTTATTTGACTTACACGTCCATGCTAAGGTTTCATTGCTGTGAAGAGACTCCATGACCACAGCAACTCTTACAAAGGAAAGCATTTAACTGGGGCTGGCTTATCGTTCAGAGGTTTACCATTGTCTTCATGATGTAAGGCATGGCAGCGTGTGGGCAGAAATAATGCTGGAGAGGTAGCCAAGAGTCTTACATGTGGATCAAAGGCAGCAGGGAGAGAGAGTGACACAGGGTGTCTGAAACCTCAAAGCTCACCCTCAGTGACATACACACTCCAACAAGACCACACTGCCTAACAGTGCCTCTGCTATGAACCTATGGGGACCATTTTCATTCAGACCACCACGCTGTTCATCATCAAAGGACAGGAACTCACAGCCAGCAGGAATCTGGAGGCAGGAGCTGGTGCAGAGGTCATGGAGGAGAGATGCTTACTGGCTTCCTACCAGTGTCTTGCTCAGCCTGCTTTCTTATAGAACCTAGGACCACTGGCCCAGGGATGGCCCCACCCACAATGGGCTGGGCCCTCTCTGATCAGTCAGTAATTAAGAAAATGCTCTTCAGGCTTGCCTACAGCCCAATCTTATGGAGGCATTTTCTAAACTGAGGTTCCTTCCTCTCTGATGACTTTAGCTCGTGTCAGGTTGACATAAAACTATCCAGTACAAACATCAGGTTGGGGTTTCTGTGAACCAAGATGGAGCATGGGTGTCTATCTCATCCTCTCTATTAAGTCACTTGGACACAACAACATTAACAAAAAACACATGCCAGCATTTAGCCCAGAAAAGGTTTCCAACTCAAACTAAAGCCACTTGAATGTCTAGGAGGACAAATGTGGGAGCCGGTGTGTCGGCTGCGCAGATGGAGGTGCTGTCCCCCAGTCTGAGTTAAATCCCCGAGACCTATGGAATGGAAGGAGAAAGCTGGTTCTTTGATCTTCGCAAGCACACTAAGGGCACTCACCACCACCCCTGGCAGCCAAGGAAAATTTTCCAAAAAATGAGCAGAGGGGCTGGAGAGGAACGTCTAAGTCAGGGTTTTACTGCCGTGAAGAGACCCCATGACCAAGGCAACTCTTATAAAAACCTTTCATTGGGCCTGGCTTACAGTTTCAGAGATTCGATCCATTATCATCATGGCAGGAAGCATGGCAGCACCCAGGCAGATATGGTGCTGGAGGAGCTGAGAGCTCTACATCTTGATCCAAAGGCAGCCAGGAGGACACTGTCTTCATATTTGTTATTTGTGTGGAGTGTGCAATCCTCTCATAGGTGAAGGGATTGCTGAATAATTTAACCACTTTGGAAAATTGTGCTTCATTTCTTTAAAAAGTTAAATCTACACCTACCCTTGAACTAAAAGTTGTACTTACAGTGTTTCTCCAAGAGAAGGGATATCCTCACACAGGCATCCACAGCCCCCTTGACAAAGTGGACAAAGGCTCCCCGACATTTTGCTCTCAACATTTTTCCCCCTTTTAGTTTTTCCAGACAGGGTGTCTCTGTGTAGTCTAACACAGAGCTCTGTGACTAACCTGGAACTTGCTCTGTAGATCAGAATAGCCTGGAACTCGTAGAGATCCACCTGCCTCTGTTTCCTGAGTGCTGAGATTGAAGGTGTGTGCTACCACTGCCAAGCTCAAGAATCTTCTATATTCTTTCATTTAAAATTACATTTATTGGTTCAGTCATTAAGTTATTTTTCACTCGTGTGTATGTGTGTCACATGAAGGTCAGAGGAGAATTCGTGGGAGTTGTTCTTTCCTTCAGCCATGTAAATCTGCAGGACTGAGCATGGGTGGTCAGGTTTAGCAGCGAGTGCCTTTTTCCACTGACTGTCTACCGGCTTTATAATGCTAAGAGCCAGTGAGGGCTTTCTGAAATTTAATTTTAATTTTTACTTATTCACTTTACATCCCATTCACTGCCCCCTCCCAGTCACCCCTCCCACAATTTCCCCCTGAGGACTCTTGAAGGGGTTTTGCTTATATAACTTTTGTTTACTAGTAGTTGTTAAATTAGAAATTAAAACTGGATTTAAAGGTATCTATTCATTAAAAATAAAAGTAATGAATTCAATTTTAGTTAATACTGATCATCTCTCGATGACTTCTTTTAAAAAAGAAGAAGAAATGAAAATCACTTCCAAAATAAAAGAAATCCATGTGGAAATTAAACATTTTTGTAAGCCTCTTTGAAGGCTTTGTTTGGTAGAAGAGAACTAGATTCTCATAAATGTTTCTATCTGTCTGTCTGCCTGCCTGTCAGTCTACCTATCTGTCTGTCTGTCTATCTATCTATCTATCTATCTATCTATCTATCTATCTATCTATCTATCTACCTATCAGTCCGCTCTCTCTCTCCCTCTCTCTCTCTCCCTCTCTCTCTCTCTCTCTCTCTCTCTCTCTCTCTCTCTGTCATCTATCTGTCTCCATTTATACCTTTCTATAGGAAAAAGCTACAAACAGTAAACTGTATTTTGTGTGGTAGGCCAGTGACTAATACAATATCCACAGCACTAATTCACAGTACAGCAGTGATGGAGTCACGTGGATCAGCACAGGAAGGAAGCCCAGAAGCAAACCAGTGTCCTGTTGGAGAAGAGGTGTAGGATGTGACACGTGGGACAGGAGCATTACAGAGTGAGGAAGCATGGAGAAATATTAGATCCTCTAAAGCAGGGGCACAACTTGCCGGTTGGAACCCCCTTTGGGGGCAGGGTCGAACAACCCTTTCACGGGGTTCCCCTAAGACCATGGAAATCACAGATGTTTACATTATGATTCATAACAGTAGCAAAATTACAGTTATAGATTCACAACAAAAATAATTTAATAGTTGGGGGTCACCGCGACATGAGGAACTGTATTAAAGGGTCGCAGCGTTAGGAAGGTTGAGAGCCTCTGAGAACTCAGTGATCAAGCTCACTAGCTCTACTGAGACTTTCAAGAGAATTTTGAGTGTCCTGGTCTCATCTGTAATCTGATCACCGCTGCAGATCACTCTGTGTGAGAGAGTTCCATCTCTGCCGAGGCTGAGGCTGAGGCTGAGGCTACAGCAACTCTTTTTTTTTTTTTTTTTTTTTTTAAGATTTGTTTATTCATTTAATGTATATGAGTACACTGTTGCTGTCTTCAGACACACCAGAAGAGGGCATTGGATCCCATTATAGATGGCTGTGAGCCACCATGCTGGGTTGCTGAGAATTGAACTCAGAACCTCTGGAAGAGCAGTCAGTGCTCTTAACAGCTGAGCCATCTCTCCAGCCCCCAACTTAACTCTTTTAAGTCTCACCCTTAGATGCCAGCCCACAGAGAGAAAATGGTAGCATTTGTTACTTTTTTTTTAATAGTCGACAGAAGCAACTTAAGGAAGGAAGCCGCTTCTGTTTTTCCTCCTCCTCCCACTTCTCTTCCTTCCTCCCTCTTTTCCTCCTGTTCCTCCTCCTCTTGTTCCCCTTCTTCCTCCTCTCTCTTCTCCTCCCCCTCCTCTTCTCCCTCCTTCCCTTCCTCCCCCCTCCCTTCCCCTCCTTTTGCCTCACGCTTTGAGGGGTTACAGCCCATCACTGTGGGGCAGGCACTGTGGCAGGTTGTTCTGTGGTGGTGGAAGCCTGTGGTAACAACTGCCTTATGGTGACAACCAGGAAGCAGAGAGAGTCAAGGCCAAACCACTAAGGCCACCTCTACCACCCTATGGCTCCACATCTCCCAGTGAAGGTCCCTATTCAAAAGCCTCCCAAAACAGTTCCATCTACTAGGGAAAAAAGTGTTCTGAGACCCTGCAGGACACTTCAAACCATTAACAATGGCCAACATTACAAGCTGCTAAATGTAGTGGTCTATGTATTCTGCAGCAATGTATAACCAAAGCATGCATGAAGGCAAATGTTTGGAGCAAGACAGAGACTCACAAACCTAAACGTTGACTTATTTCCAGGTTGATTCATTCATTTTTGAGTCTGCATCTGTCTACAGCCCGCCTCTGCCTTGCTATGCTAAGATGAGGAGTTAAGATTATGCCTAGAAAGATTTGCAGTCTACTACTGTTAACTCTGAAACTTAAGGACGATCCACTGACTGGCTCCATACCCATGATCTTTTGAGCAACACAAATTGGACTTGGTGTGTCATTAAGAAAGAAAGAAAGAGAGAGAGAGAGAGAGAGAGAGAGAGAGAGAGAGAGAGAGAGAAAGAAAGAAAGAAAGAAAGAAAGAAAGAAAGAAAGAAAGAAAGAGAGAAAGAAAGAAAGAAAGATGAATTTGGGGGTGGGGTGGAGCAGTGGAAGGAGGATCTGGGAGGAGTTAGGCGATGGAGGGGGTGTGGGAAATGCTAGAATCAAAATACATTGTATGCCTGTATTAATTATTCCCAAAGAATTAATAAAAATGTAATATTTTAAAAACAGAAAGACCCAAGGGAGCTTGAAACTGGAAAGTGGATAGCAGCCGTCTGTCAACTCATACGCCCTAGGAGAGACTGACCACTACTAAAAGGGGCAGTGTTTGTTTCATTTCCCCAAAGCACCAGGCTTTCTCGATTGGATCTTGGCCTCAAAGAAGCGTCTAGAAGAGTAAAATAAAATACCCTCCCACCAGCTCATGAAGTCAGTCTCATAATGAGAGCCCCTCTGACTTGTGTTTGTCACGTGGGAAGCAGCACCTGCCATTAGCTGCGGTGTTTCCTATTCTCATATTGTCTGACAGTAGCAGTTGGGCCAGGCTTGAGCCAGTGTGACTGAGAGGCAGGCTCCCTGCTTCCACAAAGCTGTATTTAATAAGATGAGAACAGCATGCCAAGATGGGGCAGCTCCTGCTTTAACACTTATCCTGACACCAGCCCCCTCAGCGGGCCTATTGCTGTGGTAATCTGGGCGAGCTGGACAGAGCTTCCTGCTTGCAAGTTCAATATAATGGCACAGCAGGGGGGCAAGGGCTGGCAGGAAAGCTTAGAAAGTTAAAGCCTATTACCCTATGCATGAGGAAAAAACGAGTCACTAAATATTACATCCCGAGCAAGACTTGAACCCGCCAAAGGCAGTGGCGACACACGCTAAGCCTCGTCCATAATAGCGCATTCATTATTCTGCCTGCTGAGGGTAATGTGGATTTAAATGTCTTTAATCCTAATGGAAATTCGTATGCAAATTTCTCAAGCACACCCCGCCTCTGCGGTATTCTTGTGCTTCACTCCACTTTAATGGACACCAGTGGCTAGATACTTTGTATGTCAGAGACTAGATACTTTGTATGTTAGAGGAAACAATGCCTTTTAAATCTGTCTTTAGTGGTAAGAAGCCTGCAAGAAATCGCTTGACTGCTTATTGTGGTCTTTGTTGTCGTTGTTTGATGGTTCTTGTAAGTGCTGGATTAAAAACCAATAGAAGAAATCCCATGCAAATGATCTCTGAGTTCAGTCTTGGCCGGGGTTTAGGCTTAGTTACACTGAATGCCAACCCTGTCTTGCAAGCACATTCTAACAAGACTCAATACAGGTTAGCTCTGACACACATGCTTCAATACTGGCTGGCCAGATGAGTCTGTTTGACTTGGAGCAGACTGGCCTGACAGTTCTCATCAAGCGGCAAGCGGTACCCCGGACCCAGGCCCAGATTCCATGCAGCTGAAGACCATCCTTTAAGATCCTGACCCCACAGCTGTGCTAGGACTGAGGGTGTTAGAAAGGATAACCATAGAGCTAAGATTTGGGATTTCTTCTGCAACCCCCAATATTAGGTAGCACTGCTTGGCCATAGCATAAAGCCACTGAGACCATCAGGTGTCACCTCAGAGACAGCACCCACCAATCTCTGAGCTCTTACCACACTTATGTCAGGTTCTTGGTTGATACTTTATAGCCATTACTCATGATCTTGTTTGTATGTGTTCATGTGTGTGCATGATTGCTTATGTGTAGATGTGCCTATGCATTTGGGAAGGAGGCAGAGGTTGATATTGTGTTGCCTTCCTCAGTTCCTTTCCACCTTAGTTTTTGAGATGGTTTCTCATGACATCTGGAGTATATTGCTTTGGCCAACAGCCCCAGCATCTTGCCTTTGCCTCTATAGCCCTGAGGATTTCAGGTAAAGTATACTGAACCCTACTTTCTATGTGGGTGCTGAGGATCTGAGTTCAGGTGGCAAGAATGTTATTGACTGAGTCTAATCAGAAGTAATCACAATTGTTACCCTTATTAAAAACAAAATAAAACGTGTGTGTGTGTGTGTGTGTGTGTGTGTGTGTGTGTGTGTGTGTGTATCTGCATGCGAGCCTGAGGAGGTCAGAGAAAGTTGTTGGGTTCCCTGGAGCTGCATTTATGGGTGGTTGCCAGCTGCCTGACCTGGGTGTTGGGTGACCCTGAACTTGGGTCCTTTGGAAGACCAGGAAATGATGCTGAGCCATCTCTCCAGCCCTTTGGGGGATAAATATGCTGTTTTCCAGATTGTCCCACTGCAGACTGCTTTTATTTAAAGCTGATCGAGTTGGTTTGATGGCTTTCCAACGAGGGAATGGTATAACTGTTAAGCTTGCCTGTCTACATTCCTTTGGGTCTTCAGTTGCTACAGCTCCTGTATGTGCAGTGTCGCTCAGATGCATGGAGGTTTAGAGTTCCACCACTTTCCCTTTCTCTCCCCTCATAAACAGCATTGGGAATAGCTGCACATAGTGCTAATAGATACTCCTAAGTTGCTTCTTGGGTTCTCTCAGGCCCTGCCTTGGGATGGTTGGTTAGGTCAGAGGCAGGGACTGAAGAGCAATCAGGGCCAAGCTGGCCAGGTGGAGCCTCCTGCTGGCTTGCTGCTAAGAACTGTGGCTCTGGCCTATTGAGCATGTTTATGAAGCTCTCACACATTGAGGACTCTGACTCAAGGCAAGTGCCAGGCCACCTTCTGTCTCTGAATTCTGTGTCTACAAATAGAAAGAGTAAGAAAGTCTCTATCCCTCCAGGCCAGGTGCAGACCAGGAGAGCAAGCCCACTCCATGCTCTCCCTTAGCACCTCTAGCTTGTCTTCTGCCAAGGATAGATTCCTGTTCTTATTCCATGAGGACGGAGTGACAAGGTGAACACTCTTTCTAAGAGTGTTTTGGGAGGTGTGTATTTCGAGGGACTCCTAGCAACGTCTGATTATCTTTTTGTTGTTTGTTTGTATGTGCGCATTTGTGTGTGCAAGTGTGATGTTTGTGGGTGGACTAGAAGACAATGCCAGCCGTCATTACTGTTTAGTTGTTACTTGGCAGAGGGTTGGCGGTTTCTGCTGGATGGTGCCACTGCTGCTGATTCCTGCTTGATATTCTGCCCCAAAGAACTACTTCTAAACAGGTCCACATCCTCTTGTCCTATTGACCAACTTTCCTCCCCTACCTTTAAGTGGTGGGCTAGAAAGGGAGTCGAAGCATTTCAAAACCCTTATTAAAAGTAAATTTTCAAAAATCTAAGCCTACACCTTTCCCTCTTCTTTCTGCACGACCAGATTCTGCCCTCCCATCCTGAGTTCTTGTTGCACCATGACTGCTCCAATTTGGGATCTTCACTGCAGAGAAGGATTCAGAAGTAGCAGCAGTTTTCCGGGATGGGGGGTGGGGGTGGGAAGAGCACAGCAAAATGAGAGGGAGGGGCTGAAAGATAGAGGTGGGGATATGTGTGACATCAACATCCTGCAGATCAGCCACCACACTGGACAACTGGACATGTGATCCCATGGAGAGCCACTGGGTGACTGTGGAATCCCACACCTATACCTACCCCATCTGAGGGCTCAGGAAGGAATAGCATCGGTATGTCTATTTCTGATGCTTCTTAGTTGAGAGCCACGCAAGATGACACAATCGAACGGGTCTTTGTCTGGCTGGTGTAGAGATACACATGACAGCTAAGTGTGAGAAACAACACTCGCCATTGTATATCATTAAGCTGTTGTAGATCTACTTAATGAGATGTCACTGAAACCAGGTAGAATAGTGACACTCTAGAACACTGGCCACCACATCTGGCACAGGCAAAGGTACATAGGAAAGAGGCTTTCATCCACTGCTGGTGGCACTGTAAAACAGCACAGGCAATTTCTTACAAACATAGACGTGCACTTACTGCGCGCCAGCAATCCTGGTCACTGCTGTTTTACCTAACGGATTTGAACACCTTTGTCCACATAAAGCCTGCAGGAGGACACTTACCTGAACGCACTGAAACCTGAACACAAACATGTCCTGCGTGAGGACAATGGATAAAGAAACATTTATCCAGTGCATTCACACAACGGAACACTGCTCAGTGCGGGAGGACATGAGTGACCAAACCATGAAGAACTGTTGATAGTGACAGGACCAATGAGTGACAGGGGGAAGGACAGAGAGGTGAGCATACCGGGTTCTTAGGAAATGTTACTCTTCCTGATATTATGATGCATTGTATCATCTTATGGGACATTCCCTATCCCTTGAAATGTCAAGGCTCTGGACCATCTAGTGATTGCCATATGCAGGGATCCATCCCATAATCAGCTTCCAAATGCTGACACCATTGCATACACTAGCAAGATTTTGCTGAAAGGACCCAGATATAGCTGTCTTTTGTGAGACTATGCCGGGGCCTAGCAAACACAGAAATGGATGATCACAGTCAGCTATTGGATGGGTCACACGGCCCCCAATGGAGGAGCTAGAGAAATTACCCAAGGAGCTAAAGGGATCTGCAACCCTATAGGTGTAACAACAATATGAACTGACCAGTACCCCGGAGCTCTTGTCTCTAGCTGCATATATATCAAAAGATGGCCTAGTCTGCCATCACTGCAAAGAGAGGCCCATTGGACTTGCCAACTTTATATGCCCCAGTACAGGGGAAAGCCAGGGCCAAAAAGGGGGAGTGGGTGGGTAGGGGATTGGGGGGTGGGTATGGGGGACTTTTGGGATAGCATTGAAAATGTAAACGAGGAAAATACCTAATAATAATAATAATAATAAAGAAATGTCAAGGCTCAACAGTTGAGCACCAAGTCGCACATCTTAGAAGTCCTTAGCCTTGAAATAAAACAGAAGGGGAGCCGTGGGGGATGTGGAGGTCAACCTTGTGAAGGGAAAAGCGCATTGGAGAGAGAGCACTGCGCAACAGGTTCCTGGGACTCCTCGGAGAGTCCTGATCTGCCTGCTGCACACAGCATTAGATCTAAGATGGCTCCCGGCATACCGGTGAGACAGCAAAAAGGAACCAAGGCCAGGAGTGTGGCTGCTTCCCCAGTCTTTATGGAAATCCTCACAGATAATATTTCCCCCACTTCTGAGTTACCTCACCAGGCAGGGCCTTCACTGGAGCACAGTGACAGTGTGGCAAGATATGACTGGACAAGGACTAACACTGTATATAAGCTTATGTGCCGGGCAATAAACTCAGATCTGCACCCTGATGCTGGTCTCTGGGGTCAGATTTCCCCAGGGTTTCTCACCCCTCCACCCAACCTTGGACCTATTTTCACAATTATACATTTCTTAAAAATCTGTTGAAGGTGCAACCTGAAGAAGGAGCCATAATGGAACAGTAGACTCACATGCTTATGATTCATAAAAGCAGGTTCCTGAAGTATGACAAGTGTTGTTCTGGGCATCCTGGGCAACAGGGATAGCCTGGGCTCAGAGACTAGTTGGGAGACTACTTAATGCTTGCTCCATTTCATCTTTAACCCATACTTTCTCTGAAAGTTAAAACATTCTCTCTCTCTCTCTCTCTCTCTCTCTCTCTCTCTCTCTCTCTCTCTCTCTCTCTCTCTCTTCCAAGATAGGGTTTTTGTGTAGCCCTGGCTGTCCTGGAACTCGAACTCACTCTGTAGATCAGGCTGGCCTTGAACTCAGAGATCTGCCTGCATCTGCCTCCTGAGTGCTGGGATTAAAGGTGTGTGCCATCACCACCTGTTGAAAGATGAAACTTTTAAATTATATCTTATGGACTGATTTGATAGATTGCGTGGATGTGTGTACACGCTGTATGTCGTCACTATGCACCGTGGCACCTGTGTAGTCAGAGAACAACTTGGGAGAACATCTCTTTCCTCCTACCCCGCTGTTCTCTGAGACTAACTCAGGCTATCAGGCTTCGCAGCCCATGCCCTTAGCCACTCCATCTTGCTGGCCTAAAACTCATTTTAAAACAGTCAAACATACCAAACCCATTATGTACACCAAAAATGTCAAAATTGCTATCTGTAAGTTGTTTCAATAATTGATATGCATATGCACTTAAATAAATAGGTTCTTTATGATAATAGAACCTGGAAATATTTGACTTTGTCAGTCTTGAGTTGTCTTCAAGGCTGGCTGTGCGAGAACAGGCTATGCAGTTGAAGATGCCCTTGAAGTTCACCTCTGACCCTCTGGCTTTTTTTTTTTTTTTCTGAGTGTGGGGACTGCTATGTGTAGCACTGTGCCGGGAGTATACACTGCTGAGGGTCAAACCCGAGGTTCTGAGAGTTCACCAGTCCTCTCACACCTACACCCCAAGCCCAGTCCCGATCTTTTCAACAAGATTCCTCCAGAGAATCCCTGTGCCCATTAAACCATGGAGTCCTGGCCCAGCTCACACCACAGCGGGATCCAGGTCTTACCTTTGCTGGGCTGCACCTCCCTCCTCTGACATCAGGGCTTAGGTCATTTGCAGAATTCACTACCTGAGTTTCTTCCCCCAGACAAAAAGCCCCTCCCCACCACTCCCTCCCATCTTCCCAGACTCCATTTCTACTGCCAGACACAGCCTTCCTCACACCTATTTATTAATGCCAGAGCTTCATGCTCAGATTCAAGGAACGACAGGAGACAGGATCAATGTCTTAGAAGGATTCAGAAAAACTAACTTCTTTAAAAAAAAAAATGTTAGCACCTGGTTTCTCCCTAAATTACCCTCACAGGCAGATGTGCTAGCAAAGTATTAAAATAGACTCCTTCTCCACGATGGGCCAGGAGTGAGGGGCAACGTGGGAGGATGCCTAATGATTTGGAAAAGAAAAAGATCCAGCTGCATTAGCGGAGAATCAGGAGGGGTGTCTATGACCAGAGAAACCTGAAATGTGCTAATTGAATGCCCTCAGATGCCATTATCAGCGAAGCCCCTCACAGCCCGCAGCACAAGCACATCTGAGAAGAAACCTGAGCTAACAACCCAGAGAACAGCTGAGAGAGAGAGAGAGAGAGAGAGAGAGAGAGAGAGAAAGAGAGAGAGAGAGAGAGAAAGTCTAAGTAAGGTTCAGTAGTACGTGAGTCAGCAGGGGTGGGTCCTGATGATGCATGTGGCTCTTCAGATGTCCTCCACAAACAAGAGGGAAAACCACCTCAGGTGAGTATGCCATTGTGTGTTCAAAATGCAGACAGGAGACAAGCGTTGATTTTAGAGGAATCGAGGTGGGGAGCTTGCCCAGGGACCCGAGCCAGAGCTCCATTATTCATGTGCATTGGCTTTTCTGCAGGTGCACGCTTGGTGGATCCCTGGGGCCCACTTGTCAATGAGCCTCTCTCAGTTGAAGTTCTAGGTAAAAGTGAGAGACCCTGTCTCAAAAGTCAATGCAGAGAGTGACTGAGCAAGATCTCTGAGGTTGACTTTGGTCCCCCATACACTTGCCTAGAATCCTGCTTTAGAGGGAAGAAAAACAGCCATGGAAGGGTGAGGTACGTGCACAGAGGCACTCATGGACGCAGACTCGTGCACACACATTCAAGAAGACAGCTCTTACTACCCAACATGTGTTCCACGGATGGGCAGCATCAGCGTCAGCGTCAACTGGCCCAACCTCTGTGCCTACTTTGGACTGATGCACAGTGAAGTTTGAGAATTTCTCCAACTTGTTTGTCCATGATGTGATTGCAAACAGAACTTACTTGGCAATTTCAAGGTACAAAAGACATTAAGAAGCAATGATTTAAACCACGGAATAAAATCTGAGATTTTATCTGATATCTGAGAGTCCTGGAACTCGTCTCAGATTTTATCCCGTGGTCTAAATCATTGCTTCTTAATGTCTTCTCTACCTTGAAATCACCTGGTTTCCTATCCCCTCCCCTCTCTAGTTCTTGTTTGAAAACAAGGTGTTGGTAGGCAGAAAAGCCACTAGAGAAGGCTGTTAGAAGGCCCTCTTCTAGAGATTTCCTTTGTGCCAGCAAACAGGTTTTTGTGTTCAACTACTATTTAAAATTAATGATGAATTACCAATAATAAAAATAATCTCAGGGTTCTGGATTCTCCATGTTGTTCAGTGTGTGTGTGTGTGTGTGTGTGTGTGTGTGTGTGTGTGTGCGTGTTTAGGACAGAGGGCAACTGTTGGAGTTGGTTCTTTCCTTCCACTGTGGGTACAGGGGCATCAGACTTCCATGACCTTGTGTGACAAGTGCTTCTACCTACTAAGTTGTTGGACCATCTCAGCAGCCCAGTACTTTCTATTTTTAATTAATGATATTTTCAATTAAAACTTATTTCAAATTTTACTTATTGTAATTTGGCATATAGAATATTAGGCTTCCTTATGACATTTTTTTTTTTTTTTGTGCACAAGAAAGTTTACTGTGCTCTGCACAAGTTCTCCCATCTCTGGGTCCTCTCTCCCTCCAGCTGCTGCTTCCCAAGGCACTTGGTGCCTCATGCTTCTTAGAACTGCAACATGCATGCACACCAGGGAGGGTTTACAACTGTGTCTAAAGAGGCACGGTTATAAACAGTTATAAACCCACTTGAGGTGCACATCTTAATCACTAGAAGCAGAAAGACTGTATGGCTAAAACTGGTCAGAAAATGGCTCACCCAATATCTGAGAGTCCTGGAACTCATCTCAGATTTTACTGTAGACCGGGAGGAAGAAGGAGCAAAGATGTTTAGTGCTCTTCCAACTTAATGGTTATGTACGGTGAAATCTTTATAATGCATATTGGCAGGTATGTTGGTGCTGAAAAGCTGGTGGGGAAAAGAAGAAATGGACAATCTGAAATGCCTCATCCTTTCTCTCTCTCTCTCTCTCTCTCTCTCTCTCTCCCTCCTCCCTCCCTCCCTCCCTCCCTCCCTTTCTTTCTTTTTCTTTTTTCCTTTTTTTTTTTTTGAGTAGAAAGGAAGGAAGAAAAAGCCACACACTGTGACTTCGGCTCCTTGCGTCACTAGCTCTTTGGAATAAAGAAAAGTCTTCAGCCTGGCTGCAGATGAGAGCGAGATGGGAGCTTCAGTCATACCCAGGATCGTGTTGGGAGGAGCAGCTCGAAAACACAACAACAACAACAACAACAACAACAACAAAAATCCCCTCAATTTCAGCTTGTCCCAAACTCCTGAGATCTTATCCACACAAAGGCCCGTTTGCCAATGCGAGTCTGGTAATTGGACACCTAATTACCCTATTTGCACCCATCAATGAGGGGGGTGTTCCTGCAAGGAATCATAGTCCACCTAAAACGCTGGCCCCAAGCAAGAAACTCGCTTGCTTTTGTCAACAGTTAAACTGATTAGAAGTGTGTTTATTTCTGCTCATGTTAGCCACGAGTATTTTCATTGGCGCCTGATGCCAAGGGAGTTAACCGCTCAGCTAAAGAAACCCACGGTCGAGAGAAAACCTAGATAGTAATTGCCAACTCGGTGCCAGGGATCCTTTCATTCCACAGAGAATTCAAACTGAGTCAAAAGAGACAGCCTTCACGGCCTCATGTGCTCGGCAGAGCAGGCAAGTCTAAACTGTCACAATAAAGACAGAAGGGCCTTTTAAAAGACCATCTTAAGTGGCACTTGCAGTGTGAGCATTCTCTGGGGTAAATGGTTCAAACACTCCATTTGTCCGTTTCCCTGGGGCAGGTAGAGGGGTGAATTCTCTCTGAACAGTCTTCTGGCTAGACAGGGTCAGAACAATGTCCTCAGGGGAAAAGAAAGACTCTGATGTGGAAGCAGGGATTGTGAGGAGCCCATCTGGGCTCCCTCTGAGTGAAGAGAAATGTCAAACCTCTGCTGTTTCCCCAGCTTTGGTTGTACAGAGGCCTGCGTTCCAACTCAAACCAGCCATTCACTCCCGAAAGCAGACTTGGTTCCTGATAGTTTTTGAAGAACGGAGTTGAGAAAAGTTGCAACAAGTCTGGAAACAGAGGCAGGCCCTGAGAATCTTGAATGGCAAAGGTGGTAGAGAGCAGTCAACAGGGAAGGATGGCCTGCCCTTGCCGTGTGGATGTGAATATCTCCTCCACCTCTGTCTTGGTCACCAAATTAAAAAAAAAAAATGAATACCTTACTCATTCATTAGCACCCTTGCCTGTATGCAAGAAGTTCTGGGAAAGGCATGCCAGGTACTCAGGTAGGAAAGGAGCCCACATGAGGAGTCCTTGAGGAAGAAGAACTCATCAGGAGAAAGTGAACATGGCAGAGTCCAAAAACCTCAGTGCAAAGATGAGAAAGCAAATGGACCTTTGTGTGTGTGTGTGCATGTGCCTGTAGGTCCTTTGAGTGAGTGTGTATATGTGTGTATGCCTGTGAGTGTGTGCTTAAGTGTGCGTACCTGTGAGTGTCTGTATACCTGTTTGTGTGCCTGTGAGTGTATATGTGTGTGAGAGAGCCAGACTCCATCTCAGCAGCACTGAGATCCCAAATGCTCACCACCATGTTTGTTTGTTTGTTTTTTAAGGTGGGCTCGGATGACTAAACTCAGGTCCTCAGATTTGCAAGATAAGAATGTTACTAACTGCGCCATCTCCCTTGCTCAACTTCTGAGGTCTTGCTCAATCATAGGACTCCAACCCCACAAAGTATTCCACGGAGATCTTAGTCTCCCAGTGTAGGACCCAAGGAGACATGGGGTGACTGGGAGTGTCTCAGTGCTGTGGCGATCTCCTTTGTTCCTCAGGTGGCAACACTGCAGAGGGACTGTCCATCTGGAGGAGTCCCAGTGTCAGAGAGACAACCAGAAATTGCCATCAGGGCTATATGCTGGCAGCAGAGAGCTTGACTTCATTGCTTCCGGGTCTTTGTGGACTGCAGATTGTCGGGACCCCATGAGCTGGGTGCCATCCTTCTCCATGATTGCTAATGTGGGACAGGGGCACCAAACAAACAGCAGTCCATGCCCAGGCGGCTCACGTGTGGAGCGGACAGGGAGATGACTCATTTACATTCTCCTCTCACGCCAAAACCCAAACAACCACAGCTCTACTTGGAACATCATGTTCTTCTTCATTATTTCATTTTCAAAATTAAGAGTGAAAAGACATTCTTTGGCTAATGGACAGGGCTGTGTGTGAAATTGCTAGTTTGGGAACAGAAACTAAAGTAGAAGCCTTGTTTGTCATTTCCATTATGTACTCGAAGTCCCCGCTGTCCCTTCTCCTCAGTAACAAGGGTTTTTGCTGTTGTTGGTTTTTTGTTTGTTTTTTGTTTTTTTACTTTCTGGGTTTTTTTCTTATTTTGTTTTAGAAGTTACAGGTTCTATTCTGATAGTGTTGACTGGAAGCGGATAAAACATGACTCTGTTATCCGAACAAAGAGGTAACACTGTGTCGACAGAGATCAAACATTGATCACATGTTGGAGGTCATGGGATAGAAAACTAGTCTTGTATTAAAAACCTGTGACATCCCACGATCCTGTAGATTCAGAGGCAGACAGAAAGTAGTGAATGCCTTTGAAATGTTGACTGGGCTTGCCACCATGCAGTAGGTGAGTAAATGTGCTTTAGAGAAGGTGAGTAGCCTAGTGTCAGCTGTCAATCTGATGACGCCTGGGGTCATCTGAAGGCATTGCAAGAAGGGACTGCACAAAGCAAATTGGCCAGTGGTTGTCTCCGACTGCCTATTGATGTGGGAGCCCACACCCCCCCACTATGAGGCCCCGCCTACTCTAAGGGTCTCGCCCACTATAAGGGTCCCGCCCACTACAAGGATCCCGCCCATTATGAGTAGCACCATCCTTAGTTGGGTGAGCCCCAGACTGAAAAGAGAAAGCTAGCTGATGTGATCTAGTGAGCAAGTCAGAGAGCAGCCAGCCAGCAACATGCTCCACGATTTCAGCTTAAGGTTTCTGCCATGACTTCTCTTCAATGATGGATGACGACCCGGAAGTGTAATCCAAACAGACGCTTTCTTTCCCCACGTTGCTTTTATTCAAAGTGTTTTATCACGACAGCAGAAAAGCAAACTAGACTGGAGGGCAATGTTCCTAGGACCATTCCATGATGGAAGATGATGAGACGTCAGTGCATGTCCTGTGAATACACCTTAAACCATCTGTATTTTTCTTGCAGGTTGTCAGGGACCATATCAGTTACCTATAATTGGGTCATAACCCCTGACAGAGTAGACTAAGGGAAAGGTGATTTTTCTTTAGGCTCACATTTAGGAACACTGTCTATCATGGTGGAAATAGAATGGTGTCACACTTCAGTCCATGGTGGCACAAGCTTGTCACTTGTACATACCGTGGCAGAGGAGAAAGTAAAGGGAGCTTGGGATGAAATAGGAGTATTACCCTCAAGGACCCTTCTAGTGACACCGTCTCTATCTATACCTCATGCCTCAGGGGTTGCACAACCTCCCCCAAACCATGCCAGGAGCTGGGGCCCAGGTGTTTAAACCCTGAACCTATGGGTGTCACTTAAAATATAGACCCCATGACCACTGCATAGTGCAAAATGCATCTGGCCCAACTTTCAGAGATTTCACAATCTTAGCTGTCCTAACAAGTCACGAATGTCTCCTGTGACTTAGGCCATTAATCTGTGAGCTCTCATAAAACAGAA
This sequence comes from Mus musculus, assembly GCF_000001635.26. Taxonomy (NCBI): domain Eukaryota; kingdom Metazoa; phylum Chordata; class Mammalia; order Rodentia; family Muridae; genus Mus; species Mus musculus. The sequence continues at coordinate 118,244,129 of NC_000075.6, read as the reverse complement.
AATCCTGCTAGGCATTTCTGCTCCACGATGGCATGTTGTGCGCATTCCCATCCCCAAAGGTATGGAAGGAGAGCCAGGAAAGACTCAACCAAAGCAACACTAAAGTCAGTAGAAAGAACAGGAAACCCTGTAGCTCTCCCCTAGCTTGGGGTGGGGATGGGGGTTCATAAGCTGTATCACCAGAGGCCCAGTAGGCCTGCACAGCCCCACCCTGCAGCCCCACCATTTGCCACACACCTGGCCTCTCCCAGGCCACCTCCTCAATGCCAGTTCCTGGCACCTCCAACTTCCCAGAGTTCCACTGTAACTCAGGTTCCCTATAGCACTTCACACAGCATCCCCTGGGGAAATCATTCCCTCCTCACTATACCTGGTCTTAACTACTTATTTTATTATTTTATTTTCTCCTGGAATCCTGATGTAAATCCCAGTGACCCTGCAGCTCTTGAATTTTGCATGTCTGAAAAACCAGCGCATGTGGGTGACTCCTAGCTCTTCTGCCAGCTCCGGGATGTAGCCTGGCCATCCTGGGCTATAGCTGCAGCAGCCTGTGTGGCTCCATAGCTAAAGGGGAAAACACTTCCCCCGGCATCCCTGCAAGTGGGACCCACAGCAGCACCCTCTCTGCAGCACTCTGCTTGGCAGACACTTGCCTCTCAGTAAACGCTTTCCGAACAGGCTCACATTTTACACTCTGAAGCCTTCTATAGGTGAGGTTCCACCCTCAAGGAAACTCCTGTTGGGTAATTTAATGAGGATCTGTAAGTTAAAACAGACAGTATATTACACTTAAAACATCCAGCTGTCATTTCCTGAGACTGTGTGTGTGTGTGTGTGTGTGTGTGTGTGTATAAGGCTCATTAACTTATGTAACATACATACACACACACACACACACACACACACACACATATATATATGTCACAGGTTTTTAAAGGTGCAATAATGTTTTTCTAGCTTCAGACTCTATATGTATATGTGTGTGTGTGTATGTATGTGAGAGAGAGAGAGAGAGAGAGAGAGAGAGAGAGAGGATGATGATGATGATCAAAATATACTTTTCTTTCAAAACTTTTGTCAAAAAATTTTAAGTCCCTGCAATTGCTCATGCTGGCATTCTGCAGTGTGAATTTCTCAAAGAAGATAAATAAATAAAGTAATTTATGATGTTGACACGAGAGTAAGAGGATACGTGCCTCTTTGAAGCAGACCGCTCTGGAGAATGCCAGGGACGTCTGTGGGCCTCATAATGTTGGGCATTAGCGGGGTTTGTTCTGGAGGAGAGGGGAGGGAAGCGGGGGCATCATGCTAACAAACTGCTTCCGTCTCATCTCTGTCCCCGTCTCCAGTGTGTCCTGCTGAAACCTGATGATCCTTCCTGTGTAGTACCAGGGGCTGGGGCCTTCCAGAGGTGGTTGGGTTATGAGCATGGAGCCTTGGGAATGGGATTAGTGCCCTTGTAAAACAGGCCTGGACGGCTTGTCTGTTTCTCTGGTCATAAAAGAAGGTTTGGGGACAGATACCGCCAACACCTTTACCTTGGTCTTCCCATCCTGCAGAAGTATGACAAATACATTTTGGTCACTTGTAAGAAGGACAAGCAGATAAAAGCACTTGCCACCAGGCCTGACAACATGAATTTGATCCCTGGGTCCCACATCGTGGAAAGACAGACAGTTTCCTCTGACTTCTGTGCTGACATGAATACATTCTAATTAAATGTAAATGCATACAACTGAAGAGCTTTGTTAAGGAGCCTGGAGGAACAGAGATAATCTTTATTCCCAACAGTCTCTTCTGTCTCAGCAACCAAGTGAGCAGTGGAGTAGGAGACACACCTTGTCCACAGGAGGCAAAACAACTACTTGTGGCTGCAAGCGTACATATTGTCTAGCACACTGTTGAAGGCAGACATCATCGTGGACGTGCTTCAAGGATTCACCCTCCATTCAGAGACCGTGATACTTGTCAGCACAAACTGACAATAAGAATGTTGTCAGTAGTTAAGTTGTTGAAGTATGAAATTAATCGCTATAAGAGAGAGGAGGGGGACGGAGGGGAAGAAGGGAAGAAGGGAAGAGGAGCGGAGGGGGAGGAGGGGGAGGAGGGGGGAGGAGGGGGAGGAGGGGGAGGAGGGGGAGGAGGGGAAGGAGTCTTTACAGTATGTTCTGCTGAGACAGTGGAGTTTCCTGCAGAGGACTGGGCAATAACATCTGGAATTCAGATCAGTGCCAGAGTGTGAAAACTTAGGTATATCTCACATATAATCACCAAGACAGCAGCTGGGCCATGGAGAATGCTAAGTGTGGGGTAAAAATAATCTTCAGTGGGAGACTTCACAGGAACCCAAGGGACTGAGGTGGGGTGAGGGTCTGCAGTGCTGTGTGAGGGAAGTGGCAGGGTACCCACGGCATGCTAGCAGAGCCAATGGAGACAGCAGCTGACTCAGCACATCAAGACCCAGGATCAGCCATAGGATGGGCAACTTCTGACTTCATCTCTTGGAGCCTTCAGTTGCTACATGAGAAATTCAACCACACTGCAGGGCAAAGCCATGTGTATGTCTTCAAGGCAGAAGGCTGAAGCCATTTTGGATTTTCTCTGAGTAGATCACCTGAAACAATCGAATGACCAATGGGGAGGAAGCACCATTCATCCAACTCTAATATGGATTCCTGCGGGTGCATAAGCCGGCGATATTAACTGATATCAGAGCAAAGGCTTAAACTAAACTACTTTTATTGATGAAATGAGTTTGGAGTCAAGATATTTCCAAGATAGAATCAGTAGGACCTGAGATCTAAATAAAAGTTATACTGGGGAATAGAGATTTTAAAATGACGACCAAACCTTACTGGATACCAGCTATTGACTTTCCAGCCATGGCACCAGAGTGGGTGTTACCAGCATGGATAGCTAGCTCCTGCCTTTCTAGACCTTGAAACATATTAGGGACTATGGCAATGTTACAGATTCCAGAGTAGTACAACCCCTTAGAGACTGATCGCATGGTTCATTACTAAGATATACCTTCTCTTCAAGTGGTTTTTGTAAACATAGCTCTTTTGTTCAGGAGTTAGAATCAGGGAAGTAAACAACATGAACGTTGGCCAGCATAAGTGTAGCTGGTGTGTTCAACTATAAACTCTAACCTCACAACAGGATCCGGTGCCTCCTGGGAGAAATGACAAAGAGGATTTTGAAACAGATGGCCCCTCACTCATGCAAGATGTTAATTGCAGAGGAAACCGTGTGGGTGTTGTGTGAACTATCTGCAGCACTGGCTTAGTGTTTAATGTGCTTTTAAAACTACTCTACGAATAATACTTATGGATAATATATGGATGCCAGAGAGCAGGAACTACCAGTTAGATGAGTACACAGGCATGTGTCTTTCTGGCCTTGAACTAGGCAATGACTTCCAGATAACAAACCGAGAGAATAAACTGCAAACATACAGATGGCAGAATACCATCAGAATCGCCTGTCTTTCTCCATTCACTCACTATTTTCTCCTTGACACGGTTCTGCACAAGTCTCTCTCTCTCTCTCTCTCTCTCTCTCTCTCTCTCTGTCTCTGTCTCCCTCTCTCTCTGTCTCCCTCTCTGTCTCCCTCTCTCTCTGTCTCTGTCTCTCAGTCTGTCTGTCTCTCTGTCTCTCTCCTCTCTCTTCTCTCTCACACACCCTCCTCCTCCTCCTCCTCCTCCTCCTCCTCCTCCTCCTCCTCCTCCTCCTCCTCCTCCTCCTCCCCCCCCCCCTTTGGGTCTATTGATAACTGCAGATGGATCACTACCCCTGGCTCCCTTGTATCAGCAGATCTCCATCTCTCTCGTTAGGCTCACGACTATTTATCTTGTCCACTGGTGAGCTGCTGATGCTATGTTCCTGTATTCTGTCCTTCTTTGCATCTTCCTGCTATACATCCTACTTCTTATTTTTTCCCTTTTGTTTTCTTTCTCTTCCTTCCTTCTTTCCGTCCTTCTTGCTATTTGTCTGCCTGCAGACATGTCTGTGTACCACATGCTTTATCAGAAGAGGATATTGGGTCCCCTTGAACTGGAGTTTCAGACAACTGTGAGCTGCCATGGAGGCGGTGGGAATAGAACTAGGGTCCTCTGGAATAGCACACAGTGCCCTGAACTGCTGAGCCATCTCTCCAGTACTCCTTCCTATTCATTTTGAGACCAGTTCTCAATTGTTGACCAAGTTGGCCTCAAGATCATGGCAGTCCTGCCTCAGCCTCTCCAGTGCGGGGGTTGCAGGTCTGTATCACACCCAGCTCACGATTGTTTGTTTGTTTAGTGTCTTTTTCTTTTTTCTTCTGATTTTAGGGCGCTTGTTTGAGTTGTCATGGGATTGCTATGTGCATGATTGGTCTGTATCCATCCTCTTCTCCCCTCTATCCTTCATGACTTGTGTGTTTTTATCTAAACGTTGTCTCCTGTAGACAGCACGACAGACAGTTGGACCATGTCTTTGTACCTAGTCCCTCTACCTCTGATTCTGCTGTTTAGGCAGGTTTACTGTGGTTGTGGGTAGACTTGGATTTCTATCTGCGCATGTTCTCTATGTATATCATGCCTACTTTTTGACCCTCTTCCCTATTTTATTACTGGTTTTCACAGAGTGAATTATTTTTTGAAATATTGTTACTTCCTGCTTGATGACTTGGGTATTTCTGGTTTTGTTGGAGATTCAGTTGTGCCGTACGACATTTGCCTGGAGATTGCCTGGTGAAAGGGCGTGTGGTGTTTTGCTGGAGCAGACCATTGAGAGGACACATGATGTCTAGAAAGAGTCTAAGTATAACCCAACAGACAGTGGATGGTGCTCTGGCATTGGTGTGTCTTGCTGGTCTTCGCTGGCAATGTTCTTGCGTTAGTTTGCCTTGCTTTCTTCTCTGATCTTTGCTTGTTGCGACTTCATAGAGAGAAATGCACCAAAGAGCTTCTGATGGTGTTTTAGCTGCTTTTTCCTGGTTCAGTGAACTCATGCTGATTGATTGGTGGAGTCTCCCGTTTTCCTCTGGAGCGAGCCACTGCTGCTGATGGTGATTGGTGTTTTGATAGTGGACTGGACTGCTGATAACAAAGATTGGAATTAACCCCCCAAAACTACTTCTAAACAGGTCCATATCCCCTTGCCCTATCAGCCATCTTCCTCTCCTACCTTTTGTTGGTGGGCTATAAGGGAGGTTGAAGCACTTAAGAACCCTTATTAAAGTACATTTTAAAAATTCTGAGCCCAGAGCTTGAGAATTTCATCCATGTACCCAGTGTGTTTTCATAAAGTCCACTTACATTCACTCCCTGCACGTCCTCCCATATCCTTCCCAACCATTTTGACCCAATTTTAAGTACACAAAACAAAACAAAACAAAACCCCTACTAGTCTACCTAGTGCTGTCAGTATGCACATGACTGTAGAGCATCCCAGAGACTGGAAGCCTACCATGGGCCTCATCTCAGAAAAAAACTAATTTTCCCTGCCAATAGCTCCTTAGCTTGGGGTGGGATTTTGTGAGCCCCTACCCTATCCTGACAGGTGCTAGATATTTGTTTGGCTTGATCTTGTACATATAGTGACAACCACAGAGAAGAGCTATTTCTGTTGTAACATTTGAATTCCTATAATGACATCCCCCACTGTCTTAGTTAGGGTGTCATTGCTGTGAAGAGACACCATGACCAAGGCAACTCTTATGAAGGATGACATTTCACTGGGGCTGGCCTATACTTTCAGAGGTTCAGTCCATCATGGTGGGAAAATATGACTGCGTGCAGGCAGGGATGGTGTTGGAGGAGCTGACAATTCTACATCTAGATCTGCAGGCTGCAGAAGGAAACTGTATCTCACCCTGGGTGTAGCTTGAGCATATGTAACCCTCAAAGCCTACCGTCACATTGACATCACATTGACCATCACATTGACCATCACATTGGCATCACATTGACCATCACATTGACATCACATTGACCATCACATTGACCATCACATTGGCATCACATTGACCATCACATTGACATCACATTGACCATCACATTGACATCACATTGACATCCTTCCTCCAACAAAGCCACACCTCCTCCAATAAGGCCACACCTCCTAATAGTGCCACTCCATGTGGGAAAGCATTCAAACATATGAGTCTATGGGGGGCCTGACCTGGGTGCTGGGAATGACATTCCAGTCCTCTTCAAGAACAGCAAACCTTCTTACCTGCTAAGCCTCCTCTCCAGCCCCCTTTACTCCTATTTTAAAAGTTATTTTCTTCAAGACCAATGTTAAGCTCAGCCTATCTCACCACGACCTCTTCCCAGTTGTGGGCTGTCTTGATTTCAGTGAGATGCGGGTATCTTATTCTACTTGGCTGTGTTCTTTCCCTTCTTTTTGCACTATAACTATTAAATGACAGTATAAATAATAAAGATTTAGATAGAGACTGGACATGTTACAAATCTAAGCACACCGTTTTATAACCCTCACCTCATAGGACTTTATGTGTACTAAAGTTACTGAAGGTTAAAAGAAGATCATGAATTTACTTACGAAGTCTGTCATGTTGACCTTTAAAATAGTTCTCATGCTTTCAAGTGTTGCTGTGAATTCGAGGGGTGATCTGGTATAAACCCATCAGATGCAATTCTCTTAACTCGAATGAAGCTTTGCTTCTTTGTTGCAGTATTGTCAATAATGGTGATTTTTAAAAAAATGCTACTGGCCTAATAGTGTTACATGGACACACTTTCATTAAATCTCTTCTTAAATAAAGAGTGTGAAACGGAGAAAATAAATATTTACTAATACTACTTTCCCTCCTGTTTGGGTGGGTCCTTTGTCTTTTGAGACAATCTCTTGTGGCTCAGGAGGCCAATGGCGACCGAAAACTCTTGACTTGCCCCGGGATGACGGGCGGTTGAGAACTGTTGTGAAATTCTGCATGAAGAGTAAAGTCTTTCACCATGAGATTTTCATGTCCGTACACACACATCATCGCATCCTGCTCTCATCCATCCACTGCCTCTCTGGTTCTTCTCGCTGCCCCCTCCCCCCATTGTCCCTTTCTCCGATGCTGCTTGCATCCCACACAAACCCCACTACCCTTTCACCTGTCTCCCATTCACTCGCTCTTTCAGTCATCTTCTCCCCACACAGTCTCCTCCATATTTTCATTTTACAGGATTTAACGTTCCTATAACAGTACATTTTTTTTTTGTTTTTTGGTTTTTGGTTTTTGGTTTTTCAAGACAGAGTTTCTCTGTAGCCCTGGCTGTCCTGGAACTCACTCTGTAGACCAGGCTGGCCTCGAACTCAGAAATCCGCCTGCCTCTGCCTCCCAAGTGCTGGGATTAAAGGCGTGCACCACCACTGCCCGGCCATTTTTTTTTTTTTTTTTTTTTTTTGCCTTGAAGTCACACTGCAGACCTACTTGCTTCAGCTCAAGCTTTCTTTAGCATCTCCCATACGGCAGGTCTGACAGGTGGGTCTCCGGTTTTGCCATCTTTCTTTTATTCTCATATTTGAAAGGTAGCATACTGGCTGGTTTTGTATGTCAACTTGACACAGGCTGGAGTTGTCTCAGAGAAAGGAGTCTCCCTTGAGGAAATGCCTCCATGAGATCCAGCTGTAAGGCATTTTCTCAATTAGTGGTTAAGTCGGGAGGACCCATTGTGGGTGGTGCCATCCCTGGGCTGGTAGTCCTGGGTTCTATAAGACAGCAGGCTGAGCAAGCCAGAGGAAGCAAGCCAGGAGTTAACATCCCTCCATGTATCAGCTCCTGCTTCCTGCCCTGCTTGAATTCCAGTCCTGACATCCTTTGGTGATGAACAGCAGCATGGAAGTGTAAGCTGAATAAACCCTTTCCTCCCCAACTTGCTTCTTGGTCATGATGTTTGTGCAGGAATAGAAACCCTGACTAAGACAAGTAGTTTCCCATAATTTGAGACCTGTTGGCCCCATTTTTCCTCCTGGCATTTTAACTATCTGGTCCCATAGTTCTAGGCGAGAACTCAGCTGTTTATCTCATTAAGCTGAATACTACATACAATGATTTTTTCTTCATATTTTCATGATTTTATCTTTGCGTTTTTTCTCTTGGTGTATTTAGTTTAATTCCATGGTGTATTTAGTTCAATTCCATGTCTTGATAACTGCATTGTTTAGATTTTTGAGAACTTCTTAGATGTGCACACTTATATTTCAGCAAAATTTTAAGGTTCTAGATATTTCCCCCTACTTTCTCTCTCCCCTGTCTTCTTCCTGGTCCTCCTTTTGTGGCAGGCTGTCATCTCAATGCTAACCCAGTTTTCTGAGCCTTGTTCATGTTTCTGCTTTCTCTGTCCCTATTTAGTCTTCAGAGCTCATAATTTCCATCAGCCCGTCTTCAGACCTACTGCCTTCCTGCCTGTTCAAGTCTGCCGAGCCTCTCTGTGACTCTTTCTCTTTAGTCACATATACTTTATGTTTTCCTACCAGGTCCTTCTTACGAGCTGTCTCCTTGCTGGTATCCTGCTTTGACAAGACATGGCTCTCATCCCTTCTTTTCCCTTCTCCAGCTTTTCTTCCCTTAGTCATTCTTTTTTCAGGTATGTATGTTTTGTCTTCATGTATTGCATGTTCATGTGTGTTAACGTTGGCACATGGGTCCCATGATGCGTGTGTGAAGTCAGAGCACAACCTTGGTATTTATTAGTCCTTGCTTTCTGCCTTATTTGAGACAGAGACTCTCTTGTTTGTGCTGTGCACACCAGGCTAGCGGGCCTGTGAAATTTAGCTGTTCCTGTCTCTTTGCTGAGTGCTGGAATTACTGACACACCCTATGGGTTCGGTTTATGTGCCTTACAAATGCACAGCAAGTCTTTACTGTCTGTTTCCTGTTAGTTCTTTGAATGGCTCTATTGAAATATTTCTTAGATCTGACATTGGAGCGCTCATGAGATAAGATTTTGTAGCCTGTATTTTGCCTGTCAAGGGACCACAGCTCCTTTTTTGTTGCTTTGTCTTCTGGTTTTGTTGTTAGTGTTTAAACTCTAAGAATATTATAGCACATTTATATTCTGATCTATCTCTATGCCCTACCGCATATTTCTGGTTTTGCTTGATCGACTTCTTGCAATTTGCCTGCTCTACCCTGAAATGTATAGCTTCTGCTGGGATTTTCCTAGGTCTATGTCTTGAGCATGCACACAGATAACCTAGGGTGACAGGTTTTGGCATGCCTTTCTCTCTGAAATGTCTGTTACACTGTTTGTTATTATACCCAGATGTTTTGTCAGTGAGGGAATTGCCAAGAAGATTTTATCATTACACTTAGGATTCAGGCCAGTTAGTTAATCCAAAGCCCTAGTTTCCCAGTGTGTGAGACATAGGTACCCAATACCTACCCTGGTAAACAGCTGGCAATATCATTCAGTTACAGAAGTAACTATGTCTGGCAGAGGATCTGGGGATCAAAATATGTAGTTCATAGTTTCTCTTGTATACAATTGTCCCCAGACTCTAGATAGGATATATAATAACAAGATTTTAGAAATATGGATCTCAAATCCTATAGAAATAGCTTTTATTTTCAGTCCTACCTCTGTTCATCTTCTTTGCTGGCTGCCAACAAGTGTTAGCTGGAATTTAACTTCTGGCTCTGTTTCCAACCATCACTGAATAGCACCATGGAAGTTCCAGGATGGATTTTGTTCAACATCCAAGTTCATTTGCAGAATAAACCTGCTATTGAAAGCACACCATGACCTTCCCAAACATCATCCAAGTCAGATTTCTCTCCAGAAGAAAACAGCAGTACCAGGCTTTCCCTGAACAGTTATCGATTCTACTCCATAGGAGAAAAGATGCAGAAGAAGAAGAAGCAGCAGAAAGATACACCACTTGGTTTCTATGCCTCACTTTGTGGCTATTTACAAATACGAAATTGACTTGCTTATGAAACTCAAATTTTTCTCAGGAATAGAAGTCACATTGGGGTTTATGTTGGATTATCTTTATAATGCTTGGAAACACTGTCTTCTGCTCATAACATGACATTTTCATCCTAATCTGGGCAGGTCTGATTCCCTACAAGAGACATTCAACAAGAACACGAGGTCTGTTGATGTCTTCCTTACAGAAGGAGGACTTAGGGAGGACCATTGGACACTCACCTGAAGCTCCACCTGCTTCTTCCTGCTTCTTCTCACCTGCATGTAATTCTGCACCAAATCAATGCTGGTTTGAGGCTTAGTAGAATATAGAGGGGATTACAGGTAGGAGCTTCCATGCAGCTATGGGGAAGTCGGTGAGACCCTCTGGTGACAGAGCTGTTCTGGGGCAATCTTTTGTCTTATGAGTAAAGCCCGACTCACTGTTTTCACCAAGCTTTATTTGGTAGAATCATTATATTTGTCTCATTGGTGCTTTCTCAAGGGGAGTAGACCTTGTTCAAGTCTATCCAGGGAAAGTTCATTGGAAAATAGTCTGTTGTACTTCAAAGGTATATATTGTACCTCATTTAATCTCTCAAATTGCCTACAGATTCCCAGCACTTACTCTCTCTTTAGGAGATTCCACAGTAGTGAAAGAGACAGAAAGCACACGAAATATAACAGGATAAAATATTAGTGCCCCTAAAACAAAGCAGACTGTTCCAGAATTGGACTGTGTGCTTTTCATTACTATTTACTAAATCTAGAAACGTATTTATGAACCAGAAGTGTCTACCATGTGGAACATGGGCACATACAAATCCTGCCCATTGCCTGGGTCCCTTCATCTGTTCTACTATGGTAGAACTCCCAAGGAAGATAAAACCAACTGTCTTCAAAGCCACTGTGCTGATAGGAAGGACTCGGGAGCCAGAGTCCAACCAAGAGCTGGCAATGGCAGGACCATGGACACTTGGGTGCCAGAGTCCAACCAAGAGCTGGCAATGTCAGGACCATGGACACTTGGGTGCCAGAGTCCAACCAAGAGCTGGCAATGGCAGGGCCATGGACACTTGGGTGCCAGAGTCCAACCAAGAGCTGGCAATGGCAGGGCCATGGACACTTGGGTGCCAGAGTCCAACCAAGAGCTGGCAATGGCAGGGCCATGGACACTTGGGTGCCAGAGTCCAACCAAGAGCTGGCAATGGCAGGACCATGGACACTTGGGTGCCAGAGTCCAACCAAGAGCTGGCAATGGCAGGGCCATGGACACTTGGGTGCCAGAGTCCAACCAAGAGCTGGCAATGGCAGGGCCATGGACACTTGGGTGCCAGAGTCCAACCAAGAGCTGGCAATGGCAGGACCATGGACACTTGGGTGCTTTGGAGCATCTGCTTCTTACTCTGTAAACTGAGAATAAAAATCCCACCCACGGTAGCTACTTTTCTGATTAATGTTCCCGACCAAAGAAATGACCCACAGAAGGGTCATTTGGCTTACTGTGTGAGGATACAGTCTGCCATGGCAGACAGAGAGAGTGTGGCGGCAAAACCCTGAGGTGGTTGCTCACATTTCGTTAGCAGTCAGGAAGAAAATAATTAGGGCTGGGACTCAGCTCTCTTCCAGGGAGCCCAGGAGCTGTATGTAATCTACATATAAGGTGACTCTTTCCTTCTCAGTAAAAGCAGGCCACCCAGAGCTCCACCTGTTGTGAACATTAGGTGCCATGACGTATTTTAAGTAAGTATGAAAACATGTTCTGCCAAGGTTGGAAGTATTGCTACAGTCCAGGAGGAGAGATGTTGCCTCTCTTTGACTCCATGGGGCCTCCTCCCAGGACCTAGTCTTTTATACTCACATGAAAACTGCGCTAGGATATCAGACACCCTTTCCGTTCTTGCTCTAACCGGCTCTGCTGCCTCCATTCTGGAAAGTAAACCCAGTGTCGGCCATGTGGAAGCAATGGAGCCAAAGTGGGATACCTTTTCTCCAGTTGTAAATTCAACTTAAAACCTCCCTTCAACTCCCTAAACTGGACTCTGTCTCTCCACCCCCACCCATTTGCGTTCGAATCACCAGACCCACCAGGAGGGGCTTCGTAAGGAGCCCCTCCCATGGAAGCTTCTCTTCAACCTCCCCAAGTTCAGAGATGAATTATTTGCTCATAGTTGCTTGGGAGTATTGTTCTTTGTGAGATAGAATCTCCCTTTCCAGCCCAGGCTGGCCTGGATCTCAGTGCATAGCTGTGGTGAACGACTCCAGGGGCTCATGGATTTGAACACTCAGACCCTAGTTGCCAGCGCTGTTTGGGGGTAGTTACAGTTTTAAAACCTTTAGGAGGAAAACTTGATGGAGAGAGTATATGGCTGGGAGTGGGCTTCGAGGGTTTATAGCTTCACCTGCTCACTCACTGTTTTCTGTGTGTGGATGAAAAATGTTATCAGTCGAGTCCCTGCTCTGCACACTCTGGACAGTCCAGGAAGGACTGTCCTTCTGGAACTTAAAGTCAAAGGAAACCTTTTTTCTTCCATAAGCTGCTATTGGTCATGGTAGTTAGTATATCACAGCCAGAGGAGATTGTCTAAACAGAAACCGAGGCTGGCCTTGGCCTTGAACCCACAGCAATCCTCCTGCCTCGGCCTAGCAAATGTGGGGATTTTTGCACAGGAGCTGCTGCACCTCGAAGCATTATTTTAATGGGGGTGGGGGTGGGGAATGGCCAGGCCTGCTGAGTGCACCTTTAATTCCAGTACTCAAAAGGCAGGTAGAGCTCTATAGGTCTGAGGCCAGCCTGGTCTGTACAGCGAGTTCCAGGCCTGTCAAGGCTATATTGTCACATTGTCTCCAAAAACAAAACAAAACAAAACAAAACAAAACAAAACAAAACAAAACTAACCCCAAAGCATCATTTTACTTTAGATGTGCTGTCGCCAGTGCCCACCCTTAGCCAGAGGAATAATTCATTAGCAGTAATAATTCTTTACTTATTTATTTTAGTTTTAATCACTGGTATGCGTGTTAATGACATGTATAGGTACATGTGGAGCCCAGAGGCATCAGATTCCTGGAGCTGGAGTTATAGGCAATTGTGAGCCACCTGATGTGAGTGCTAAGAATTGAACTCTGGTCCTGTGGAAGCGTAATACACTCTTAACCTCACTTGGCAAATACTGGGGACACAGCGATGACACTCTCCTAGACCATAAAGAGTCCTGTGTTATGTTGTTCACAGACAATGACAACACATGTAAACTGTAAATGAAAACCAGGTTTAGGCTTGTCAGTGGGTGGAATAGAATGGTGGTGGATGTGACCAGAATTCCCTCCCAGTGAGTTGCTGCTTACAAGATATTTATTTACAGTCTAGCCAAATATAAACTCCGTACATTCATGTGCATATGCAGATATAGAGGCAGCCTGTGTGTGTAGGCCAAAGATCATTTTATGGTGTCGTTCCTCAGGCTGTGCTTACCTTAGTTTTTGAGACAGGGTTTCTCACTAGGTCCATGGCTCGTGGACTGAGCAAAGATGGCTGGCCATCAATCCCCAGAGAGCTGCCGGTCTCTGCCTCTGCAGGGCTGATACACACGTGTATCATCATGCCTGGATTTTTACTTGGGTGCTGGAGACTGATTCCAGTTCTTCTGTGGTAAGCAGTTCCCAGATCACACTCTGATTTAAGACATCAGATCCCTACTATAGCTCAGGCTGTCTGCAAAATTGCTAGTAGCTCTGACCGGCTTCAAACTGGAAATCCACAGGCGTGACACAAACTCTTTAATTAAAGATGTCTGCCACAGAACAGATATTTTGACTTATAAGACACAGATGAACAGGCAATTCGGTCCACACTAAACACAGGGTTGTGATGTCCGGATGCTTCAAGGTAGCAAACCCCATATGCATTTGAAAGTATCCCCCGGAGATACCTTTCCAGTAGAGTTCCACTGGCAGAGTTAAAGAAAAATCACACATGAAGATACTGAAAATCCTGCAGAGAAAAAGAAATCTACCTATCACCTATGTATGAATCTATGTTTATATGTATGTATATATGTATGTATGTAGTATGTATATATGTAGTATGTGTGTAGTATGTATGTAGTTTGTAGCATATATGTTTGTTGCATGTAGAATGTGTGTATGTATGTATGTGTGTAGTCTGTTATCTATCTACCAAACTACCTACCCATCCATCTATCATTCATTTATCTTTTATTTACATCCTCTTGTCTATGTAACTCAGGCCTCCTCATATTGCTCATAGGACTATTTTACAAAAACTCATATATATCCAATGAAAATTTAATACTCTAGGGAAGTTTTGTTGGAGCCCCTGGTTCAACCTATTCAGATCGTCTCCAGTGAGTTTTCTTTTTTAAAACCTTCATAGGCTGGAAATGCTGCTGAGTTGGTAGAGTGATTGCTTAGCGTTCACAAGGCCCTGGGTTTTATTCCCAGCACAGGCTTGTAATCCCAGCACTCAGGCAGGAGGATCAGCAGTTCAAGGTCATCCTTGGCTACTGAGTGAGTTTGAGGCCGGCCTGGGTTACGTGAGACCCTATCTTCATAAATAAATAAATAAATAAATAAATAAGCAAGCAAGCAACAGATAAACAAATTTCCACTGCTGAGAATGCAGCCCAGTGGTGGAGTCCCTGCATTATGTGCATGAAGCTCTGGGTTCTTCCCTTTTCACCACTCACACGCATGCACACCCACATGCATGCACACGCACAAAAGAATTAAATTATTGCAAATCAGGAAAAGCCCTGGATTTCAGCCCCAGCACCACAAATAAAGACAAAGGAAGAAATGACAATTGCATCATAGGCACGCTCTCCTGCATTAGGTCATTCTCTGGACCATTTTGATTAATTATTCTGCTGAATAGATGATCTAAAAAAAAAAAATCCAACCTTGTATTCTATTAGAAAAGGCAGTTGTAATGGGCCTCCTGAGTGTGCACAGAGGTCGCAGAGGGCTCCTCCTCCCAACAAAACCTCCACTCCGTTCATTTGTCTACTTTTCTGTTTATTCTTCTCAGCGTTCATTCCCCTTTGGCCATCTTAGCTAAATTTCCAATTTTCCAAAATTGCCTGCGGTGAAGCCCTCCCCCAAGAGACTGCGTTTTTTATTAGTCTCTTAAGCAAGTTACACAATTCAAATCACCTCTCCCGGTCCACCCATCTGCTTGTTTTGATTTTCTTCCTCTCTGCTGGACTTGGTGTAGAAGCCCTCCGTGCCTCCTCTCCCTCCCTGCATACTGCCCTAAACTCTCCCCCACGGTTCTGTCTATCCTCTCTGTCAGGGTCCGGGGGGCCCCTTCTGTTCACATGGCTCCGGGCCCACGGGTACCGGCCCCATCTGTCGGCAAAGCAGCTTCGCCTAACCACAGACCCGGTGCAGGAAACTCTCCTCTGAAGAATTGACGTCACTAGGTGTTCTCCTGAGACTTGTGCCCTAAAAATTAGCTACCTTGAGGGACACTAAAGGGCATTTCACCGTGGACTAGAGATGCTCCACCGGCAGTGATAAAGGACCTCGCCCACACAGCACCGCCCTTCAGTCTTTCCTTTCCGAGCAGTGGAGCATCAACAGGAAAACGGGGATTGACAAACAGTCTGTGAAGGCCAAGCTGAAATGTGAAAAGTGATTAGATTTCAATGCACAAGCAGATTAAAGAATGTAACATATTTTTGAGACTTCATGTCTCATGGTTAAATCTACCTATACAACCACTGCCTCAAAGCAAGGGTATCACTGAAAATGGCAGTCACTCCCTCAGGCCACCTGTATAAGAGACACACCCCAGAGAAACTGCTTTCTTGAAAGGAAAGTGTATTTCTGAAATTCAAATTACCCCATCTCCATAAAAAAAAAACAAAAAACAAAACAGTGAGAAAACCAGAGAGGTTTAATGGTTGAATAAATTACTAAACCGTGACTGGTCTTCAGTTGTTTTGTTTGTTTGTTTGTTTGTTTTTGTTTTTTTTTTCCTTCCTGCTTCAAATTTGATTCATTTCTAACACAGATCTATGGGATGATTTAGAGCCCCAAGTGCCAACAGGACATCAGAATAGTCGCAGCCAGCCACCGTACAGGGTATGATTGTGTGCCAGAGCAGAAAGAGGTCTCAAAATTGTGGATGACACCTGAAATGGGTACCCTGGAACCTCCAAGTGCTAGGAGACGCTTGCCTCTGACGTTTCCCCGTGTCCTCCCTGCGTGGAGCCCAGCACTGCAGCGACCCTGTTTATCTGGCCCCCGCACAACAGTGTCAGGACGCATTTCCATTTTCCAAGTGACTGCTGCCACTGGGCCGCAGTCTGTGCTCATTTCTCGAGTAGCTAAACCCTTTGACACTGTGGTTTTTAATTAAAATTACATTAAAGTTAATCAACCAGAAAGAGGCTGCTGTAGAAGGCAGGTCTGACTGCAACCTGCACAGGGCACAGAGGCTGCCAACTCGCTAACGATGCGCCTGCAGATGTCAGTCTGCCCACATAAGCCCCACGGTGACAGAGATGCGAGGAGAGGTCAGTTTCGTTCCTGTTTTCTCGGGGACGGTCAGAAAAAAAAATATTGAGATGGCAGGAGCGTGGTTAAAAGTTAAAAATTAGATAAGCTTTGGCCTCTAAAGTGCACCGGCCTAGGGTGTCTGCCATGGCCCCACCCCAAACCACGGAGCGAAGCTGTCTGTCACAGTCTTGGTGCTCTGCTTGGCCTGGCTTTGTCTGGAGAGGGACAGACGCAGCAGCTGAGCAGGGAGTCCTGGTTCCTTGCAGAGGCTTCCTTGAAACCTGGCTCTGCGCAGTGCTGTATCTCTTCATGCATTCCAGACCAAACAACGACCTGAATTAAATTCAAGTTCTAAGCTCTGCAAGCTACCGGGTGTTTACTAATGAAAACACCGGTGTCGAGCTTAAGACATAAGTTGCTTTCTGTTTTGTTCTCACATGGCTAGTTTACTGAATACCTTCTGGCATTATTAAAGTACCTGGCATTTCATAAGGAGTTAATTGGTTTAAATAATGAATAAATGAATGAATGAGAAGTGTGTACTGTTTGTCAAAACTAATTCTATCTGCTTCTTCCTTTCCTCCTCCCGTTCCTCTTCCTCCTACTTTCTTTTCCTTCCCCTTTCTTTCCACCTTTTTTCCTGTCTGTCTGTATTATCTATCTGTCTGTCTGTCTATCTATCTATCTATCTATCTATCTATCTATCTATCTATCTATCTATCTATCTATCCATCCATCCATCCATCCATCCATCCATCCATCCATCTATCCATCCATCCATCCATCTATCTATCTATCTATCTATCTATCTTGGACTGGAACTAGCTGTGTAGACCAGAATGACTGAACTTAACATTGGTCCTCCTATC
Organism: Mus musculus; assembly: GCF_000001635.26. Classification (NCBI taxonomy): domain Eukaryota; kingdom Metazoa; phylum Chordata; class Mammalia; order Rodentia; family Muridae; genus Mus; species Mus musculus. The sequence continues at coordinate 118,226,827 of NC_000075.6, read as the reverse complement.
TCTGCTTCCCAAGGGCTAGGATTATGGGCATACATCACCATGCTCAGCCTCATCTTTGTGTATGCATGCGTGTGTGCATGCAAATGAGTGTGTGTGTATGTACATGCCTGTGCATCTCTTTCTGAAAACTACAAAAAGCACCATTGGTTAAAAACTATTAGATGGCATTTATTTTGTACATGCTCTTTGATTTACCGGAGCTGCTGCCTGGGTCAGCAAATGACTATTTCCGGAGCAGTCCCTATGGCCAGACACGTTGTCAGGTGCGTGGGACCTTCAAACCACTATTCTGACTGGTGAGTGCTGTCCTTTAGAATCTCTACAGCCAGTAGATCAAGTGATAGCAAGGGCTATGTTAGCCATCTATTGCCAGAGTTAAAGCTCACCCACAGAAGCAAAGGGGATGTGGTAGCAGTCATCTGATAAACCAACTACAAGGGCTGAGTTGGCGTGCATCTTAGAAGAGTTCATGCTGTCAAAATCTGTATGCATCTCTCCCTCTAAAGGAATCCATACCTTCTGCTTAGTTGCCATTCCTGTTGCTATGATGAAATCCCCGAGAAAGAGCAGCTTAGGGAAGGAAGGGGAGTTTATTTCGGCTCATAGTTTGAGGGTGCAGTCTGTTGTGGTGGGAAAGGGCATGGGCAGGAACAGGAAAAGGAGCTGCTGGTCACACTGCGCCCACAGTCAGGAAGCTTATGTCTCTTTAGTCAGTCCAGGATCCCATCCCATGGGATGCTGCCGCCCACACTCAGGGTGAGTCTTCCCACCTCAATTCCGTCCAGGAACGTGCTCACTACCATGCTCAGAGGCTTGTCTTCTAGGTGACTCTACATCCTTGCCAAGCTGAAAACCAATATTAACTCACACATACCCATACGAGAGTCAGAGACAAAGGATGGATTTGATATGTGAAATTATATTCAGTGCAGTAAATATAAAAATGGGAGCTGGGAGGTCAGTGCAGTGGTACCATGTTTGGTCCTGGGTCCACATTCCAGAACCAAAAAGATGAAAGAAAGAGGAAGAGAAGCCAAGGAGGGGATAGGGCAATTTCTTCAGTTTCCTGGTATAAATATTTAGTCATAAAGATCTGAATCAAACTATCAGTGTGGGAAAGCACCTTGGACATGTTAAAGACGGACCACTGTCAGGCAGTGCTACTGATGGGGGTGGCAGACAGCTCAGGAAAGTGTTCTCCTTTGGATAGCTTGGCTCCAACGTGCAAAGCCCTAAGCACTCCAAGACTGCCCCTTGCGATGCATCTCTGCTTTTTTAATGTTTATCTGAATGAGGCCATTAGACCGGGATATCATATCATGCCTGGTTTTGATGAATTCAAGTACCTTTGATATTGTACATTCAGATAGAAGACATGACATTGTCATGTCATGGGAATGTGGAAGTCGGAATTCTTCTTCCAAGCAAGCATAAGTCAGCATTCAAAATGTAATCCTCACTTCTGGCCCATGGAAAGCTGCATCATAAACACCGTTGAAGACATTGTCAGTCCAGGAGCCAGGATCCTAAAATGATCAACCTGTACACACACACACACACACACACACACACACACACACACACACACACACAAGTAAAATTCAAACGGCCCAGTAGCATGTTGAAAATCCCCAACAAGCAATGCCGAGGTTTTGAAAGACGGACCATTTTTATTTGTAGAGCAATAACAAATAGTGCTTTGGAATTCTGCTTGTGCTCTTGCGTATCTGTTGAAACGTTCCCCCACTCCACACCTGAAATTTGCAGAATAAAAAGTTATAAAAAAAGATACAACAAAAAGAAATGCTTATACAACTCTTTTTAAACAGTCACATTATTAACAGAATCAGCAACTTAATTAAAAGTCTGTTAATTGTGGTGTTAATAAACCTGGCACATTTTCAATGGAGACTGACACAGTTCAAACTGATGCTTGCTGGTAATCTGTCAGGATCTGGATGAGAACATCGACTATCTGTGCTACCAATGTTACGCTTTTATTACTTGAAAATGTTGGTGGCTATTACAGATGCTCTGTGATGAAGTTTTTGCTTTATGTTTTCTTTTTAAACACAATCATTCTACTTAGGAACCAGGGATAAAATAATAGACTGAACAGTTTACTTTCTGGCCAAGGATTTATCTCCAACAGGATTATCTATGATGTTAACGTTTCAAATAAGCTAATTCGCTTTTTTTTTTTTGCTTGTATATATACCTATGTGCACTGTGCATGTATGTATGTGTATGCATGTCTCTCTGTGTATGTATGTGTGTTTCTCTGTGTATATGTACATATGTGTGTGTATGTGTGTGTGTGTGTGTAGGCCAAAGGTTGACATCATGTGCCTTCCTTCCTGCCTTCCATTTTATTTACTGAGGTGGTGTCTCTGGCTGAACCCAGAGCTGGCCAATTCTGCCAGGCCCACCTGGCTTTTAAGTGAGTGCAGGGGACCCAAATGCAAGTCCTTATGCTTGTGCATGAAATGCTTTATCCACGGAACCATCTCAGTCATTTGAAACCACATACAGAAACACTATCTTTGTGGTTAAGAAGTCTAATATGTTTTAGTTAAGAAAGATTTGCCATATTAACAATTATAAAGACCTGAGACCATAAAATATAGACTCATGTTATGCAGAGAAATAGTGCTGGGCGTGGTGGCGCATGCCTATAATCCCAGTACTCGGGAGGCAGAGTCAGGTGGATTTCTGAGTTCGAGGCCAGCCTGGTCTACAAAGTGAGTTCCAGGACAGCCAGGGCTATACAGAGAAACCCTGTCTCGAAAAAAAATAGTTAAAAAAAATTTTTTTAAGCATGGTTTCACGATGTAGCCCAGGCCAGTTATAAACTTGCAATCCTCTGTCTCAGCTTCCTGACTGCTAGGGTTATAGGGATGTGCCACTGTGCCAGACTTTTAACTGTAGAAAAAAGACAAACTTGAGAAGAAAGTTGCAAAGCTCTTACAAAGAACTCCACAATACCTTTACGTATGCCCACCTGCCTCAGTGACTACATGACTGTCCCTGTCATTCTGGCAGGCGGGCACTTGCTGAACCCTTCAAGAGCAAAACTGCCAACATCATCCAACACTGGCTCATACTCTTAAGTACTTTCTAGGAACAATATTTTCACATAACCCCAATGCCCTTGTAATATTTATAAAAACCAACATGGGCAAAATATAATTTAGAATTGATAAGCCAGTCTTGCCAAAAAAAAAAAAAATCCCATTGGTTTCTTTTCAATGAAATTTTCTAGCTTTGTATCACCCAAAATCATCTATTATATTTATCTGTTGGGGCTTTTAAAATCTCTAACAGTTTCTCAAGCTCTTCTTTAGTGACATTAGCATTTTAAAGATGACAAGCCAGACAGGCAGTGGTGCTGTACACCTTTAATCCCAGCACCAGAGGCAGAGGCAGAGGCAGAGGCAGAGGCAGAGGCAGAGGCAGAGGCAGAGGCAGAGGCAGAGGCAGAGGCAGAGGCAGAGGCAGAGGCAGAGGCAGAGGCAGAGGCAGAGGCAGAGGCAGAGGCAGAGGCAGAGGCAGAGGCAGAGGCAGGCAGAGCTCTGAGTCTGAGGCAAGCTCTGGTCTACAGAGAGTTCCAGGACAGCCAGGGTGTCATGGTTTGAATATGTTTGGCCAAGGGAGTGGCGCTATTTGAAGGCATGGCCTTGTTGGAGTAGGTGTGTCCCTGTGGGTGTGGGCTTTAAGACCCTATCCTAACTGCCTGGAAGTTATCCTCCACTAGCAGTCTTCAGGTGAAGTTGTAGAACTCTTAGCTACTCCTGTACCATGCCTGTCTGGATGCTGCCATGTTCCTGCCTTGATGATAATGGACTGAACCTCTGAACCTGTCAGCCAGCCCCAATTAAATGTTGCCTTTTATAAGAGTTGCTTTGGTCATGGTGTCTGTTCACAGCAGTAAAACCCTAACTAAGACACAGGGCTACACAAAGAAATCCTGCTCAAAAAAACCAACCAAATAAATAAATGAATGAATAAGTAAATAACCACAAACATTAAAAAAAAAAGAGAGATGGCAAGGCATTTCTTTGTGGAGTCCCCTTGGTCCTGGCTTATCTAATATTTTAGCATGATTAGATTATACTAGTATGTGTTTAACTAGAACACCACAGATAAGGTGTTTTGTGCTTCTTCCCTGTTTGAGCGCAGGTACATCTGTGCCGTGATGCCTGTTAGCCCTCGCTCCTCCCCTTCTGCCTTGTTTGAGACAAGGTCTCTCTTATATGCTAGCTGGCCTATGAGCTTCCTGGTGTTCTATCCCTATCTGATCTTACCACAGGGATCGCAGACATGTGACTATATGTCTGGCTTTATGTGGGTCCAGGGACTCTGAACTAAGGTCCTCACACCTGTGCTTAGCTTACTAAGCCAATTTCCCGGTCAATTCCATGCTTCTTGACACCTCATCTAAAGGGCACAAGGTAGGTGTGTGTGTGTGTGTGTGTGTGTGTGTGTGTGTGTTGGGGGGGTGGAAGTGTCGGAGTTATCAGCACAGCCATGTTTGATGTGGGCAGGAATCCATGTTTAATGTGGGCAGAATTATTGGTGGGCAGTAGGTGAGCAGGTGAGATGTTAATGAGGGACGGAGCTATCAGGCAACATCACAGTTACTCCCCTTAAATTCTCCGTGATAAAGGGGGAGGAGCAGCTTTGTAATTCAGACATCTGGTGCACGCCATCAAATGCTCAGAACCGCACCCTCTCAATAATTAAACACACAGGGGATCCCTCGGATCCGTTGTCTCCCATTTCACTTTCTAGCACCTACCTGGAAAATTACATTAAGAAATGAGAACTTACAAGGAGAGGAAGTGATAGAAAAACACAGAAGCAGAGAGATAGCACCTTCCTCTCACACAAACCCTAAGTAAATGGATCTTATAAGGTGAGATATTTCTACATTGTGTGTCTGCACTAACTCACAAAACAAATGTCCTCAAGTTTGCTTGATGGGTTTCAAAATGGCGAAAAATCACAGGGAAGACTCTCTGGAGCTTCCTGCGGAACAAAAACTTGTAGCTGTGGATGAGGAGCGTGGGCGGCTAAGCTGCGGCCGGTAGACTACGCTGACTCTTGGCTTTGGAGCACCAGCACTTCATGGCCTTCCTTAAAAATGGAAGAAGAACGTGCCAGAATTTTAACACGAAAGCAAAGAATGCCTGCTGCCAGCTGGCTTTTAGTCTTGTTCTACAGTCTCTTCTTAAACCTCTATAAGACCAAACCACATATGGCCTGGGACTAGAAGATCCAGCCTAGAATTCTGCCCGCGACTGAACAGACTCACTCGCTGGGTTGATTGACTCGAACTTTCATAATTTTTGAACAGATGCGATAACGATGAGTGAATCTGACCTGCCCCGAGTCCTTGCAGAAGAACGGGAAGTGATAGCCGGGCTCCGTGTCTATTTCAGGATTCTCCCCGGGAGACTCCGCTTCTTTTCAGAAGGAGCGAAGCCCCAGGGGTCTGAGGATGACTCGGGAAGTGCTAAAATAACTCATCTGGAGGCTACTGAGCAATGGCTGCTATCTGACAGAACCTCTCCACATTCCAGCTGTGCCCAAGCTCCAAGATGGAGACTTTCCTAGATTTCTTCTTAAAAAGTATTTTTAGAATTTTCTTAGAGGTATACATTATAGAGATTGAGTACATTCTTTGCCCCTAGTCCTCCTCTCTGCACCTCCCCCCAGGGGTATAATTCCACTAGCATATACATGTGTGATGTCATGCGGCTGTACACTATCTAGGAACCAAGACTGGGAGAAATGTGGGACTTGTCTTCCTGATACTGGCTCAGTCCACTTATCCAATAATCCGTGTTCACCAAAATGATGTGTCTTTGTCGTTTCCAGTTGAAGAAACCCCATGGATCCTAAACCACATTCTCCTCACCTGCTCTCCTCACCTGCTCTGGTGGACACCTAGGCTGCCTCGTAGCTCCTGAGATGATTGCTGCAGTCACCATGGCAGTGAAGGGGTCTTGGATCTGTGAAGCAGGGCATAGGTGTGTGATCTTAAGAGTGTGTGAAATTTCAATTATTTGACTAACTGGGGGAAAACTGTCATTTAAAAGTTGTAAGGGAACCAGGAAAATGGCTTGGTGGGAAAAGCTGATGGCTTGAGTCCAGTCCCTGGAACCCACATAAAAAGCTGCATGTGGTGGAAAGAGTGTGTAATCCCAGTCCTCCTGTGGTGAGATGGGAGGCAGAAACAGAAGGATCAGCTGGAAGCAGGGGCCAGCTAGCCTACAGTGTGATCCAGAGCTGGCACCAATCAGAGTGTGCTGCTTAGAAGAAAGTGGAAGAGAACACACACACACACACTCACACAGACACACACACACATACTGTCACACACACTCACACACACATAGCTACACACACACACACACATACAGTCACACACTCACACACATAGTTACACACACATACAGTCACACACACACTCGTACACACACTCACATACACATACACACTCACACACAATTAAAAGCCATAAGGCACTTTTATACTGTATATGTATATGTAATGTATATGTATAATAAACGAGTCTTATTTTTTATTTATTTTATTTATATTTTATTCATTTTTATTTATTTACTTATTTATTTATTTGTTTTTTTTCGAGACAGGGTTTCTCTGTATAGCCCTGGCTGTCCTGGAACTCACTTTGTAGACCAAACTCAGAAATCCACCTGCCTCTGCCTCCCGAGTGCTGGGATTAAAGGCGTGTGCCACCACTGCCCGGCAAGTCTTATTTTTTAAGCAAATGTGACTTTTGTTTGGAAAAAGCTAGCTCAGGCAAATTTTAGTTATAGATGTGGTAGGGACAGAATTATAAAATGCAGATTTGGGAAGGACAGATAATTATAGATTCATGTTCCTGAAAAGCAGGGTGGGGGTGGAAGTGTTTCTTCATGGTAGTCAGATGACTCTCCTGGGTGGAATCTTCACAGAGTTGGTGAATTTTATTTTAGAGCAGTTCTAATTTTACAGAAATTTTACGGTCTCAATCATATTCACCCTCTCAGTCCCCTAGGTCCCTGCACAATATGTCCCCCTCCTACTGCCTTCGTGACCCATTTCCCCTCCTTTATTAATCACCGAGTTCAGTCAGTGCAGTTTACATTGATGTGCAGCACCCACTGGGGCACATGCACCCCACCAGCAGCCACACCCCTGAAGACATTGGCTTTCTCTTCTCCAGCACCTAACGATTATCTGCAGCACCTCAGCTCCCGCTAGACTGTTGACTGGCCTAAGCTTGCACGGGTCTTTTGTAGGTCATCTTGGCTGATGTGAGTTCATGAGTACAACAGCCATGTATTGTCCAGAAGACAGCATTTGCAGTGGCCCTCCCGTTGCCCATCCCACTTCTGCCATGTTCCCAAACCTTGGTGGGGAGTCAGGTGGGGGCATGGCATACAGATCCTATTTGGGCTGAACACTCAACCTGGGCTTGGTGGGTGGTGCCAGGGTTTGCCTGTGTGTTATACCTTCTGTGGGGTTGGGAAAGCACTTGGTGGCACACACCCAGCATGGTACCATCATTCACAACAGTATCACCATCCTAAAACTGCCACTGTTAAGTCCCGGCTGCTGACTCCTAAACTCCCGCCAGCTCCCCACCTCTATACTTTTACCTCTTCTTGAAGATCATATGTTTGGACTCACCCGCTTCAGCTTCACATATGCCATTTATACTTCCTCCACATCCTGTGAGCTAACAGCTCCTTTTGTTTTCCAGTGAGTGACAGCCCACCATTCGGATGTTCCAGAGCATCTCTTCACTCATCTGTGAAACACATCTTGGTTGCTTCCAAGTTCTGATAGCCACAGCCAGCACTACTAAACAGGTGTGTGTGTGTGTGTGTGTGTGTGTGTGTGTGTGTGTGTGTGTGCAGATACGGGTTCAGTTCACTCAGGTAAATCCTAAGGAGCGAGATCATGGAAGCACCTGAGAAGCTTATGAGTTTAGTTCTGTAAGAAACCATCCAACTGTCCTCCACAGTGACTGTATAGTTCACACTCAGAACAGTTTCTTTTTTTTTTTTTTAAATATTTTTATTAGGTATTTTCCTCAATTACATTTCCAATGCTATCCCAAAAGTCCCCCATACCCCCTCCCCCACTCCCCTACCCACCCATTCCCACCTTTTGGCCCTGGCGTTCCCCTGTACCTGCTATAAAGTTTGCATGGCCAATGGGCCTCTCTTTCCAGTGATGGCCGACTAGGCCATCTTTTGATACATATGCAGCTAGAGTCAAGAGCTCCGGGGTACTGGTTAGTTCATAATGTTGTTGCACCTACAGGGTTGCAGATCTCTTTAGCTCCTTGGATACTTTCCTTAGCTCCTCCATTGGGGGCCCTGTGATCCATCCAATAGCTGACTGTGAGCATCCACTTATGTGTTTGCTAGGCCCCGGCCTAATCTCACAAGAGACAGCTATATCAGGGTCCTTTCAGCAAACTCTTGCTAGTGTATGCAATGGTGTCAGCGTTTGGAGGCTGATTATGGGATGGATCCCTGGATATGGCAGTCTCTAGATGGTCCATCCTTTTGTCTCAGCTCCAAACTTTGTCTCTGTAACTCCAAGCACCGGCTAACATGTTCTGCATTTGACTGTTTTTCCTTAGGGGGAGAGATACATTAGTTTCTACTTTCAAAGTCAACTAACTGGTGAGCCAGGGGAGGGGTGTTATATTCAGAGGAGAGTCCAAGGCAGCCAAGTTCGAGGCAGAGAGATGCCCTTCTAAAGTTGTCTTTAGAACCTGCAATACTGTTATAGTGACTATTAAGGGGGAGTTCGTTAGGGCCTAGGGCAGGTAGCCAGATATCCTTAATTTAAAAGAGATGCAGTGTGACCCTGAAGATGAAAGGGGACCAGAGCGACATGCAGACTGCTAATGGAAGCTGCAGACAGGCAAAGAAACAGATCACTCTGAAAACTGTCAGTACCTTGGTTTGGGCTCCAAGCCGTGAACTTTGCACATCTTAACTCTAGAACTGCAGGATAAATTAGTGTTGAGATCCAAATCATGGTGATTTTAAAAATAGAAGTCACATACGACTGCTCTAGGTATCTAGTCCAGTGATCTCATCGGCTCAAACTAGAGAAGAAATTCAGAAGGAGGAATAGAATAGAGTGCTAAGGATCCACATGCCATTCCAAGATAGAATGACCACAGTCGAAGGCATACGTACAAACACATGCACAGGAATATTCGTAGCCTCGAAGTTCACAAGTGCTTAAAGATACAGACAATCCAAATGTCACATGGTGACAATATGGACGGATCTTGAAGATAAGCTAAAGAGATCAGTTGCCGAATGCACATGGGATGTGCAGAATAAGCAAATCCTACAGACAGAGAGAAGATGGCAATTGCCAGGCACTGCGGGCAGGGACTTGTGAACGCTCACTGGGCACTGGGTTTGTTTTCGAGCAGGCAAAAGTGTTCTAAAATAGGATGAGGAGACAGTTACACAATTCTGTGCTAAAAGGTAAGTGCGTCACATCCAATTATATCTCAACACAGGTACTGATACTTTTGCTTGTGTGTGCACACGTGTGTGCACGCGTGTGCATGTACACTCCTTACAGGTAGAAGTCAAACGTTGGTATCTCTCTATTGCTACCCTACCTTAATGTTTTGAGAAAGGGGCATTCATTGAAAGTGGATCTTGCTGTTTCCATCTGCCAGGCTAGAAGCCAGAGAGCCCTGGGAATCTTCCGGTCTCTGTTCCCCCACCCTGACTCTAGTGCTGGCTTATGGATGTGCTGCTGAGCCCGAGGGAGCGTCACACGGGTGCTAGGGATTTGAACTCAGATACCTGTGCTCATGCAGCCACCGCGTTGCCTAGCAAGCCACCTCTCAGCCCCAAAGCTACAAATTTAAAGAAGATGCAATGCCCCACATTGGGGAAATCGCTACTAATATGGTGTGGGTTGGCAGGAAGAGTTTCCTAAGGAGAAACAGCATAGGGGTCTAACCACTTTAAACCGGCTGGGGAGCAGGTACCGAAAGCTACAAGTTCAGTGCATGCCTGTCTTAGTCAGGGTTTCTACTCCTGCACAAAACATCATAACCAAAGAAGCAAGTTGTGGAGGAAAGGGTTTATTCAGCTCACACTTCCACATTGCTGGTCATCACCAAAGAAAGTCAGGACTGAAACTCACACAGGTAGGAACCTAGAGGCAGGAGCTCATGCAGAAGCCATGGGGGTGGGAGGATGCTGCTTACTGCCTTGTTTCCCCTGGCTTGCTTAGCTTGCTCTCTTATACAACCCAGGACTACCAGTCCAGAGATGGCACCACTCACAATGGGCCCTTTCACCCTTGATCACTAATTGAGAAAATGCCTTACAGCTGGATCTCATGGAGGCATTTTCTCAAGGGAGGTTCCATTCTCTATGAAAACTCTAATTTGTGTCAAGTTGACACACAAAACCAGCCAGTACAACTGACCCCTTGTCAATCTGACACACAAACATCACTATTAAGCCTCAACCCTTACTTTCTTATTCATCCCCAAGATCTAAATACAATTAAAAGTCTCACAGTCTTTATAAATTCTTACATATTAAAATTTCAATCCCTTTAAAATATCCAATCTGTTTTGAAATTCAAAGTCTTTTAACTGTGGGCTCCACTAAAATACTTTCTTACTTCAAGAGGGAGAAATATCAGGGCACAGTCACAATCAAAAGCAAAATCAAACTCTAACTGTCCAATATCTGGGATCCACTCAAGATCTTCTGGGATCTTCCAAGGGCTTGAGTCACTTCTCCAGCTTTGTCCTCTGTAGCACTCTAAGCTCAGGTTGATCCACTCCACTGCTGCTGCTGTTCTTGGTTATCATCCCATGATGCTGGCATCTCCAATATATTGGGGTCTTCTGCAGCAACTAGGCTTCACTAACAGCCACTCATAGGCTCTCCTCATGGTGCCAATACTCAAATTCTTTGCATGACCCCTTCAATACTGGGCTGTCAACTGGAACTGAGGCTTCACCTTCACCAATGAAGGCCTCTCATAGTGTCAAGCATCAGCTGCTACCCCTGCATGTTTTGAAAACTAGTACCACCTAGGTGACTCTTATACATTACCAAGTCTGGCTGCCAATATGAGGTACAACCATGGCTGCCTCTAGAACACAGCTTCTCTGTGCCCTCAGGAAACACTTCCCAGAAGATTTCACTTTCAGTGCTGTCTCCTCCTCCTCCTCTTCTTTTCTCTTTTTCTTCTTCCTCTTCCTCCTCCTCCTCCTCTTCTTCTTCTTCTTCTTTTGTTTTTTTTTTTCAAGACAGGGTTTCTCTGTATAGCCCTGGTTGTCCTGGAACTCACTTTGTAGACCAGGCTGGCCTCGAACTCAGAAATCCTCCTGCCTCTGCCTCCCGAGAGCTGGGATTAAAGGCATGCACCATCACCGCCCGGTGTTGGTCTCTTCTTAATGATTGCTAATTTCTTAGCTCCAGCTGACCAGTATAGATTGATCCAGTAACACAAAGGTTTTGCTTTAGTAGTTCTGGTATCCTGTAATGACAACTGATTCTTCAGCCCCAGCTAACCAGAACCACAGAATCTTTACAATCAAAAGAGCAATGGCCCTGATAAGAGTCTTTAATCATCTTCTGAAATTTCACAAGCCAGGCCTTCATCTTCTACACTGTTCTCAACATTATCTCCTACAGAACACCCTACAGAGCTCTTAACATCCCATTGCCTTCTCTAGCCCAAAGTTCCAAAGACCTTGCACAGTCCTCCCAAAACCATGGTCAGGCTGTCACAGGAACATCCCACTCCTGGTACCAATTTGTTTTTGTCAGGGTTTTTATTCCTGCACAAAACATCATTACCAAGAAGCAAATTGGGGAGGAAAGGGTTTATTTAGCTTACACTTTCACACTGCTGTTCATCACCAAAGGAAATCAGGATTGGAACTCCCCAGGTAGGAACCTGGAGCTAATGCAGAAGCATGGAGGGATGTTTCCTACTGGCTTGCTCCTTCTGGCTTGCTCAGCCTGCTTTCTTATAGAACCCAGGACTGCCAGCCCAGGGATGGCACCACCCTCAATGGGCTTCTAAAATATCTGCATCCCACCATTTGGTGATTAAGGTGGTACTATGGGATACTCCTAGGTACCAGACACTGCAGTAAGCAGGGAACAGAACCAAGCAGGTATAGTCTCTATTTGCATGATGCTTCATTCTAACATCAAAAACTTAAAAGGAAAGAAACTAGCTGTTCTTACACCCATCACTTTAAAAAGGCATGTGTGTGTGTGTGTGTGTGTGTGTCTGTCTGTCTGTCGATATCTGTGGTTGTGTGCCTGCCCAGAGGCCAGAAAAGGATGTCAGGTGTCCTCCTCTAGCACTTGCTACCTACTCCTTTGAAGCAGATGCAGTCTGTCCTGAACCCAGACCTCTTGCTCTCTCTGTTAGGCTAACAGCCAGTGGGCCCTGGAGATCCTGTCCCCACACCCTTAGAAGCTGGGGTCACAGGCATGTGTCAGATGACAGCTTGTTATGTGGGAGCAGGGGTCTGTCATTCAGTTCTTACGATTGCACACCAAGGACCATGTCACTCCCCTGACCGTATCACATTTAATCATTCAGAAAAATTGGTCTTGGAGGTGCCTATCAGACTTGCCCTTCGTGGGCCACAATTACATCATATGTAATCATCCTATCTGCAAGGGAATCTGGGAGCACAAGTCTCCAAATATTTCTGCTTCCATCAGGGCCAGTGGGGTGTACCATAGGAGAGAGGATGTAGGGCATGTCTGCTACAGGGTTTGACACAGGGCCGTGCAGATGTAGTCATTCAATAGCTGGTTTGAGACGAAGCATTAAAGTTGACAATCATTGTCTTAGGTCAGAATTCAACATTTACTTCCAAGCATTTTGAAAGTTATTTTGCTTATCTAGGTAATTGTATGGAGGATAGAGGATAACCTTGGGTCATCCTCAAATGATCTCCATGTTGGTTTACTGGAACCCAGTCTTTCACCAAGTTGGCTGAACTGGCTGTCCAGTAAGCCCTAGGATCTGCCTGTCTGTCTCCCCAACACTGCTATTAGAAACATACGCGCCTTCCCTTTCCATGTGGGTGCTGGGGATTGAATTCCGGGCCTCACGCCTGCCTGGCAGGCACTTTCCAGTCTAATCATGCATCTTTATTTTGTTTGTTTCTGTCTCTTTCCCTGATAGCCCTAATCGACCGTGTGTATAACAGCTCTAACATTCTAAACAAACAATAAATGCTTTGGGAATTCACCAAGAAACGCTGGATTGTTCCCTGGACTAAGTGATGACATTTAGTTTGCTCACCTGCAAAGAGCTACGACTGACTTCAGAAATGGCATCGTGCCCTGGGTTCTGTTCTGGTCATTCCACACCCTCCAGGCCAGAGCTGTGAACGTATGCGTTCTGTCAGCCTTCTCCTCGAGTTCCTCCTAACCTGGCCTGAGTCTCAGAGCTCTTTTGTCTGGGGCAAGAGCAAGGCTAAGTCTGGACCGTTTACTGTACTTTTCTGCAGGCAATAAAGCCTCGGTTCTTTCTATCAGTACTGTCCAAAGGGCAAATATAAAGTGATGGCTAGGGGAGGGGCACTGTCTGGGCAGGAAGGCAAGGAGGCAGCCTCTGACAGCTGTTCACACTTTCCCACACAGCTGGGAGACACTGGCCAAGTCTCCCAGCCCACCGGTGCCTTGTCTGGCACACTGCTCAGTTAGCCCTCCTCCCATCCTCAAGCTAAAACAGTTGGCTATCATTACACATCAGGGGCTGAACCACCCCAAGTCCCTTGAACAGTCCTGCTGAGGGGCATGTCTTCTCCAGGTCAGGAGTTCAACAGAGGTTAGCAGAGACAGTTAAACGGTGGGCAGAAGGCAAGGAGGGGAGAGAAGAAATATTAATAGATGATTTCAGAGGCCATTTCTGGTGTGTGTGTTCTGGCCAAGAAAGTAAGCAAAAATTCACTCTGTGATATATTGTACATAATGCACTAAAAGAATGCATGACTAGCTGAGGTGCGTCCAAGTGTAGATCACATTTCTACATATCTGTTCCTGTCACCCTACTAATAAGGATGGGGAGTTCAAAACACCAAAGGGACCAACAAAACATGAATTATGTATTTGAAATGTATTAAGTGGATGACATATCTTGTGTGTTTTCCTTACCTTAGATTCATCTGCCTCGTGTCTCCCCCTGTAGCTGTCAACTCCCTGAATACAGAAGATGCGTGTGGCAGATGTTTAAAACAAGAGCTGGACAAAGCTTGTACTTAGCACTGGTTTCCATCTCTAGCATCACACACACTGGGAATGGTGGTGTTTGCCTGTCATTTCAGCTCTTGGGAGGTAGCAGCAGGAAGATTATGAGTTCAAGGTCACCCTTGATGTTCTAGGCCAGCTCACCAGCTTCAAACAACATCAGAAAAAGATCATCTATATATATATATTTTCTGACAGAGTATCACTCCATATGCAAGGCTGACCTCAAAAAATGTGGTAATCCTCCTGCCCCAGACTCCTGGTTTCTGTCTAACCTTGAATCAGATCCACCAAATGTGGCTTATGGAATTTTTTTAATTTAAATTTTATATACTCTTGTGTATGGGTGTTTTGTTCACATGAAGTCTATGCACTGCCTGTGTGTCTGGTGCCTTTTGAGGCCAGAAGGTGTAGCATCCCTTGAAACTGGAATTACAGATGGTTGTGAGTTGCCATGTGGGTGCCAGGAATTCAAACTGGTCCTATAGAAGAGCTGCTAGTGTTTTTAACTGCTGAGCCATCTCTCTACCCTCGAGTATTTTTTTAAAGGACCGTGTAAGTATGCGTGTTCATGGACTGTATGTAGTATATATGTGTGTATGTTTTAGACGTGTGTGTGTAAGTGTGAGTGTGAGTGTGTGTGTGTGAGTATGTGTGTGTGAGTGTGTGTGTGTGTGTGTGTGTGTGTGTGTGTGTTCCTACAGACCAGAGGTTGATGTGCATTTTTATCTGTTTGTTTTTCTGAGTCAGGGTATTTCACCAAACCTAAAGCGTGCTGGCTGGCTAGGGTGGCTGGCTAGCAAGCTTCTGAGCCCTAACGGTGTTGCAGGCATGCGCCACCAAACCCCGCTTCTTATGTGGGTGGTAGTGAGGTTCTAAGCTCAAGTCCTCACGCATGTATGATGGGCACTTTTCCCATGGAGCCATTTCCCTAGCCCCAGATTATGGTTACTTTAAAAACTCTGTGCTATGAGGGTACACCATAAAGTAGCAAGCATGTCAGAACAGAAAAGTCTAGACTCTCATCCCGCTTCATAAATAATTAGCAGGGAGATTTTTGAGCCTTGACTCAGTCTCCAGTGTCTTTCACTCCCTTGGAAACTTAATTACAAAGAATTCTGTTTCCCTAGTGTTTACCCCTGCACACTCAGTTTTGATTCAATAGGAGCTCTCTGACCATCTCATTTATGAATCTCATTTAAAAAAAAACCCCACAGGCTGATATGTCTTACAAGCGTTCACGACCGGCCAGGAAAGACGCAATAAACCGGAATCTTCTGCGGCAAAACTTTATTGCTTACATCTTCAGGAGCAAGAGTGCAAGAGAGCCAGAGCGCAAGAGCGCTAGAGTGCAAGAGCAAAAGCAAGAGCCAGAGCAAGAGAGAGAATGGCAAAACCCCGTCCCTTTTAAGGAGAATTATTCTCCGCCTAGGACGTGTCACTCCCTGATTGGCTGCAGCCCATCGGCCCAGTTGTCGTCACGGGGAAGGCAGAGCACATGGGGTGGAGAACTACCCTTGGCACATGCGCAGATTATTTGTTTACCACTTAGAACACAGGATGTCAGCACCATCTTGTAACGGCGAATGTGAGGGCGGCTCCCCACAGATCCCCCTTTTCTTTTAATAAGAGCAATAGGCCACCCATATTAATGAGAGTGGAGATAGAGGTCAAATCCCCAGTGTGCAGGTAAAGGAGCCGTACACATAACCTCCTTCCAGGCTCATCACCCAGAGGGGTCCTGGTCTGGTCCCGTGTCGTTTTACCTGGGGAGAAGGACACTTGGACACTCAACCTTCTTGAAAGATGACATGTCTCCCTAGAATAGGCTCATATATGTCGCAGAGCCCTTCTACTGCAGTGCTTAGCCGTGCAACTCTCTCGGGCTGCTGAAGCACACTCACTCTATCCCGTGCAATGAGACTAGCCTCGTGGGGTGCAAGAGCTGAATGGCCAGCGACCTATTGCTTAAGCATAGATAACCATATATCAGGGGAAGCACCATGTTCTAGAGCTGCAAGTGCCTGGGCAATAACCACCTTGTCTCTCCTAGTTTGGGCCTTAAGCTTACAGACCAACCAGAGAAGCAACACTAATCCACAGCAAAGTGTATCTCCAAATAATCTCAATCCCACCCATTCTTTAAAGAAGGAAAATGCTGAGGAGATCCAATTGGGTAATCCTTTGGTCAGGGACAGGTCCAAGCGCGTGGAGTTGACCTGAAGTCTCAATTCCCGAAGGGTCTGTTCAAATTCAGCCGTCCAATTCTGTAACATATACTGAGAAAGACTTTTTGACAAATTAGCTGCCCTAGTAAATTTCTCATACTGAATGGAAGTAATGGACAATCCCGGAAACTTTTGTTCACATCCCAGATGAGCTATTTGCCATAATACATCTAGTTGTTCCTGGACAAGATCTATGCGTTGATTAATTTCTGCCCATGGAGCATTTTTGGGATTGGAGGATGGCGGCCGCTAAGCCTGCATTGGTGAGAGGTCCGCCAAGCTCCCGACAAACCCTGAGCCAGTCTTGTAAACCTTTGTTCTTTCTTGGGGCTATGGCCGCTCGGCACTCCTGTGTTCTACCAGAGGTGCGGCTTGCTCTGAATCTGCAAAAATACGCTCTGCTGCCTCTGTCATTCTGGCCACAAAATCTGAGAATGACTCCTGAGGTCTCTGGACGATCTTTGTTAGTTGTCCAGTGGCTTCACCTGCTTGGGAGAGCGCCTTCCAAGCCCTAATAGCCTTTTCATCTGATTCAGAACTATTAAGAACTGGCTCCTTGAGCTCATCTAGTGATGAGTATAGGCTCCTTCTCCTAGAAACCTCCGCTAATTGATCTTTTTTCTTTTCTTTTTTCTTTTCCTTCCTTCTAATCTCTCCCCAGGTATTCTTACCTGACCTTAACTTTTCCTCGGGTTCAAGACCCTTGGAAAGGCCTGTATACTTATTCTGTGCACCATATTTCCTCTTTGCTCCTACTCTCTCTCCCCGCTTTACTTCTGATAGATTGCCCTGAATTTCATCCAGAATTTTCAGCCCTGCCTTAACCACTTGATAACATGTGAAAAGGAACAAAAAGGCTCCTAACACTAGAGAAAGTTCAAGGCCAAACATACCTTGTAAAGCTATTTCCCACTTTACTTCTGATAGACTATCTTGAATTTCGTTAGAAAGTTCAAGGCCAGACGTACCTTGTAAAGCTATTTCCCACTTTACTTCTGATAGACTGTCTTGAATTTCGTTAGAAAGTTCAAGACCAGACTTACCTTGTAAAGCTATACTTACGGGTACCCTGTTCCCCAGCTGAAGAGTTCTGAATTCACGCAGTTGAATCCTTCTCAACAGTCTGTTTTACGGAAACACTTCATTACCACCATTCCCCAGCTGAAGAGTTCTGAATTCACGCAGTTGAATCCTTCTCAACAGTCTGTTTTACGGGAACACTTCATTACCACCATTCCCCAGCTGAAGAGTTCTGAATTCACGCAGTTGAATCCTTCTCAACAGTCTGTTTTACGGGAACACTTCATTACCATGACCCGCAGTTCTGGTTCCGGAATGAGGGATCTTCCTTGCGCCGGTGATGGTAACCGTCCAGGGTTTTCTCATCCCAGGATTTCTCGTCACGGGTTTTCTCGTCCCGGGTTTCGGCACCAACTCTTACACGCGTTCGCGCAACCGGCCAGGAAAGACGCAGCAAACCAGAATCTTCTGCGGCAAAACTTTATTGCTTACATCTTCAGGAGCCAGAGAGCAAGAGAGCAAGAGCTCTATTGCTTACATCTTTAGGAGCCAGAGCGCAAGAGCGCTAGAGTGCAAGAGCAAAAGCAAGAGCCAGAGCAAGAGAGAGAATGGCAAAACCCCGTCCCTTTTAAGGAGAATTATTCTCCGCCTAGGACGTGTCACTCCCTGATTGGCTGCAGCCCATCGGCCCAGTTGTCGTCACGGGGAAGGCAGAGCACATGGGGTGGAGAACTACCCTTGGCACATGCGCAGATTATTTGTTTACCACTTAGAACACAGGATGTCAGCGCCATCTTGTAACGGCGAATGTGAGGGCGGCTCCCCACAGATATGGGTTTGTCTAGATCTCATTTAATTTTTTTTTTAAGTTGATGTTGAAAATTCAGAGTAGAATTTAAAAGTGCCAGTTCTGGTTTAGCACTGTGCTTAACATCTTTGAAACTTTAAACCTGGTTTACCCAAAGATTTTTACAGCTGTATGTACACACACACACACACACACACATTCACATGCATGAGAGAGAGAGAGAGAGAGAGAGAGAGAGAGAGAGAGAGATTTGAAAAATGTTATGACAAATATCCATTCTCTATGTTGAAGACATAATCCACATTGATATAAGACTGGCTTCAAGAAACAGTGGGAAAAACTGAACAACTGTCCATTTAGATCAGAGGAGAAAGAATCCTATTTGAGGGAGACCATACTTTTGTATTTAGATCTGTGACTTCTCTCGCTCTTTAGGACTAGGGATCACTGCGGCAGGGCAGGGAATACTAAGGAGGAAATGGATGCAGCCCCAGGCCTGCCTCACTCCCACAGGGGTGTCCCTGTCGGTAGTGGGTGTGATGGCTAACATTGCTCTGAAAACCATGGTGGTAGTTCTGGATTTTATCCAGCATGTAGTATGACCTCAGAGAGAGGGAGACAGACAGACAGACAGACAGACACACACACACCAGAGGGGAAGGAGGGAGGGAGGGAGGGAGGGAGGGACGGAGGGAGGGAGGAGGTTGTATGCAAGTGCTTATGTGTTTGCAAGGCTGTTGGAGAATGACAGTTGCCCTCTCTCTATCAGTCCCCTCTGTATTCTCTTGAAACAGGGTCTCTCCCTGAACCTGGAGTTGACAATTTTCAACTAGGATGGCTGGCCAACAAGTCCCACAGGTTCTCCTGTCTCCATCCCCCATAGTGCTGGGCTGTACGTGACATTTTAGGAGTGTTCAAGGATCTGAACTCATGCCTGCCCAGCAGCTGTTCTTACTCAGTAAGCCATCGCCCTAGATTCACCCCTGCTTCAAGAGTTACAAGCTGGGCAGTGATGTGGTTTGCTGTCCATATCTAAAAGATGATTCTGGCCACGGAGGAAACAGCACACAGAAAGGCAGCAGTCAAGGCAGCTGGGAGAGGTGCTGTCATGGCCAGTGCCTGGGGTGAGGAGGGTGAGGAGGGTGAGGAGGGTGAGGAGGCAGTGATGGGGAGGAGGAAGGACTTGATGTATCTTTTGTACAAACTGCCTATCCACTAGATACAAAGTTACATGAAGGACTAGTCAAGGAGAGTTCTGGGATTTGGGGCATTATTAAATGTTATTTATTATTAAATGTTGCTACCTTTTAGCATGGGAAAACTTGGAGAAGATAAGGCTTTACCGCAGTTACCAGGGCAGCCATAATTGTGCATTTAACTCTAGGCAGGTTCTTTTGGAAATCTGTTACCAGCCTACGGGATTCAGGCTTTAAACACGGATTGCACATCAGATAAGAGTCAGTGTCAAGCCTTACCGAGGCAGTCTGGACAGAGAGAGAGAGAAGAGAAGGCAGATCCAGTGTCAGTGCTAGACCAACAGTAAGATGTAGGGTAAAGGAAGAAGGGTCAGGAAAGTTCCCACACGGACCTGAGCAAGAAGAGCTTCACTAAGTAGGAGGCAGCCAAACAGAAAGCCAGGCGAAGAGAACAGTGGGCAGTGTAGACATGGTGATGGGCGTGTGTGGGCATGAGCAGGTGTGTATGGGCATGAACAGGTGTATGTGGGCATGAACAGGTGTATGTGGGCATGAGCAGGTGTGTGGGCGCATGAGCAGGTGTGTGGTCATTGAGTAGGTGTGTGG
Source organism: Mus musculus (assembly GCF_000001635.26). Lineage (NCBI taxonomy): Eukaryota > Metazoa > Chordata > Mammalia > Rodentia > Muridae > Mus > Mus musculus. Next base: position 118,206,660 of record NC_000075.6, on the reverse strand, counting down.
GCACATGAGCAGGTGTGTGGGAGCGTGAGCAGGTGGGTGGGCATGAGGAGGTGTGTACACATGAACAGGTGTGTGTGGGCATGAGTGGGTGGGTGGGTGTGAGCAGGTGTGTGCGCATGAGCAGGCTCTGCAGTGAGCAGCTACAGGGCTGAGCTTCTTTGGAGAGCTTGAAGCGCAATCATGCATCAACTGGGGGAAAGCGCTCTCACCATTCTGCCTTGGATCCTCCCACTTGAAGAAGTCAGGTTTTCCTTAGCCTCTTCTCCTGTTGCTGGTTTTCATCCTCCTATTCTTTTCCAAGGCAGTTGCATGACTTGGCTGAGTTCACTCTGCTTTGTCAGTATACTTCAGGGCCCGAGGTTATCTCAAGATGGTGTGTTGGAGCCTGTACAAGTTTCATTTATTTAAAACATGGACTTGGTAAAAAGAGTCTCTGGAGATGTAACACCTTCCTCCTGTGGCAGGCGCAGGGAGGGGAAACAGACCATACATAGCAAATATCATTTACACCGTTCTAACACGTTCCTAGCACTCTTACCAAACCCTAATGAAGGACTGAGAAGATGCACAGGCAGATGTTTTGAGATTACAAAACCAAGTAAGGAAGTTGAAGAGAAGTTACTATCACACACATCACCTCCTTGCTTTGAAGAGATATCAATATCTATAATATTAAAATAAAAAATAAACAGGTTTATACCTGTAAAATAGAAAAAAATACTGTTGTATTATGCTAGTTAATACTGATTGTCAACTCAACAGGATTTAGAGTTCCTCAAGGGGCAAGCCTCTTGGATATCTGTGAGGGATTTTCTATGTTAAGAAAACTAGAGTGGTAAATGCAGGTGGTGCCATTCTGTGGACTGGAGTCCTAGACTGAACAACAACAAAGAAGTGAGCTGAGTACCAGCACTGAGCAGCATCACTGAGCACCAGCACTGAGCACATTCCAGTACTGAGCACCAACACTGATAACCATGAGCACTGAGCACCAGCACTAAGCATCAGCACTGACAACTATCAGTAATGACAACCACCAGCATTGAGCAGCAGCACTGATCACATACCAGCACTGAGCACCAACACTGATAACCACCAGCACTGAGCACATACCAGCACTGAGTACATACCAGCACTGAGCACCAGCACTGAGCATCAGCACTGAATGCCAGCAGTACTGGTCCCTCTCTGCTTCTTGATTGTGGACACAGAGTAACCAGCTACCTCATGGCTTCCCAGTCATGGTGGTCTGTACTTCAAACTGTAAGATAAAAGAGAACCTTCATTACATACTTTGGTCATCTATTTAATGACATTAGCAACAGCACTAATACAATCCTGTCTCCTTCAATGTCACGGTGACCCCACAATTTTGAGAATTCTGGAACCAGCTAGATCATTGCAACTTAAACTTAAGTCCAAGCTTCAGACAAAGGAAGGAATTTTATCTCTCTTTGAACATGGGCTGCCTTACTCTGGGCTTATGTGGACTTCAACTAGGAGAGGCACATCTAACCCACTTCCTACCTCAAGAGCAGAGGTTACCCCAATTCAGCTGCCGAGCTTTACACACAACGTGTCAAGAGCGGACACCATTCTGGGTCATGGCTAACAGGAGCAGGGAGGTACCACCACCATAATTCTGTGTCATGTATTACAACACCCATCATTTAGATACAGCTATCAAGTCTCTCCATTAAAACATGCCCTCTTCAAGGAAAAAAATGTAAAAGCCAATGAACTGTCACCGCCCTGGGTATACGCCTATGAAAATAAATTGATATGCTGCATATCATGTATCTCTCTCTGAGGTGTGCAGCAGAGCCATCCGATGGCATCAGCTGGCCCCTGTCCTTTCTGTCTCGCTTGAGTTTCTTGGAAATAAATATGTGGAGTGTACAGCGCCCGAGGTACAAAGTCTGGCAGACCTGCTGTGCCCCTCTTCTGCCTAGGGCTGGGTGCTGTGCTGTGATGCGGCTCAGCATGCCCTGGGAGGTATGTACCGAGGGTAAGTGTTTCCAGGGACCCTCAGCTGTATTGCAGTGTGGAGCACACACAGAATGAACTCCACCCAGCCTGGGCAATTTCCCGGAGTCTTGAAGCACTGGCTTGGTGTGGATCCTTGTCCTCTTCTTTACCCTTGCTGTCTCTGAGGTAATGGGTCTGTTTGCCGGACTTGTGAGGTGCTCCGTCTCACAAGACTCATACAGTTGGTAGGGAACCTTTGCAAGGTTGTGGTCAACTTTGTCAGCCCCCCTTCTCTCTGTCTCTTTGTCTTTCTGTGTCTCTGTCTGTGTGTCTCTATGTGTCTTTCCATCTCTCTCTGTCTCTCTCCATCTGTCTCTGTCTCTCCCTCTCTTCATGCTATAGAGGATACAAAGTCAGGTCTTTCCTATCCCAGCCTATCTTGTAGCCTAAAATGGCCATGGAATCCAATTCAAGCCAAGGATACATAGACAAGAAAGCTAAGATGATTTGTGAAAGATTCTGTCTTTCTTTTAAAAGGAAAGAGTCATGTTTGTGTGTGTGCATGTGTGCCTTTGTGTGTGTGTGTGTGTGTGTGTCCCCGTCCCCTTCTTTCTCTCCTGCCTCCACTACTTCCAAAGTTTGGACTTAAATCATAAATGGCCATGGGGTGGCCAGGATGGCCTATTGTATAATGTGGCTTTCATGAACACTGATGTCTGAGTTTGATCCTCAGGACCCACAGGTGGAATGAGAGAATCGACTCCTACAAGACATCCTCTGATCTTCACATGAGCACCACGGCTGCACATGTGCACACAAAATAAATACATTGTAATTAAGGAAAGAGGAATTCTTTCATCTATTCAGTTTGGTTTCTTAAGTTTATTTCCCTTTATTCTTTGTACAGTGGGAAACACACTTTCTATTAGTAAAACCTTGATTCAAGAATGGATATATTTGTTTATTTAACTAGTTCTCTCATTATATCAAATGCCCACTCTTCATAACTGATAGCACTGTGTCTCATGATGCTCAGTATAACCAATGATTTTGGTTCCTTCTTACCATTGATCTGGGAAGAATACAAAGTTGGTCCACAAATGCCACTCGCAGCATGAAATCAAGAGTTATGCTGCTAAACCAGGCACTGTGGGATACATGCCTCTAATCCCAGCTTCCAAGAGGTAGAGACAGGTGAAGCTCTGTGAATCCAGGCCAGCCTGGTCTAGGAGGTGTGCTGGAGGCAGTGAGCATGCTGAGCACACAAACGAAGAGAATAGTACACCCAAGCACTGCAGCCCTAGACGCCTCCTTTGTTATAACACAACTTGTCTTGCCTGCTCGGGAGAAGACAAATGTAGTACTCCTGTCCCACTTGAGGAGGAACTCAGAGTTTGAAATCATGCATCTAAAAGTCTCAAGGCCAAAGACCTCAGGTCAGTGGAACCAGCAAGCTTTACCGTCCTTAGAATCTTGTCGCTGACTTGTTTATATTTAGTATATCTTATGAGTTAGATAGCTTTCTAAAAGGCACTGTTACCTGCTTTGTGTGAATTCTGGTGGAAGATCCTATGCAATCTCCTGAAGTATAAAATAAATTCATTCTTTCATTCCCTCCCCACTCCCTCCCTCCCCACACCCTCCCTTCCCCTGCCTCTCTACTTCTTCCCTCTTCCTTCTCTTCCTCTCTCCGTCCCTTTCGCTTTCCCTCCCTTCCTCCTTTCCTCCCCACTCCTTCCTTCCCTTCTTCCCTCTCTCTCCCTCCGCCTCTTCTCCTAGGAATTGAATCCTGGCCCTTTTGCACCCTGTGCATGTTGGCCAAGTGGTGGCTAACCACTGAGCTATACTATAAGCCCTTAGTTTACTCTCTGTAACAGTACTATAACCCAAGGCATTCCTAATCCTCTAATGGCAGAAAGGTGGGAAACACAAGCCTTTCAAAATTTCAGCCATAATACACTTAGAGTCCTCCTCTTATAAATCTCAATTTCCAGAAAAGCTATCTTTTATTTTAAAGGAAGAGAGTTTTTAGAATTTTCATATAACCATTGACATACTAAAATGTCACGGTCAAGATGCTAGGCTTGGCTGGTATTAACATCTTTAACAAGTTAGACGTGAAAAGGTATCCCTTGACAGTCAATTAGGTTACTTTCTCTGCTTGCCTAATGACTGCAGGACCCTTTGCTGTGAATTCTGGGGGTAAGATTTGAAGTGTGACTTTAGCTGCTTTCTAAAAAGGCGTGTTCATTATAGTATACCAGTGGCAGATGCATATATTATGTGATCTCTAAATCCATGGATGAAAAAGGCACAGATAAGCATCCACTGCATTCTATGTTTTATATCATAGTAAGTATCCATATATCTTACTAGTTTTATGATCTATAATTTTAGTTGACTCACATTGGGGTCCAAAAAATCCCTATTTATCAATGAATGCATTTATTCTGAAAACTAGAAATTTGGATATTAAATTATGTGTGATGCTTTCAAGGAAAGAGGTTTTCAATTTTTTTAAATTAAGATTTATTTTTATTCATATGAATGTTTTGCCGGCATGTATCCATATGTACCATGTTCATACTTGGTCCCATGGAGGTCAGAAGAAGGGGTCAAACACCCTGGACCTGGGGTTGTGGATGGTTGTGAGCCACCTTGTCAGTGCTGGGGAAAGAACCTGAGTTCTCTGCAGGGCCTACAAGGTGTGTGGGTGCATATGGAGACCATAGGTCAACCCTGGCTATCATTCCTCAGAAGTCGTCTGGGTTGTTTGTTTGTTTGTTTTCAAGTGTGTGATTGTGTGTGTGTGTGTGTGCGCGCGTGTGTGTATGCTGTGTGTGCCTGTGTGTGAAGCCTGAAGTGAAATCACTAGATGCCTGAAGCAGACACTGGGGATCTTCTTCAGTTGCTTTCTACCATGTCCACTGAGGCGGTCTCTCAATGAATGCTTAGTCTAGCTAGCCAGCGTGCTCAGCTTACTCTGTAGCCTCAGAAGATTCCCACTTTCTTGTGAGGAGCGGGTGTGGCGGCAGTCCCAAAGGTGCCAGGGACTGCAGCTAAGTCGTATGACTTGCACCTGACTTCCTCATATAAGCCACAAACATCTTGAGAGCTGCGCAGGTGTACCAGGATACTGGTGAATCCATTTTGATGGAGATATGCCCCTGCTGCCCTGATTAGTTGAAGCTGCGTACCTGGTGAGGTGGCGTGGCCTGCTGTGCGTGGATGGGAACTGAGAGTATAAAAGAGTGAGAGACCCAGGGTTCGGGGGAGATATAAACAAGGGAGATATAAACAAGGGAGATATAATGAGTGAGCAGCTAATCAGGAGCTGACACGTCACATGGAGGGGTATATAAGCAGCATTATTTTCCTTGTTCGTTGTTCTTCTTCTTTCGCCTATGCAATCAATGCTCTCCCAATAAACGTGTGCAGAAGGATCCTGTTGCAGCATCGTTCTTCCTGGCCAGTTGAGCGCGTGCAAGACTTTCTGAGCTCTGGAATTGTGTGTGCACTGGCACACTCACTGAGCATTGACACGGGTTGTGGGGACTGGAGCACCTGTCCTCATGTGTGCTGCTTACATGATACTTAACTGAGCCATCTCCCTTATTTTTTAAGACAAGGTCTCTCCCACTGGAACCTGGGATTCACAGATTCAGCAAGGCTGTCTGGCTAGCAAGCCCCAAGGATCCACAAGAGCACACCGCCACACACAGCTTTTGTTTGTTTGTTTGTTTGTTTGTTTGTTTTTCCCATGGGTAATAGGATACAACTCAGATTCTCATGACTGCAACACCTCCTTAGATATCACAGGGGCTTCTAAGAAGACTACCGCCACTTTCATGTATTTGCCATGGTAAGGCATGCCTTCTTGGATGTTGTCTCTCACAATTGATCAATATTTAAAAATCATATAAAGACCTTTAGCTGAAGAGCTACTGGCAGTTGAAGGCTTCTGGTGGAGGAAGAGGCACTTTTAAAATGGTATGTCCCCTGGAGTGTTGATCATACTTCAGTGGATGGTCTCATATCTGGGAGTATATGGTCAGCACAACCTGGCCTCCGTGGATTGTTCAAAATAGAAATCAAAGGAGGACATAGAGTTGGGAAGGGGTGGGCAGGTGGGGGTGGGTGAGTGTGTATCTGAAGATATATATATAGGCAGAGAGAGGACAGAGACAGAGAGAGACAGAGACAGAGAGACAGGGAGAGAGAGGCAGAGACAGAGAAACTATTCTCAGCCAGCTGTAGTGTGCACATGTAATGTCATCACTCAGAAGGCTGAAACGAAGGATTGTGGGTTTGAAGCAAGCCAGATATACATAGTAAGACCCCGTCTCTAGTCCTAGAGTTGTCTCTGCATTTCTCCAGAAAGCAGCTACAGTTGCTGTTGGGAAGGTCAATTCCACAAAAAAAATCTCCTGTTTTCTTAACTATAACCTATCTTTCTTAAGTCCTTTCACATTCCCAACACTCCAAAAAAATCCCATATATGCCTTAGCCTATATACTTTCAGGCACTGTGTCTTTGTGTGTAGCTTAGTTACACATAAAGCTTAGTTGGAGGGAAGCTCTCACGTTCTGGTTTCACTTCTGTTGCTGTGATGAATACCCTGACATAAGTGACTTGGGAAGAAAGGGATTAATGGCAGTTCACATTTCCTGGTCACATTCCATCAGGGCAGGAAATGCACAGGGGCAGCAAGAGCAGGGGCAGCTGGCATGTCACGCTCACATGCAAAGGTGAGAGAATGAGTTTGTGCACGCTCACTTGCTGTGTTCGGCTGTTCAGCTTGGTTCTTGCACTCGCATAGCTTAGGACCCTGCCTTAAGAACGGAGCCACCCATGCTGAGCTGGGTCTTCCCACACTAGTGGGGATTCCCACAATTAGGAGCATCTGGATCCTCCAAGATCCAAACCAGTTCTTCACTGGGACGTTCTTTTGAGGTGATTCTAGACTGTGCTGACATTTAAGCTGGCTTCACACCATTTTCTCCATGTTTCCTCACTGAGATGTCTACTGATCAATTATTAGATCTTTGCTTCTTTCTTTCTTTTCCTTTGTAATTAATTAATTAATTAATCATGTACCCCTCCTTCGTTCAGATCCAGGGACCACTGTTCTCATACGCTGTTTCCTTCCTCTGTCTGTCCATGCACCTGGAGTTCCCAATCTACAGGCTCCTGTTTGCTGATCCATCTCTCTTCTTCATCAAAGCACACAAGGCAACCGCGGAGCACAGTGAAGAACAGTTTTTAGAGCATGCCTCCAGCTCTGAAGCCATTTCTCTGTTCCACAGACCAAAGGGTACACACTGAGTGGGAGCTCCACTGGAGTCATGAGACTGAGAGGCAGGACTCTGAGAAGTGTGACACCGGTCAATGGTCTCTGAGTGTGTGAGAAGCAAATTCAATTAGAAAGAAAACACATACAATGGATCCACGGTATTTCTTTGCCTGTGTAGCTTCAGACTACTTCATGTGGTCTCAGTTCTGAATGTAAGACTCAAGCACTTTGCACTATGGAAGATATACGTATAGCTTATTGGCAAATGTTTTATTTACATATCTATTATGCATATTTATACATATATATGCACACACACACACACACACATATATATTATATCCAGGGTCACTAAAAATTCTCCAGTGAACAGATATCAGGAATGAAAAAAGTTTAGAAAGCCCCATAAACATATATGCAGTGTATGCCCACCACTAATCTATTTTTCATGTGTGAATGTGTGCACACACTGTGAGCACATACACATGCATGCATGAATGCACACATACCATGAGCTCACACACACATGCACACACCATGAGCACACACACACATGCACACACCATGAGCACACATACATATGCATGCACACACGCATGCATAAACATGGGCACACTCACATGCACATACCATAAACACATACAGACATGAACACACATACACACACTATGAGCACACACACATGCACATACCATGAGCACACACACACACATACACACATGTCCACACCATGAGCACATACACACATACACATACACACACATGCATACACATGCACACACATACATGCATACACTATGAGCACACACACACACTGGTACACAGTCACTGAGACATGACTTTCCTCCCATGTGATACATTATCACAATTTGTCCATCTCCTTCTGTATTCCTACTTTATTCAAGTCAAACATCTAGATTCATTGATAAAAGAGGGTTTTTTGTTTTTGTTTATTATATGTGTTTTGCCTGAGGATTGCTTTTGAAGAAAAGTGGTCAAAGATAATTTTATTCACTTATTTGAAAGAAAAAATCTCCAGGGAAACAACTGAAGGACAGGTGTTCTTGTGATTGTGACAGGAGCCCAATGCAGTTGCTGAGAACTGAACTTGGGTCACTTGCTAGAGCAGTAAGTACTCCTAACAGCTGAGCCATCTCTCCAGTTTCTAGATTAATGTTAGATAAGTATTCTCCAGGTAAATATGCCGAGACGGCAGAAACATTCTCTCCTGACTCTCACTTAACTACATGTGGCCACTAAGCATGGCAATGCGACTGATCAGCTGAATTTTTAGTTCAGTTTCATTTTAATTGATTTAAATATTAATTCGATACTTGCGATGGCCGACAGACAAGGCAACTGTAGACAGCGAAAAGTGGAGAAGCTAAAGCAAGATTTCGGCCAAACAGTCTGGCATTTCCAGCACAGATATAGGTTTAGTGTCTCTTCACTCACAGACAATTAAATGTGATCCATCATGCCATCTGTGGGCCCGCGGATCCCAGCTGAGGAGTCAGACTACTGTAACCCTGCAATGTCCAGCGACATGACAGATCCGTAAGTGACTTTATTTATCATAAGCAAACGTCCTTTGCTAGCATCACAGCTATGGGATCCTAGTGACAGAGACCTTCAGTAATGCTTCCCCACCACAGTGCACTTATTAACAGGTAAGGTTTGAATAGAAGGTAAACAAAATTTTACAAGATTGTTTTAATGTATCACAAGTACCTGGCAGCAGTGATTACTCCAGAGGGACTGAATACAGTGTTTGTGTTCACAACTGAGCTTCAGTGTAACTCAGAGTACTATAAACTACATCAGCAGGAACCTCATTTTGAACTATAATTCCACCATGAAGCATCACTTACTTGTCGGGCTAAATAAATGTTTATGTTTAAAGCCCACGAAATATGAGGAAAGTCTGGATTTCTCTATATGTGAGACCGTGGAAATCAAGTACCCCTAAAACGCCTGTTCCCGTTTACTGAAGGGCACTAATGGCTTTAATAAGAGGGGAATTTTGTGCTTGAGGCAAACTGATTGACCTTGACAATAGGAGTGTAAACAAGAGCCTGATGAATATTAATTTTTTCCCTTTCCTGCATTAGCTATAGCTGTTGACTAATTCACGCTGACACATGGTCAAATTAACAAGCACACTTGTAAGACTTTTCCCATTGTTTGAATTACCCACAGTATTTTGGGGCCTTGGTAGGTTATTATTGGCAAGCTGTCATCGTTTCTTAGAAACCTTCCAGGTTACCTTTCAATCCATCATGTGTGTCCATGCTCACATCCTAAGTGTTTCCTTTGAAGTGGGCGCGTGCACTCCCAATACCTTCCACTGGGATCCTGGACACTAGGTCAAGATGTAATCTCCATTATTATGTTCACACTGGGCTAAACTGGTTTTCAGCAGCACCAGTGCACGGCAGGCTTGATGCACCCAGAGTGTCATACTCAACCGAGTGCCACTTTCATCCTGCCCTTGCCATCTGTAGAATGACATCAAAGGAGAGAAGGCAGAAGCAGATGGTACCGTGGTTTATGAGAGCAAAAGTCACACCCACAGTGCGCCACTGATCGAGGAAAGTGAGGTGAGGCCCAGATAGAGAGCAAAAAGAAAGTAAAGCAGAGTCATGCTAGAACTGTGACCTACTGAGCCCTCCCTCCTGACAGGAGCAGCAGGCCATACCATGCCACCTCCCCATTCCCAGCACAAGCTTCCTGCAGGTCTTGTCATGGTTTGTAAGACTCCTTGGCTTTAGAAGATCTTTTCAGGTAGTTGGCACCACTCAGGTCCAGCCCCATTTTGCCCAGAACTTGAAGTAGGTGTGAGCAGAGATCCAATTTAAGAGAAGGATATATGAAAGGGCAAAGTTAGAGCTACTGGAGATGTGCATTTTTACATATATATGCATATAACCACATAAACATACATGGGGTTGGGGAGATTGGGGTTTTACAGGGAAATCTCTGAAATGAAATTTAGATAAAACTCTTTCTATCAGTCTCTATATCACAGTAGAAATGTGGGAAAGTCATCCAGTCTTGGCAGCAACCATGGAGAAGGCCAGAGCATCAGGTATATCACTTGCTTCTAAGCCTTAAAATGATTACAGTTGTTTTACAAGTAGCCACCTTTCCTACCACAAGAAAGACCATTAACTTATCCACAGTGCCTAGCTTTTTCTGTCATAAAGATGAGTGAAATTCTTTCTTTGCAGGAAAATGGCTGAAAGTAGAAATCATCATGTTAAACAAAATAAGCAAGCTTAAAAGAACTCTACTGTAGCTAAGATGTATATTAGCTCTGCCAAGGAACTTGGAGAAGTAAAGAGAAAGGCCAGCAAAAGCATTCAGTGGTAAAGGCAAGTGGCCAAGCCTGATGGTCTGGGTTTGTTTGATCCCTAGGTCCCATATGCCATAGAGAATTGAACTCTGAAAGTTGTCCCCTGACTCCCACATGCATTCTATCCACTATACACGTCAACTAACTAAATACATGTAAAAGAAAAATCTAAAGGCTATGGAAGTTAAAGGAAGAATATTAGAGACATGAAAGTCATAATGAGAGAGAAACTAGAGATACGAGGTGGTAACCGAAAGGTGACATTACACGTGGGTATAAAAGAAATGATAACAGAAGGATGACATTACACGCAGGTATAAAAATGCCAATGAAAACTGAAACTCAGTACTTTGTATCATATACACTAATAAAAAATTCTCTTATATATTTTATCTTTTACTTTAAATTTATGTGTATGTGTATCTGCATATATGTATGCATATCTCTGTGTGGGTACTTAAGGAGGCCAGAAGTTTGTTAAATTCCCTGGAGCTAGAGTTCCCAGCACGTGGTTTGGAGCTTCCTGACATGAGTGCTGGGAACCAACATCTGGCTCTCCACAAGAACACTGAATGATCTCAACCCCGAGCCATCTCTTCAGCCCCAAAGTTGTCTATTAAAGATCTATTTTGAAGTATATGTAGGGGAAATAAAAATGGTACCTAAGACTGACTTGAAAATAATTCAGGCTAATTACTAAAAATAAAACTTGAAATATGCTCAGGAGTGTGATGCTGATTACAAACACAGAATGACAGGTTAATGGGCTTACTACAGAATTCTCACTTTTGTATGTTTTAAAAAATTCATGATAAGCAGGTGTCACCTTCCTGATTCCAGTCTAATTTTAGCATCTTTATTCCTTTGAACTGTTCCTGGCTTGGGCTATTTTGTAATTAAATCATGGGCTGAGAGTCCTTACAATTGAATCAAAAGGAGACATATGAGCAGTTTGTGAGGTAGGAAGCCACAAATGTATTCAACCTACATATCTCCTGACTTCCAAATAATAACAATATCATGCTACATAATTACCTGTGTCCTTGCTTTTGTTTGACTTCTGATGAGGCTGTGGATCGGCAACTGGCTGCCACTGGATAATGGTGTGTGATGAATGTCAAACATAATTAAAGCATAGCAGAGCACAAGAATAGACATTGTCAGCAGCCAGTGAATGCCGCACTGTTCTTCATCCAGTAAGAGATGGTGCCACAGGCAGACAGCAGATGCTACTGTTAACTCTGAGGAGTTTATAGAAACAGCAAGCAATTTCACGACACCATCTGACCTTGACACAGCCATTGCCTGGACCTTACTACCTGCACTGTTCAGGGTTGCTTGCCTGTGTCCCTAGCCTTCAGACTGGCTCTCTTGATCTTCTAAGACTGGTCTAGCTCAGATGCTATTCTTTGGCAGTTCAGTTTCCTTTGCCTAATGGATTCAACCTCAGTCCTTTCCCAGCATGCAATGCTTTCCACTGTCCCTTCTGATTTGTTTCTGACCCTCACCCCAGCTCCTTATCTGAGTCACTTCCCAAGACAAAGGTCTACTTAACACCTCTTGGACGTGCCCAGCTTCTCTTAAGTGTTCCCCCCAGATGCACTGACTATTCCTGACTTTTACTCCCGGTACTTATCACCCCCCAAAGCACCCCAATTAATTGGAAAGACAAGCAGGACACCGTGGCACACTCCTCTAATGCTGGTACTCAGGACTCAAAGCAGGGGGATCAGGAGTCCAAAGTCATGCTGACTAAGTGGGAGTTTGGGGCCAGCCTAAGACAAATGAGGCTGCTTCAATAATAGTAATAGTAGCTGTTGGGTGGCAGGGACCCTCTGATTCCTAGTCATATGATAACCCCAGGGACTCATGTAAACACCCACAATGAATACAGCAAATCTTTGTTGCCCTCAATTTTGGCCAGCTTGTCTTCTTCAGTTTGTAACCCAGCCCCATAATTATGTCAGAAATCATTTTTTTTTCATTTCTTGTTAGAAAACATTTTTCATATACAAAGTTTCCATATGTAACTTTTCTTTCAAGTAGCATGTATATGGACAATAAACACAATGGAATACCCTTAACAGGGTGTTTTCATTTGTTTCTATAGTCTTAACAATTGTGGTAATTTAGGAAGTTTGTAAAAATAAATAAAGTTTTCATGGGAAGTTAAATTTAAGTACATAAAACTATAATGTACTTAAAATTAGACTTTTCAGATTACAGCCACTGGGCCAACTCTAGCTAATGGAGTATTTTTAAAATAAGGTTTTTACTGAAGCACATTTATATACACTTCTTTACATATTATTTTTGGTTATTTTTATACTTTGAGGGCTCACAGAGCCTCAACTATTTAGTCTCTGTCTCATTATAAACAAAGTTTCATAATCTGTAGCTTAGTTTAAGAGACTATTAACAGAAGATTTGTGGCTCAGTTTTCTAAGAAAGACACCTGTGGGGCACCCAGTTTCAATTGTTTGCAATATATAGTGACTGAGAGAAGGGACAGTCAGAAGGAAAGGACACATGCTCAGAGGAAAGCAATTTACAACTTGAAACCCAGCAACAGCAGGCATGCTGCTGTCATGTTTGAAACAAGTAATTTGAATGTTCCAGACCCAGCTCATGTCATGGTCAGCTCTGCTGGATCGAAATGAATCAGCTGAGAGTTTGTTCTTGACCCTAAGCTAGTAGTTCTGGGTGTGCTGCAAAGTGTCACCATTAAAGGCTGAAATGTTAGGAACATAGGGGAGCAGTGAGCAGAGAGACAGTGTGGAGGGAGCACACAGTAGGAACATAGGGGAGCAGTGAGCAGAGGGACAGTGTGGAGGGAGCACACAGTAGGAACATAGGGGAGCAGTGAGCAGAGGGACAGTGTGGAGGGAGCACACAGTAGGGACATAGGGGAGCAGTGAGCAGAGGGACAGTGTGGAGGGAGCACACAGTAGGAACACAGGGGAGCAGTGAGCAGAGGGAAAGTGTGGAGGGAGCACACAGTAGGGACACAGGCGAGCAGTGAGCAGAGAGACAGTGTGGAGGAGCACACAGTAGGGACATAGGGGAGCAGTGAGCAGAGGGACAGTGTGGAGGGAGCACACAGTAGGGACATAGGGAAGCAGTGAGCAGAGAGACAGTGTGGAGGAGCACACAGTAGGAACACAGGGGAGCAGTGAGCAGAGGGACAGTGTGGAGGGAGCACACAGTAGGAACACAGGGGAGCAGTGAGCAGAGGGAAAGTGTGGAGGGAGCACACAGTAGGGACACAGGCGAGCAGTGAGCAGAGAGACAGTGTGGAGGAGCACACAGTAGGGACATAGGGGAGCAGTGAGCAGAGGGACAGTGTGGAGGGAGCACACAGTAGGGACATAGGGAAGCAGTGAGCAGAGAGACAGTGTGGAGGAGCACACAGTAGGAACACAGGGGAGCAGTGAGCAGAGGGACAGTGTGGAGGGAGCACACAGTAGGAACACAGGGGAGCAGTGAGCAGAGGGAAAGTGTGGAGGACCACACAGTAGGGACATAGGGGAGCAGTGAGCAGAGGGACAATGTGGAGGGAGCACAGCAGAGGTTTGGAGGCAGGGTAGTTCACTAGCCATCCTGGAAGTCCTTTGCACTTTGAAGAAGGAGGTCTCCAGCAAGGTCACATGGGGCTGCGCAGAGCCCAGGGGCCCACCCGTGGGGAAGGGTTTGCTACTGACCATGGACACTGACAGTTCCCCTCAGCGGGCAGAGGGCATTCCTACAGTGAGCTTGTCCTTACCCTGCCACTGCAGTAAAAGCACGTCTTATGTTGTGTGTGGCTACCCAGAGTCCTCTCCCTTACAACTTGTCATCTCGTGTTAATGACTGTGCCATCTTCTCTGAGACACTGCCCTAGTGTTCTGTTATCTTCATGGGTCTGTCCACCAAGAACCCAAAATCACTCTGCGTTTCTCCTTTCATGTAAGGAAAGCCTGGCCACGGAGTCACAGGAGAGAAGGCAGCACTCAACCCAGGCTCACCTACACAGCTTTTAACCCCTGCTCTGCTCTGCCTGACTTTTGTGAACACCACGTATTCTTTCAGGCCATCTGCTTCTTCGTGCAGTAGTGACCCGTGCGCTTGCATTTGCTCGCAGAGAATGTGCTGAGCTCTAGCTATTTCCTGGGGATTTGAACACAGGACGGTAAACCAGAAACTGCTCTTAAGGTCCTAGCTGATGTAATAAAAAAAAAAAAACCAAAAACCAAATCAACCAACCACACAAAGACCCCAAAGCTGTGCTCCACCGCTACGAACAAGAATGCATTTCCTGATGAACTTGTACTTCTGGCTTCTAGGAAGAACAATGCAGGCGGTTTGGGAGCGTTGTTCCACACAGTCATTTTGGGATCCACATTTGAGAGGCTCTGCCATTTTGCACACGTGGATTCCCAAAAGTTCAGCTGGGGCAGTGGCAGGTGAAAGATGAGAGAGCCTGGAGGGTACAGTCCAGGGCTCTGCAAGCCAGGTGTGGAAGGAAGGCAATGTGCGTCCCGCCATCCCACCTGCATGCCACTGACCTCTCTCAGACGTAGAACATCGCTATGCTCTGGGGAAGGGGAGCAGGACACTGGCAGCCTGCTGCTGGCTTGCAGTATCTTCACCACAGAGTCAGGCGACTATTCACAGTGTCAGTCTTTGAGGTAATCCCAGACCTGCCGAAAGCACGAGGGTTGAGAGGACCCATGTGAATGTTTCTGTTGATAGAGGTTCACCGAGAACCTTTAGTGAGAGACTCCCACGAAGAGCAGAAGACTCTAGGCATTAGCTGTAACTGTGTTTTATAGTTTCTTTTTATTAAACCATTCAGTTATTCTCTCAGAACTCCTCCATCTTGAATCTGTTACCACAGTACCCAAGGATACACAAATAAATAAATAAACAAACAAACAAACAAATAAAAAATCTGATGAAGACATCTTTGAGGAACATCTGCTGTGGTGTTTAATTATATGTTAACGGAAATGCATTAATGACTTCTGCAGTCTTAAAAACTGTTCATCATGTAATTGTGTTGATCATGTTGTATTATAAAGTTTTTGTCAAGAAGTGGTGGTGGGGGGGGGGAGAAGTTTCCAACTATCACAGGAACTCTAGGTCCTAATTAAGCAATCAGATTCGACAAAGTGTGTATTAATGTAAGATCACATACCCTCAGGGTACTGAAAAGATGAAGTCAGTTCTCTGAAAGTCAATTACTGTTTCCAGTGTCACTGTAAAATGTCCTGACTTGTAACTCAAAGTATCGCTAGATGGGAGGACAGCTTCCCATCTTGAACTACAGATGTGAAGCAGTTGGTCTACATTTAGTCTTACTTTGTAATAGTTTTGACTTTTTTTTAAGGTAACAATGTAACTAATTTTTTACTATCCTCTCCTATGGCACAAAACACCAGACAATAGCATTTGTCAGCTAAATGCTAACATATCAAGAGATGTAATATGTGGAAGAGAATAGCGGAACTCAACTGGAGCATTAATGTTTTGGTGTTTGTGTGTGTGTGTGTGTGTGTGTAGTATGTTTCTGGTGTGGTGGTGGTGGTGTTGAGTGTGTGTGTGTGTGTGTGTGTGTGTGTGTGTGTGTGTGTAGTATGTTTCTGGTGTGGTGGTGGTGGTGGTGAGTGTGGTGGTGGTGGTGGGTAGTGTGTGTGTGTGTGTGTGTGTGTGTGCATGTGTGTGCATGTGTGTGCATGTGTGTGTGCATATGTCTCTGTGGGTGTGGTGGAGGTAGAGGTGCATTTGGCAATCCCAGTTGCTGGACAGCACCACTGGCTCTTAGATGCCAGCGGCAGGGAGACCAGTTGTACTGCAGTGTGTGGAATGGATCTGTATAATGAAGACTGTGTGGAATGGATCTGGTATAATGAAGACTGCTCTTAGAAACTCACCAAGTTTTAGTCTCTCATCAGCCTCCAGGAGACTAAAACTCTTTCACCGTCTCAGCGAGTAGCTTCTCTCTCATAAATGAGCATGAAGAATCTCTTCCTCATATTTTTCTTTGAACTCCATAAGCAGCTGCACATGACTTTAAACTTCTGATTCTCCTGCCTCCACCTCCAGAGCACCACAAGGGCTGGTGTACATCATGTATGTGGCTTTGTCGACAAGTGAGGTGACAGGGGTGAAATGATTCTGCAAATACAGAATTGGTAGGTAGCAGAGGAAACACTGGGCCAAGTCAGTCTGGGCTTAAAGCTAGGATGCTCTCAGAACAACCCAGGGAAGGTACCACCATGTGATGGTGCTCTCGATGTCTCCACATCACAAAGCCAGACTCCCAACTTCAGGTGAGGAGAGGAGCTACCTAAAAAGTGCTTCTCAGATGTCGATGGACAGTAGAGGTCAAAATAAAGGCAGGATCTCGCACAGTAGGTGAGCACTGATCTACAGACCACTTCTTTCTTCTTCTTCTTTTTTTTTTTAGTATTATTTATTTGTTATTATTTATATGAGTACACTGTAGCTGTCTTCAGACACACCAGAAGAGGGCATCAGATCCCATTACAGATGGTTGTGAGGCACCGTGTGGTTGCTGGAATTTGAACTCAGGACCTTTCAGAAGAGCAGTCAGTGCTCTTAACTGCTAAGCCATCTCTCCAGCCCTACAGACCATGTCTTAGGGAAGCAAAGACCCGGGAAGGGAGGGCAGGGATGACTCTTGTAGTCAGAAAGCATTTTTGACATCAGTGTGAGAACTGGAGTTCAGAAACTTAGAACATATATAGAGCAGTACCCATTGAACTTCTCAAATTGATCCAGAGACAGAGGTGGTTCTCAAATGAAATATACACACATTCAGCTTTTATATTTTAATATGCCTTAAGCAGATCAATGGCTGGGCCACCCCCTAACCTCCACGTGGCTAATCCACCTCCCTCTGATGGGAACTGGCTGCCTAGCTTTAATGCCAGCCCTCAGAAGGCAGTCTACTGCAGCAAGCTGGCTGCACAGACTAGCAAGCTCTAGGTTCAAATGAGAGATCCTACTTAATGTATAAGAGAGTGGTTGAAAAGTCACATAATGTAAGTCTTTAGCCTACACACTACACACACACACACACACACACACACACATACACACACACACACACAGAGAGAGAGAGACAGAAAGACACAAAGATCTAAAGATGAATTTCAAATCTAAGTGCATCCAAGGTATAGAAAATTGTTCATTTCCATGGAATTAAGTGATTTTAGAATGGAAATAGGAAAGGAAGGTGTAATTTTTCAACTTTGTCATAAATGAAGAACTCAGTTACTATGATGTAAAAGAAAAATAAACATTATAAAAAGAAAAGAAAGGAAAACACCTACAGGATAAGAGAAGGCTCAGTGACTAAGAGGATGGGCTGCGGTTCTCGAGAGCGAGTTTGGTTTTCCTGAATCCGTATCAGGCGACCACATGCAACTACTGTAACTCCAGCTCCAGGGGATCTGATGCCCTCTGCTGGCCTTTGAGGGCACCTACACACTAATGTGCACATACAGTCTCTCTCAATCGCTCCCTCTCCCTCCCCCTCTCCTTGCCCCTCTCCCTTCCCCTCTCTTCCTCTCTCTCATGTATGCACACATGTATGCACATACACATTCACACAAATAATCTCTAAAAATGAGAAATTAGTAAACATAATATATGTGATAATATATAGTTCTTGTGAACATGGTCCTAGAAACATCACTAATATCCCCAAACAAATAGGAAATTCTTCACAGGAAATCTATACTCATATATTAGTCTTATATACCACATAGTAGGAGCACATGAAATGAAATACTGTAAGTCAAATATAAAATTAGTAAATATTTAACAACAGCATACTAAAATGAAGGTGACATAATTTCTATCCCTGTATTCTAGCTAAAACATTATATATAGCACTGTGTGTGTGTGTGTGTGTGTGTGTGTGTGTACTGGGCTGTGGAGAAATACACACAGGCATGGCTTTATGGTTGTGGTATGTGGGATAACCTGGAAACTTTCTTTTAAAATTACTAAAAATGTCATTGTCTGTGACCAAGCACCTCCTTAGGCAAGGGTCCTTACTATACTGATTTCTCCTACTTTGAAAGTAAAAATCACGAGTTCCTGTGCATGGGCAAAGTCTTTGCCCCCTGCGTAGCCAGCAGCCTTGGTAATTATGTCTCAGAGCCAACTCTTTATATTGTCGTCATGCTGTAATGGACTCAGAGATATGAATAAAACATTTTAATTTCCAGGTATTGCTTCCTGAATTAACATTGAGAGAGAATGTCTTGGAAAGAGAGGCTTTTCTTTTTTCATGGCACGCAGCTCTTGCATAGGGGGATGTAGTTTCTGCGGCCAGCCTTGTTAAAACTCCTCCAGAGCCCATCTGATGCACACTTATTTACGGATTGTAGACTAAAAGCTCTTTTTTTGCCAGTTTTCCTCACAAGCACTTATCTCGGCGTCCTCATTAGGTGGTTTTTCTCTTTTCTTTCTGCGGAGGCCTGGCCATGCCCTTGGTACACGCTTTTGTTCCTTGTTGCAAAAGGAGTGGTTTTAAAGGCTCCCTCTCTACCAGGCCCACCTCTTTTTTCTTTTTTCTTTCTTTTTTTCTTTTTTCTTTTTTTTTTATATCCCTTTTGTAATTAGCCTTATTTGAGGACCAGAAAAGCAAAAGACTGGAAAGGAATACAAAAACTACCGAACAAAAGATCCGATGTTCTTTCCCCTAACCAGATGCTGTGGAGCTCGTGCACAACCTGGGTCAGATGACTTGCATATATGCCTCTAAAATGAAAAGAGAAGTGGAGATAAAAAAGAAAGAGAGAGAGAGAGAGAGAGAGAAAGAAATAAAGAACTAAAGAAAAAGCCCAACTTACTCAGCAGCTGCATTGGTATAAACAGGCTCCGAGTAGATGTCACAGGCAAAGGAGAATAATACACCTTACCTTTCTTGCAAAAGTAATTCTCATTGAAACCAAAGAATGCAACGAGGCTGGTGCCGATGACAATTGCTCGCAGGATAGCCATTCAAACCAGCTCAATGTGCGCTGGCTCTGCTCCGACCGACCGACAGGAGTGAGAGCAACACTTCCCCCCACCTCCCCACCCAGATTCATGCTCTGTCACCCTAGCTACAGACAGCTAGAACAGCTCCGTGGTTTCCTTCCAAAATTGTTCTTTGGGGACAGAGAAGATGGCCCAGTTAGCAGAGTGCTTGTCTGGCAAACATGAGGACCCAAGTTAAAAGGCATGAATTGCGGGACAGGGTGTGGTGACATGCACTCCTGATCTCTCATACTGGCGAAATGGAGACAAGCCCATCAGAAGCTTGCCAGCCAGCCCAGCCCAGCCTCAGTCAGTCAGTGCTAGGTCAGTGGGAGGTAGGAGGCCTTGTCTCAAAACAACTCGAAAAACACAACCAAAACAACAAACCGACAAACAACGCGCAAGATGTGTTGAGGAAGAACACCTGGGGCTGAACTCTGATACATGCATGCTCACAGCCACACACATGCACACACTGAGACACATGCACCCATATGCACTCATGAACACATTTGTACACACACACACACATGCACAGACGCACGTGCATACGTCCACGTGAAGTTCATTGCAGCAATTCTGATGCGGTGTGGACGAGGTTTAGGAAAACTAGCAAGGGGTGGGTAGTCAGTACTGATGGCTAGCTGAGCCTTGCAGGGGCAAAAGGAAGAAACCATGTGCAAAAACTAGAGCTGAAGCGATCTAAAATGACTGTGGCTTCTGGAAGCCACATGACTAGGAAGTAGACACATGACTAGGAAGTAGACACATGACTAGGAAGTAGACACATGACTAGGAAGTAGACACATGACTAGGAAGTAGACACATGACTAGGAAGTAGACACATGACTAGGGTTAGAGCAGCAATGCCCAGCCCTTCTTTCTTCCTCTCTCTGCTTCTCTGTAGACCTGTTGGGTTGGAAAACATTCATCTAGAAACCCGGGATCCAGTTTCCCCACCGCCACCCACACAGAGCAGCCTTCCAGGAACAAGGCAACCAGGAGGCTCAAGTGGACATTTTTCTTTTCTTTTTTTTGAAGTAGCAGATAAGTATCCCTTCTCTCCCTCCTGTTCGTTCTATAGATAGGCTCATGCCTTCCCCTTAAGTTTTCTTCTGTCTGTACACACAATCAATGCAGTCAATGCAATGGAGTTCTTTCAGGAAGCCATTGCGGATGGTCAATGTGGCCTCTTCATGTGTCCATCAAATAGCTCAAGACATCAGAAAAGTGTTTGTCTTGCCTTCTTACTCACAGTGGGTAAGTGGGCCCACTGGATTCAGCAAGTGTTGGAGTAGTTACTCCAGGCAACCCTGCCCATGTGCCACGGGAAGCCCAAGGTGAATCCAGTAGACATCCAGTTGTTTGCATATAACTCGGATATTTTCTTTGATGTCCATGGCCAGCCGCAGAATTGGGCACATGACTCGTGGTTGCCAATCAACATGCCCCTCCCCCTTACAAGGCTGTAGGCTTATGGCCAATTATCCAAGATAAACCCATTTGCTTTCCCTCTGCAGCTTTAGAGTCGTATTTATTATTCAGGATAAGGTGTCATTTCAAAAGCATAAAGGGCATATTTTTCACTTAAGTGTTTCCTTCATTATCAAACACCATTTGAGAAGGAGCTGAGCTGAGAGGCGAGGAGACGGTGAGGGTCTGGCCTAACCCTGCTGACTGTCTTAGTCTCCTGGTCATCTCGCATGGCATGAGCTCTGACGCAAGCCTTTGCACCTGCATGAGCTTCCACTATTATGCTCGAGAAGTGTCTCAGTCACAGGGAAGATGTGTGTGTACCCAAACACAAAGCATAAAGTAATGCATTTTAAGTGAATGTGCAGTGCACTTTGTTTCACACATGAAGTCATATGGGCTCGCCAACATACACATAAATAAAGACAAAGCTTAAAGACAGAAGTGTGTGTCGGTAGTTCGGAGGAAAAAAAGGCGGGAAATACAGTTTAATTTATCACTAGTGAGAATGCTACCATCTAAACAATAGAAACGACTCTAAGAATAATAGAAAATATTCAGCAATGGCTGCCTCTTGGTTAATAACCTCATGGATCATTATTTCCCAACTTTTAAAAAATTTCTGCACATGTTCACAAGAAAAATATAAAATTATCAGAATGTACTGAAAATGGAGAGGAATAGTGATGAATTTCTTTGAACGATTTGAGACCTAATTTAGCTGACATGGACATTTATTGGTTCTTAAGTACACAACCTGAGTCCAAGGCTACTGTCCACCTAGGCTGTCACAGCTTGAGGTCCCGGGCACTCTCTGATTGGCAGCCACCCGAGATCAATGTCCACAGCAAAGAGCTTCTCACAACACTTCCCTGGTGCTCTAGAGAAATAGGTTTTAGGGTTTTCAGATTTTCATTGTTTTACCAGAGAACCCAAAACTCATGAAACACAAACTAACAAACACACCAGAGACTAAAACACACAAGCAGAATGTGTAAACGACAGGGCTTCATGAAGCTAGGAACAGGTCTGTTTCCTGTACACGAGGAAGAATCGTGTGTAAAGCCGGCAGTTCTAAGTGTGAGTGTGCCAGCCTCTGGATGACTAACGCAGAGAACAAAATGTTTAAAACAATAATTGTTTCTTCCCTTTTCCTTATTCATGCTGTGTATGTGACATGTGTACATGTCTGACTCTGCAGATATGGGGCACGTGTCTGTGTGCAAATGCCCTTGTTCGTGTGGGGAAGTGAGTCTCGCTCTTTCACCCATTCATTGAGCCAGGGCCTGCCCATCAAACCCGGCGCTGTCTGACATGGCTAATCTCAATGGCTAGCTTGCTTTGGAGATCCTGACTCCACCTTCCAGTGCCGGAACTATGGCATTTACGTGTTGTAGGAAATAAAAACAAAACAAAACAAAACAAAACAAAACAAAACAAAACAAAACAAAACAAAAACAAAAAAACCAACCAAACAAAAAAACCTGGCACATTTCTGCACTTGTGCCTACAACTCTCTGCGCCATGGGGCTGGCCGGCCATTCACTGGCAAACAAAGGCCAACTTGTTTTTGTCTCGTGGAGACACTGACTCAGGACTCCAAAACCTCTCCACCCAGCTCGCTAGGTTCCCACTGGTGGGTCACTACCACGCCAGCCCCATGCTTCAAATCTCCCACGGCCTTTGTGGTGCACATGAGGCAAACTCATGCTTTGCCACTGTACCTTTCTCTCTGGGAAAACATCACACAAACTTAGCTCAGAAACAATGGTAACTCAATCTCTGGGCACAACAATTAAAACCCAATCTTGTAAGCCTTATTAAATCTGATTCCTCCGGTGGCGAATCCTGACAGATCCGCCATGATATCAAGAAACTCTAGCAGCTACATCTTACCCTTATGCTTGCTATCCTTGTTCCAAAAGTCTCTAATCCTCTCCTCCTCCTTCTCTTTCTCTGTCCAACCTGGAAGTCCCGCCTACTTGCCCAGTGATTGGCTCCTTTATTCATTGGGGTTTGGTTCACAAGAAGTCACCTGGGTACTGATTTACTTCTTGTCCTCAACCCCTCCCAGGAGAGCGAAATTAGCATCAAAACACAAACAGCACCAGGCCCACCCACAACATTTATGGGCACCCAACACTGCACACACATCTGGCAAGGACATTAAACACTAAGCCATCTCCCCAGCCCTCAAGCTGAAGATGTGTTAGTGAGCATGACTTACTGTTAGATGACAGGGTCCTGGTATCTTGCTATGCCCGGATGGCTTTGCTTTTCCCAACAGGGCTCTCACAGTCCCATGGAGATTTCGTCACCTTTTTGTGGCTGCTAGGTCTAAGGAAGCAAGGAGGTAGATTTTGAAGCCTCTGGGTTGAGAAATTTAAAACAGATTTCGAGTGAAAGCAGAAAACATACTTGTCAGGTGACCTTTGGTTTCCTACGAGCTTGGACGCTGATGGTTTCCTGCTGGAGTCAGCCCTTACGGCTCTACAAGGAGGTGGATTCCTCGACAGTTACCGTTTACAGAGCCGTGCCAGCGCATGCTGGTTGTTTTTAGATGTTAAAGGCGAATATACACATGTGCATACACTTATTTTGGTAAGACATTGTCCTAGTTAGGGTTTTACTGCTGTGAACAGACACCATGACCAAGGCAAGTCTTATAAAAACAACATTTCATTGGGGCTGGCTTACAGGTCCATTATCATCAAGCATGGCAGCATCCAGACAGGCGTGGCACAGGCAGAGCTGAGAGTTCTACATCTTCATCCAAAGGCTGCTAGTGGAAGACTGACTTCCAGGCACCAGCATAGTAGGGAAAACACAGAAAGGCGCGGATGCCAGAAATCGTGGTTCCTCAGGGACCTGTAGAATAACAGTTACCTAAACATCCAAAAGAAAATGGCATGGCGCCATAAGAATCACGCAGATATTTCTTGACACATAGAAACTGCTTGGGCTATTTTTAAAAGACAACAGATCACAAAACCTGTATATGACTGACAGAACGTATTTGCCTGTGAACAGAGCAAGCTACAGCTAAGGTCTGAGATGCTCTGAGAGGATCCACTCTCTCAACGGTCTACACTCTCAACTACCACTGTCAGGAGAGACCTCTGCAGGTCAGGACGGCGACGGACAAGGTTGCTCCTGCCCGAACTGTGACGTTTGCTTGACTTGGATAATACTTGTTGTGATTAATATTTGTTTTTCCTGCAGTGTTTTTAAAAAGAAAAATAAACAAAATAAATTCTCCTCGGGCCGGTGAGGTGGCTCAGTTGGGGAAGGTGCTTGCCTCCAGGCTTCATGGCCTGGGTTCAGTGACTGGAGCCACATGGTAGGAGTTAACAGATTCTGGCAAGTTGTCTTCTGGCCTCTCCGTGGCACATGCACACACACACCCTCACCCACATACCACCCACATACACACAATTCCCTTACCTACACACAAAATAAATAGATAAAACGTAATACAACATTTAAGAAATATATCTCCTTTGGCTCATAGTAAAGGGTTATAAGAAAGGGACAGTGCATGACAATGGTCTTCCAGGACAGTGCAATGAGGAAGGGTAACACCCGAGCATGACGTCACGACACTACCACGTTATAATGGCAAGGTTCATGGACGTGTGACCTACTGCAGTGATCTTTTGAATGATTTCAAAGCCTGAAGGTTGATCTTTCATAATTCCTCCCTTTTCTGAGGAGGGCTGGCCCTAGCCACGTGTCATTTGCATATGATACAAGCTTGATTGCTTTGTTACATGCCTAAAAACATCTTCCAAGAGGGCATCCCGTGTTGACCACTACCCTGGATGATAACTCTCCTATTCAGGGTTCAGCGGTAACGATAATGACAGAAAGCGTGCTTGTACATGCTAGGCTGAGGCTAGACGTGTCATGAAAGAGCATTTGAACATGCTAAGCCCAGAGCTCGGCATGTTACCTGCGACAGAAAGAGCATTTACACATGCTAAGCCCTGGGCTAGCACTTCTGCACGACAGCCCTATTGTCTTCATCTTGCTGTCAATCAAACTGCTAAACCTGTATTACTTAACATTGATGCCTGCCTAGCTTCACTGAGAGAATGTAGAAAAGACAAGCACACAGGCACACAGTCAGAGAGTGGAGCAGGTGGCAGGGGCTCTCTGCTGAAGAAACCACAGCAACTCAAGAGCTCAGCATGTTTACTGGACACAGCTGAACAGAGGTCAGCTCTGCTCTTCTGTTAGAACTGAAAAGGGAGGTAGAACCCGGTTATTACATACAGAAAGGCAAGCAGGCAGGCTTTATGGTGTACAGTGGATTGAGGAGGCATGCTTAGCTAAAATCTCTACAGAAGCAGTCTTCAGGGAGTTTGACATTTTCCCATGGGTCTGAGGCTAGGATCCTGGACATGGCTTTGCCCACGTCAACAACACTCATTCTCTCGGAACTTCACACACTCGGGGCTTCCTCCAGGCCCCACAGATCACTAATGTTGAAGCTGAAGTCTGACCTCCAGGAATTCTGATACAGGGCACTTACTGTCTGGTTTCTCTCTGAGACTGGTGAGGGATGGCTGCTGTGTATGTACCAGCATATCCTTAAAAAGAATTAGGGAAGTGGGGTTGTAGCTCACATGAT
The DNA here is from genome assembly GCF_000001635.26 of Mus musculus. Taxonomy (NCBI): domain Eukaryota; kingdom Metazoa; phylum Chordata; class Mammalia; order Rodentia; family Muridae; genus Mus; species Mus musculus. The sequence goes on along the minus strand of NC_000075.6, from coordinate 118,180,902 downwards.
AGGTTGCTGGTCTTAGCATTCAGGAGGCCCAGGTCAATCCCAAGCACAGCACTAATCAAATGCCGTGTCACCTACCTATGACCCCAGCTCTAAGATAGGGAGGCAATACTTCAAGGTCATCCTCCCTGATGTATGAAGCTTGAGGCCAGCCTAGTGTGTATGAGGCCCTGTCTCAAAACCCAAACAACCCAAACAAACAAAAACAAGAGAGGAGGAGGGGATTAGACACTTGCTAGGCAGCCCGGTGTGGTGGCGCATGCCTTTAATCCCAGCACTCGGGAGGCGGAGGCGGAGGCGGAGGCGGAGGCGGAGGCGGAGGCGGAGGCGGAGGCGGAGGCGGAGGCGGAGGCGGAGGCAGGCAGATTTCTGAGTTCGAGGCCAGCCTAGTCTACAAAGTGAGTTCCAGGTCAGCCAGGGCTCAGGGTTATACAGAAAAACCCTGTCTCGAAAAACCAAAAAATATTGTAGAGTACTATACGGACTGGCGAGATGGCTCAGTGGTTAAGAGCGCTGACTGCTCTTCCGAAGGTCCCAAGTTCAAATCCCAGCAACCACATGGTGGCTCACAACCATTCGTAACAAAATTTGATGCCCTCTTCTGGAGTGACTGAAGACAGTTACAGTGTACTTATGTATAATAAGTAAATAAATCTTAAAAAAAAAGAAAAAAAGAAAAAGAAAAAAGAAACTTGCTAGGCATGGTGGTACACACCTGTAACTTTAGCACTTAGGAGTTTAACATCAACCTTAGGTAGTACCACGCAGTAAGTCTGAAGCCATCCTGGATGATGTGTGCTGGCCCCCCTCCCCCACCCGCACAGAATTAGGAACACAGTTATTGGTCCAACTCAAGAGAGCGAGTGGCAGGTTTATAATCATTTCTCATTAGCCTTTGAAGTTGCTATACATGTAACGCTCTCGATTTTGGCTTAAGTATCTGCTTTCACAAGGCACGGCAGTTTCAGTTCATACCTAGGTTGTTTCTAGAACCATATACTAGCCTCTGTGTGCTCTAAGAAACTGTTTGCCAAGGAGAGTCTCCCAATAATCTAATGCTGACATGAGTGAATTCAAGCAACAGCTGACCGCACACCATGAGATCCACTAAAATCTGACAGCAGGTGCAGTCACCAATTTTGACCATAATGACAGCAATAAGGAGACTTTCTGTTATGGGGACAAGAGAGCAGATATCTGGCACTGGGCACAGGAGAGGGAAAAAAGAAGACCCTTTAAAACAAGTGCCACATGTGGTGACTCGTTAGCTGTCGAGAGCTGGTAGGATGCTGAGGGCTTTCGTCTCGGCTCTGCTATGTACGTGGCAGGCGCTCCTGACATCCAGAAATTGAGAATGAACCAGGCGGTGGTGATGTAGCCTGCGCTGATGCCTGGTGTGTGGGACTGTTATATTTTTAGGATAAGGCAGAGAGAGCCCAGAGCAGAGCAGAAGCACAAAGAAGGCTGGACATTGTGTTCTTTCCCAGTCCCCAAGCCAGCCCTGTGCGGTGGACAGCATCCCAGCTGTCAGAGGACAGCAAGCCTGAGAAGAGCCTGATATGGCTGTCTCCTAAGCGGCCCCACCAGAGCCTTACAAATACAGAGTCGGATGCTGGCGGCCAACCACTGCACTGAGTGTGGGGTCCCCAATGGAGGAGTTAAAGAACGGACTGAAGGAGCTGAAGGGGTTTGCAACCCCACAGAACAACAATCTCAACCCCTCCCCCGCCTCCCAGAGCTCCCAGGGACTAAACCACCAACCAAAGTGTACATATGGCTCCAGATGCATATGTAGCAGAGGATGGCCTTGTCATGCATCAATGGGAGGAGAGGTCCTTGGTCCTATGACAGCTTGATAGATGCCCCAGTGTAGGGTAATCGTGGGCAGGGAGGTAGGAGTGGTGGGTGGGTGGAGGAACACCCTCATAGAAGCAGGGAGGGATGGGATGGGGGTCTCAAGGAGGGGGGAAACCAGGTAAGGGCATAACACTTGAAATGTAAATAAATTTTTAAAAAGAAAGAAAAAGGAATACAAGTCCTGTGTGGTGGACAGCATCCCAGGTCGGCACACAGAGCTTTACTCAAAGACATTGCCTCTTTCTGAGGGATCTGGTATTTAATTTTCTTTTTATATAAGTGACCAGGTTATTTTTATGTAAGTGCGCAGGTATGCTTGTATGTGTGTGATGTGTGACAAAAAAAGCCCTGTACATGCGCGTGTGGCACATGCACATGTGGAGGCTAGAGTCAATGTCAGCTTCTTTTCCTCTCTGTGTTTCCTGTATTTCTTGGTCAGGGTCTCTCAGTGAGCCTCAGGATCACTGATTGAGCTAGGCCTGCTGACCAGCACACCCTGGGGCTCCTTCTGTCTCCTCCTCCCCAGTGCTGAGATCACAGACACATGTCACCGTGCTTGGCTTTTACATGGTTGCTAGAGATTTGAACTCAAGTCCTCATAGATGTATAGAAAGCTCTTTACCCACTGGACATCTCCCCAGCTCCCAAAGCTGGCAGTTTAGCAGAAAAAAACCAAAACAACAGAACCCAACACATCAAGCAGGGAATGATCTCAGTGTGTCACTCACACTACCGTGGACACAGAGGTGACCAGGGAGGCACGCTGCTGCACACCTATAATCCCAGCGACAGGACGGTGGGAGACAGGAGGGTCATCTTCACAGTGAGTCTGGGGCCAGCCTAAGCTACATGGGATTTTGTCTCAAAAAAGAAGGAGAAAGAGAAGGAGGAGAAGAAAATCTTTTTCTACCTCCATTACAGAAGAAAAGTTTGAACTAAAAAAGTCTGAAAAAAATGAGAAAGAAAGAGAGTCGAGGAGGGGACTGAGCAGAAGGACCAGCAAGGTTGCCAAGTCGGTTGTCAAGGGGAGTGACTAGAGGGAGTGTGAGGGTGGTGACCTCAGAAGAGTGACCAGGGGACACTTCCTTTAAGGGGACCTTAAAGAAAGACTGACCAAATGCCCAGCCTGGTCCAAGATGATTCCAGTATTAACCGGTGAGTGCTCTTCAGCCCTGTTTCCTTGTTAATAGTGACCATTTTAGAATCTTGCTCAAGTTTTAAGGTGTTTCAGCTACAATCTGAAGATGTTCTGAAAGGTGGCAGTAGGGCCTGCTACAGCTGTGTAAGGCCCTGTCTTTACAGCTGTCTCAGGCCCTGGCTCCACATTTGTCTAAGGCTCTGGCTCCACAGCCATCTAAGGCCTGCAGCAGCTAAGACCCTGGCTCCAAAGGTCTTGTCCTTCTCTCTACATTGAATCATCTTGGAACCTGCAAGCGTCTCCTCATCCAACATCCTCCCATCCTGTCCCTGCGATATTTGATGCCTGCAATCATCTTTCTCTGACAATGAAATCAAAGCAGCCCAGGCTGACCTTAAACTTGCTATGCAGTTACTTGAAGATGGCCTTGGACCTCTGATTCTCCTGCTTCCACCTCCCAAGGGATGAGCGTGCTGGAACTACAGGAATGTCACCATGCCTGGTTTAAGCAGTGCTGGAGAACAAACCCAGAGTTTCATGCATGCTAGGCAAGAATGCTGCCAGCTGAGCTATATCCTCAGCCCCCCACCCCCTCCCAGCAAGTTTTAAATAGTAGACTTCAATGATACTACCTGGAAATGCAGTCCTACCTGACAGGTGATTATGAAATCACACTGATGCTCTGTAGTTCACTTTGAAACTGGTAAAAACAAAACAAAACAAAACAAAAAACAAACAAAAAACCCCCAACACATTCCACCTCTAGAATGAAGCTCATACTGACACACACTGGAGTTTTCAAACATCCATTAGAAGGAGATTCTTGCAAAATGTTTGAAAGGTTCCTTTTAAAATGAAGTTGGGGGGGCTGGAGTTGGAATGGGGGTCCCATGTGAGCTGTAACCTCAACAGCTTCCTCCCTCTGCTGCTCACACCTCTCTGGTCTCCAGTCTCATCAGCAAATGGGAAGTGACTAGAAGGCGAGAGAAGAGAACCTGTCTTGTAGCTTGATAAGGAGTCAACAGCGTCACCAACCATTTTTAGCCTTCGCTGTGGTGGTGAAGTTCAACCATTTTCTGTCCTGAAAAAATCTGGCCAGACCTAACTGTTCCTGAAACTGACATTTGCATAAGCCACTCACTCTAGTGACTCCAGTAAATGACCTAAATCTCTGTGACCCATGAGGGACCATGGTTAGCATCTAAAGGGTCTGAACACATAGCACTCACTGTATTAGCTCACTCTGGGCTCCATGCCTCTCCCAGCTCCTGGATGGTCAGAAAGTCTTGGGTGCTTTATAGTTTATCGACCCAACCTGCTAGTCTTTGCTTCTGCGTTCGCATGTTCTGTGTGCAGGACTTTCTTCACGTGGTAATCCTTTTCATAAGAAGACAGCGGACATGGTGAGTGAAAAGCTCCATTGACTCCACAAGACCTCATCTTCCCAAACCTGACCATGTTGCAACGACCCTGTTTCCAGATGAGGCCCTGTTTCCATGTGGATCTGGGAGGACAGAGACTCAGTCCTCACAAGACTGACATGGGCGGTCTTCATTCTGTGTCGTGTATACCTCACCCATGCGATGCACTTTCAATCTTTCTAGTTAAAGAAGACCAAAAAAAAAAAAAAAAAAAAAAAAGGACTTTGAAAAAGTTCCTCCTGGTTGACATTCCTGTTGTCAACCTTGTTCCCACTTAAAAGAGCTAACCTTTTGGGTGTGCCGGTGCACACCTTAATCCCTACACTTGGGAGGCAGAGGAAGGAGGACTTCTGTGAGTTTGAGGCCACTTAGTGAGTTTCAGGCTAAGACTATAGTGTAATCCCCAGTCCCCCACAGAAAAACATATCTAGCATTGTAAAACAGCCAAAACAACATGCAGCATTTTAAGAAGAATTTAAATGCAGGAGACTGTGATGTGGACCTGCTCACAAGACCACACTTTGCCTTGGCTTGTTTCTAGAGTTGACATTTTTGTCCCGAGGGCAGCCACAAACAAGGAGTTCATTCCCCAGATCGCTGCTCCTGGGCTGGAACAACTGTTAGTGTTTATGAGATGAGTAGTTTGAAGGCAACATTCATTTTAGATTTGTCTGGGGGCTGGCACTGATGTTCTAAAACTTTGAAGATGAAATTATGGATGTAGCAAAGCTGCCGGCAGTAGCAGATGCCGTCAGCTTCTGTATTCTGTCTTTATTCCTCTGTGTCCTGTGCCTGGTGACTCTGCTTGAGGGCTTTCTGAAGGCCTGACTTTAGGGAAGGTTGGAAGTGGTGGGGGTGAATGCCGGTGGGAATGGCCTTCAGCCAACAGTTGATGAGAGTTGGCAGGTACCCGCTGTGACTTCTTCACAATTGGGTTAGAAAATGTCTACACTGACCCTCAGCTCTAGGCTGTGTATCCAGTGAACTCACATTCATCAGCTAGATGAGGATGCCTTGATTTTAAGACAAGGTCATAGGTATTCCAGCTCCTTCTGTAGACAAAGATGACCTTGAACCTCCTTCTTCCACTTCTTGACTCCTGGGATTACAGACCTGTGCCACCACACCCAGTTTATGAGAGGCATGGCAGGCAAGCTACTAGGTGCATCTCAGCTCCAGCAAGCAGATTTGGAGAGTGCCCTTTGTGAGTGGCTTAGCTCGTCCCACTTGCCCATTGCCACAGCATTTCCTGACTTCCTCTCCCAGGTAAACTACTCCACATTGTTTCAGGGTCCATTTGCCAGTAGAACATCATCTTTCCCAAAGCTGCTTCCTTCTGATTTGTTTAGTAACGTCCATTTTCTTCCCCAGAGGACTGTGGATTTCAGAGTCTGTTTTACCCACATCCCTAGGAGGGTCTCAACTTTCAATCCTGCTCTTTGAAAAGAAGGTGTGAAAGAGAAAGAACATTTCTTTGTTAATCACATATACTATATCTGCCTGCCCCTTAGGCAAATGGCCCAAGCTGGTGATGTCAAATAAAACCAACTAGAAAAAAACATCCGGAAATCTGTATCAATAAGTCCCTTTTCAGAAGGGGCAAAAGCACGGTGGTATTTGCCACCAGAACAGAAAGGATGACATCTATCCAGAGACATCTCTGCAATAATTCCAGGGAAACTTAATTACATACAGAAGGTGCAGGCAAAAAACACTCTGTCTGTCTGTCTCTGTCTGTGTGTGCTTTTGTCTGTCTGTGTGTATCTGTGTGTGTGCATGCTCATGAGTGTGTTCATGTTTGGGTGTGTAGGCCAGAGGTTAACCTCAGGTGCCTTCTGCAGGAGTGGTCTACTTTGTTGACCCAGAGCTTGCCAATTTAGGTAAAGTGACCCATAAACCCCAGAGATCTGCCTAGCTTTGCTGCTACGGGGCTGAACTGTAGTCATGATATATATTTTTTTCCATTTCTTTCTTTTTGCATGGGCATTCTGAGGATTGCAGTGGCAAGTCCCTTACCAACTGAGCCACCTTTCCAGCCCAGGTCTAGTTTTGACATGTCCCTCTCCCTATGGGAGACATTAGGATATGATGTCAGTATATTAGACAGGAGCATAGCTAAATGTAAAATTATACATATTTCTCTTCTTGGGCTCAGACTAATGCCATGAAAATTGAATCCTGGTGGTGGCAGGTTCCATTCCTGAGCATCTTGCAATGGACTGTATTAGTGGGAATGAACATATCTTCATTGTAAAGTGCAGTGTTGCTTATGTGGCTTAAATATAAATTACGCTTTGTTCTTTATGAGCCTCTGAGCTTTGCCTACACTGCTCAACTGTTTACCGTGTGTACATTAAATCTGGTAACACCTCTCTTTGCACTGAATTGCAGATGGCTGTGTTAGCTCCTGATCTCCTGCTTCACATAGGTTCTGCTCCATTTTCAAATGTCAAAGATATCCACACACATACAGTGTGCTCTCTCTTCAAGGCAATGTGCCTGATAGGATGCTACTAAATGCACGGTTATCTTTAAAAGCATAGCGTGTGCATCTGTGTTCGCTTTATGAAAGTGTGTGTGCCATACTCTATACAAATGTATTATTAATATATATCAATTAAGTAAAAATTTTTTTTTCTTAAAACACAGGCAATCAACATTAAATCTTTTAAAAGTCCTGACAGAAAAGAAGGAAGGAGGAAAGGAAGGGAGAGAGGGAGGGAGGGACACTGAGAGGGAAAGCTAATGCTACATATAGAGTCATATTAATAGCCCATAGAATACCACCTCTGGATTATACAAAGCCATTGGAAGTTAATGATCATAACATTGAGAAATAATACGGAATTTCCTTCCTTGCTTCCTTTGTCCCATTTTCCTGGTCATGTCTTTTTCTTGTTTCAGTTAAAAAACATGATAATTATCTTGAAAGGAAATTCCAAGCTCTAAGATGTGTGCCCGTGTGAGTGCCCGTGTGTGTGACCGAGGAGGACCTTGGGTGTTTGGCTCCATCATCCTCTGCCTTGCTCCTTTGAGAAAGAGTCTCTAAACTCGGAGCTAGGCTGGTAGGCTCTGTGATCTTCCCTTTCTGCTCCCTGCGACATTGAGACACTAAGCTTATTGTGGGGAGATGCTGGGTGGGAGGGAGGAGAGCAGCTGAGTTATCTCGGGCATGGTTTATTTTGGGATGATTTACATGAGGATTTATTTTTCACTCTGAAAATAGTATGCTGACACAGCAAAGGTACATGTGAGAGGGTGCAGTGCTGTAGTCACCGAAGGGTTCACACTGCACAGAATAATAAGGCAAATGCTCTCATCTTGAGAACCCCTAAACTGAAACTGCCAATTTTTCTCTTTTTAAACCATCTTCAGATGTTAGTTTTTGTTCCCATTACCTAGCACTGCATGGGAAATTATTCCAGAATTTGCTGGTTTAAAGCGTAAACAAGTTCGGTGCATTTCACTATTTTCTGGGTCAGGCTTTGGGCAGGGTTGCTAGGTGGTGTTCACTTAGTCTCGAAGTTGATCTGAAATACTCAAGACACGTGTATTCTGTACATGCCTGGGGCCTTGGCTGTGACAGCCAGAGGGGTGTGCTCACTGTGTCTTCTTTGTCATTTCCCAGCATGATTATCAGGCTGCCACTTGGAGACTCAGGTGTTGCTGGAGAACAAGGTTAAAGCTGCCAGCCTTCTGACGGGCTAGATCTAAGACTGACATGTCATTTCTACCACTGTCTTTATGTCCATGCACTCACAGGCTAGCCCAGATTCAGTGGGAGTGGCATTAAATAACTTGTGGCCATTTTTAATCTTCCATAAAATTGAGACACACTTTAAATGTTACCAGAGCTTATAAAGATCCAATGTAATCTTGCCTTCTCCCAAAATTAAAGCTGCCACCAAGAGCAGAGAGTAAATCCTTCTCTTACCTGTTGTGTTGGCTGCTTTTATGTCACATTGACTCAAGCGAGAGTCACTAGAGCCTCAACTGAGAAAATGTCCCCAGATGAGCTGGCTGAAGACAAGACTTTAGGGCATTTTCTAGAGTGGCCATTCATCTGGAGGAGCCTTAACCATTGTGGGTGGGGACACTCTTGCCACCAGGTTCCTGCCCTGCTTGAGTTTGTGTCCTGACTTCCTTCTCTTATATGGAACTGTAACTGAACTAAAATCCTTCCCTTCCCATGTTGCTTTTATTCATTGTGTTTTGTCACGGCAATAGAAACCCTAATAAGATACACACCGAGTATTCTGAAGCAATTCCTGCTTCGAGGCATGCATTATAAAGTTTACATCTGTTGCACACCTCTATCATTTGTGGCAAAGAAAGACCAATACTACATCTTGCTTTCCTGTCTACATAAACTTTATGAAGTTTATAGCACAACATGGGGATTTCTATCAATACACTAAAAGTGTTGCCTATATAACTGTATATGCTGTGCATAGAAGATATGGTACTTAAAAAACATTTTAGTAAAGTCCATATAACATGGGCTGCTCATCAGTCTGTACATGCTCAAGGTAATTTTCAGTGGTATTTATTAAAACAAAAAAGTATATATAAGCCAGAAAAGGTGTAAATAGTCTGGGCCTGGTGACAGAGGCAAGCAGATCTCTGTGTCTGAGGCCAGTCAAGACTCTTGGTGAGACTGTGTCTCAAAAAACAAAACAAACAACCCAAATTATATGCATCTGCATATAATGGCACTTATATGCAGAGACTCTGCTTCTCACTAACTTACACTGCTGCTATACAAGATAAAGAATTATGGTTTGTCAAATATAGTCAAAAAGTTCCATCCATTTACGTTGACTTTGAGAGTGGTGTGGCAGTTTGAAAAAATATGGCTCCCATAGACTCATGAGCTTGAATGCTTGGTCATAGGGTATGGCACTATTAGGAGGTGTGGCCTTGTTGAAGGATGTCTGTCACTGTGTATGTGGGCTTTGTGGTCCCTTATGTTTAGGTTCTGCCCATTGCAGATGATAGTTTCTTTCTGGCTGCCTTCAGACTAAGATGTAGAACTCTCGGCTCCTTCTGCAGCACCATGTCTGCCTGGATTCTGCCATGCTTCCTGCCATGATGATAATGGAATGAACCTCTGAACTGTAAGCCAGCCCCAGTTAAATGTTTTCTTTCATAAGAGTTGCCTTGCCTTGGTCATGGTGTCTCTTCACAGCAGTAAAACCTACACAGCCTGGTTTACTAGTTAAATTCATAAACATTTATATGCACATACTTAAATGTTAGCATGACTAATGTTTTGTAAAATTATTATTACAAGGAACTATGTTACACAAGTGTTTGTATCAACCATTACTTATAATTATGAAAATAGACAATGTAAACATTAATAAAGAAAAAACTAAATAAAATGTACTAAAATTTCATCTAAAGAATAGATATAAGTTTATAAATTAACTAAACATACTGGTCTATGTAATGAACTTTTGGTTTAAAAAACATGGTAGAATATGATATCCAGTGAGACCCAGTTTAAAGTCATGACTTGTTATGATTTGTAACATAGTGACAAGGAAATATAAAGTATTAGTATATTTATTTACAAAGTAGCTAACAATGGTGACCCAAAGACTTCTTAACTTTTTAACATTTATTGATTGTTTTATTGATTGATTATGTACACATATGTGTATGTGTGCTCGCATTTACTCTACCATGATACATGTTGAGGTCATAGACAGGTTGTGGGAGTTGGTTCTCACTTTATACCACATGGAGTCAAATTCAGACCATCATGTTTCTAGGCAAGCTCTACCACACACTGGGCTATCTCACTGCCCACACACCACCACACACTGGGCTATTTCACTGCCCACACACCACCACACACTGGGCTATCTCACTGCCCACACACCACCACACACTAGGCTATCTCACTGCCCACACACCACCACACACTGGGCTATCTCACTGCCCACACACCACCACACACTGGGCTATCTCACTGCCCACACACCACCACACTGGGCTATCTCACTGCCCACACACAACCACACACTGGGCTATCTCACTGCCCATGCATGCTCCCAAGAGATTTTTGAGGATGAGGAGTGAAATTCCAAGCAGGTCAAAGGGCTTTTGACACCATGTGTAGCATTTTATTTTCGATTATTTGTAAGAGGTAAAGATGAACCACAAGCGTTTTACTTTAAATTGTTTAAAGACACAGACAAGTGACAAATGAGATAACCATCTCATTGTGTGATGTGTTTTCTAGAACAATGTGCAAAGTGTAACTTCATTGGTACAGAAAATCTGCTGCCTGATGCATACTGTACTTAATTGAGAAATGCAGCAAAACTGAAGGATCTCTCCTGGACTGCAAATGAAGTAGGTTACTTTGTGTGGGAAGGAGTTAAAGCCAGAGTAAGGGCAGGAGGACTCCTCTACAGTATGAGTTTCACACAAGCATAAGATTTATTTCTATAACAAGAAGGGACATTAATTAAGAAGGAGATGCAGAGATGCCTTTCTGTTACCAACAGAACAGCCTGTACTTCACACCTAGGTCTCTGGCTATTTCCAGGTCTCGCTCTTGCTTACGGGATGGAAGCATCTATGCCTTGGCGTTTACTGCAAAGCCATGGCTGTCAGCGGACAAGTGACTCCTCTGTGCATGTGGACACTCGATGGGCTCCTGTGTTAAGGGATGAAGGAAGAGGAAGATGCCATTATTCTTCAATGAAGTTCAGGCAGAAGGTCTTACAGGAAGACATTGCACTTCATCATTAGTTACTGCTGGCTTTCTAAGTCTGCAGGCAAAAGACACAAGAGGGAAATGATCTAAACCAAATCTCAGTCAAGAATTCCACCCACCAAATTGTAAAGCGAGAACTAGAGGAGACTGTATTGACCCAGTTGATTCTAGTATGACTAGATCAAGATAAATGTGATTGACGCTGTGCCTGTCTGGCCCTTTCTTACCCCAATCAAAACCCATGTCGATGAAAAGGGTCTGCTTTGATGGTCCCAAACGTGATAGGAAGAGCCGCTCCCTTTAGTCATTTCCTGTTTGTCAGTTTTTTTTTTTTTTATCTAGGTGTTAGGTTTAAATTTGGAACATGCGAGGTGCAGTGAACTTGTCTTGGGCAGAAGAAGAAAAAAGGAAGAAAGAAGCTTAAGTTGCCTATTTTTAAATGGAATATAATTTAATCTATAAGGCAAGGTAACATCTTCTAGTTGTGAGAGTGACGTTGCTATACAGTTTGCACAGTACCAGCAGGTGCTTGTATGTAAAGCATGGCTCTGATTGCTTATGAATTGTTAAGTCTGTGATTTGAAGCTTGGTTTGGGAAATGCTGACATGGAAGGATGATGAAGGGGACAAGGAAAAGCAATAGATTCCAGTGTGGAGGAGAGTCAAACGTGAGACATCAGGAGCAGATGCCTGATGCATGAGGACAAAGCTTGTAAACCCCATTACGTCGTGTGATTTGTACTGGGAATCACAGTCGCAAAAATGCAGTTCGCTCTTAGCTAATGTACAAAGACGTGGAACGATCTACGCTGTTCTGATCTGAAGGGCGCCACAAGTGAAGCTCTGGCTTATACCACTGTGACCACTCTACTGACATTTCTGTCCCATCTTCTTCATGGTCCAACTCCTCTTCTAGAGTGAGGAAGATCAGTCCAGAGAAGCTTGTCCGCGGGTCTAATGTTACAACACTAGAGGGCAGTACACCAGAGCGTCATGCGTGTAGCTTACTGTAAAGGTGACAACAGCCTCCTTACACAGCCAGAAAGGAGGAACTAGAAGGTGTTGGTATCAGTCATGGCACAGCCCTGCTTCAACAGATGAAGGACTGAGATCTGCACCAATCACAAGACTTCTCTGTTCCACCAGAGGAAGTGTCCCCCCTATGGCTTGCACATCACAGTTGCAGGTCACTTACAGTTTAGCAAAGCCTGAGAGGGCTGCTTTCCAAGGCCACAGGACATGCTGTCTATAGTGACTGGGACATGTCTCGATCACCGTGTACTGGTTATCTGCAGCTGCTGGAGTGTTAGGGCAAACTCCTCCCTCATGTTCTCGTCAATCCTTTGTTGGGTTCTCTAAAATGTTGAGCAGAAAGGCTTTGGGAACTTTTCAATTGCTATCCCATAGCAGGCTCAGATTCTGAAAGACGCATCTCAAAAAGAAAAGTGTGTGTGGCCTTTGTTCACTGGGGTTTACCACAAATCAGTATAAGGCAGCTTTGTTGTGAGAATCCCTTTAAACACTTTCTGTGAATGATTCCAACGGTGAAGACCCTTCTTGAAGGACTGGAAGCCTTCAGCAGGGAACTGTCGGCCCGGTAGCTCTTTGCCTAGCAACACCTGGAACCTCCCTTAGGGAAGCTTGCCCATTTTTGACACTATAATCACTCTGAGGACACCACAGCAGCTTCAGGGAACCAATGCAGCCATGCACACTTGATGCTGGCACTGGGAGCCTTAAGGGAATTCTAAACAAGAGCACAACAGACCCAAGAGGCCATTGACAGTGGTGATAAGGGTCAGCACAATGCTGAGGAGGGTTCTGTTTGAGGAGGATGAAAAGGGCACCTTTGTCATTTGTGGCATAGTTTGGCAGCGCGGCTGTCTGTGGTAACCTAGGGAACAGAAGCAACGGCGACTTAAAGCACTCGGAGACTTGGCTGTAGAGGTGCACACACAAAGTGTAGACAGTGCCAGCTGGTGGCTTCTTCTAACCATGACTTCTTAACTTCAAGAAAAAGTTGAAAGAGAAAGCAACTGTGAGGTTGTGAGTCAAATTTAGAGGAAATAGAAAATCTTGACTTCATAGGCTTGAAGATAAAACTTTTTCTTTCTAGTGTCTGTTTCGGTATCTCATTATCTATATAATTCTCTGTCTCTGTCTTTGTCGTGTGCTTAATAAACAGGAAGATCAAATGTTGTACTTTCACTTATTTCCTTAAGGCTCCCAATGCCAAAGTCAAGTGTGCATGTTTTATTGTTGTTGTTAAGGAGAAACCTCTTTCTATATACCCTATCTGCACAAAAACTCTATCAAGGGACAAGACATGTAGCTTTGTTGGCAGAGTCCTTGAAAAGCTTGCACAAAAACAATACCATATAAACTGGACATATGGTAGCATGTATTTGCAACTCAGGAGATAGAGGTGTAAGGATCAGGAGTTTAAAGCTATCCTTGGCTGCAATGTGAGTTTGAGACTAGCCTGGGGTACATGAGACCTCATCTCAAAAAAACAAAACAAAACAAAAAAAAACCCACCAAAACAATACCTTCAGACAGTATTCACAGGACCTCTGACGGAGCCAGTGCACCAAGACTCCAAAGAGTGTTCTAGTAAAGCAAGCAGCAGTTACTAAGCTAGCCTAGTCTTGAAGACTTAGTGAGCACCATTCTTCTGTGTTCTATTTGCTATGAATGGGCTGCAGGGAAGGAACAAGAAGGCGTGGCTTCCTAGGGCACAGTCCTCAGAGGCTTTGTTATCATTCATGGTACAAGGTGGCACACTACATAAGGCACAGTGTCGCTGTGTTCCCCCATCCAATCACAAGTGAGAATGCTCCACATTTACTTTAGTTTTTGATGAGACAGGGTCTCATGTACCCCAGGCTGACTTCTAACTCATTCTGTATGTGGCTGAGGGTGATCTTGAACATCCGACCTTACTATGCCTACTCCTCGAGTGTTGTCATCACAGGCACACACAACCACACTGTCTCTCAGCCCCACTTTTTTTTTTTTTTTTTTTTTTTGGTTTTTCAAGACAGGGTTTCTCTGTATAGCCCTGGCTGTCCTGGAACTCACTTTGTAGACCAGGCTGGCCTTGAACTCAGAAATCCGCCTGCCTCTGCCTCCCGAGTGCTGGGATTAAAGGCGTGCGCCACCACGCCCGGCTTTCAGCCCCACTTTTTAGCTGATACAAGTAACTTACTGGAGATTTCTGAAATTCACTTTCTTCATCTTTTAAGTGGTGAAAATAATATTTAGATATGATTAAATTGATGGTTTTATTTTACTTTGATGTGGTGATTAAATTCAGATGACGAAATACAGCACTTAGTTAAAGTACAATAATATGTTAAACCCACACACATATAAACATGAATATGTGATGATGCTTGTCATTATTCATATAGGAAGATTTTGTTTTGCTTTTTTTTTTTTCAAGACAGGATTTCTCTGTGTAACCTCGGCTTGGCTGTCCTAGAACTAGCTCTGGAGATTAGGCTGGCCTCAAACTCACAGAGCTCCTCTGCCTGTCTCTGAGAGCTGGGGTTATTTGTAGCACACAATAACAACAAAACAGAGAGAACTGAGATCTACTAACTGAGCTGATTTGATTTTGTCATTGGCCCTCAGACACAGCCAAGTGTCATTTAACAAAGGGATCTGCTCTGAGAAATGGGTTTGGCCTCATGAGGTAGTACATTCTGAGAATTGCCACACATGGCGGTTCATCAGTGTCTGAAAGACTGTAGCTTGACAGATGACTGTGTAGGTAAATTGTATTTGTAGGTGGTGAACAGTGATCTGGAAGGACATTGATGCATGTGAGTTCACTTCAGGACCACCCTGATTTTCACTTTTAAGTCTTCACACAATTCTAGCAGGTGTCAGTATTATTCTGGAGAATGGTCCAAACACAGGGATGCAATGGAGATTTATGCCATCTACAAGGTGTTCTCTGGCTCACACTACTACAAAGAGTAAAGCTAGCTACAGTGACACGGGCAGCAATAAATGCTCTGAAGATGAGGAGGCAAGAGGATTTCTGAGTTGCCTGCCAGCCTATGATAAGCTTTAGGGCTAGAAGTGGGCTCAGTGGAAGAAACTTGCCTGTCCTTCCTAAGGTCTTGAGTTCCACTCCCAGAACCACGGAAACAGAAGAAAAGTCATCTCCAATACTCCAGAGAATCAGGTTTTGGAACAAACTATGATTTAGGGCAACTTAAACATATTTTCGTTTTGTCCCATATTAGAGGGCCTGAAGACACTGACTGCACTGGGCACAATTCAAAGTTTGTCCTTTGGGGCTCAGTGATGCTGCTCTACTTCTGGGGCTGGTCCTCTGAACCTCAAGGTCCGTTTCAGGACAGACATCCCAGCCCCCACACCCACGCCTCTTCCACTCTTTAGTGCTCGCTCCTTTGTAGGCGTCTTGCTGGACAAGTAGGGGGTCGGAGTAAGTGCATGGGGGTGTGGTACTTCCCTCTTTCCAGAGGCATGCCCAGTGAAGATGAAGACTGCCTTTTCTGGAATCTCTAATAGACATGAGCCTCTGCATTGGCCTTGATCGTATTTCAACAAAGCCAACTTTCCTTATTTGAGGCTCTGGACATATCAGTGATACTGCTGGCCTAAGCCTTCTCAGGTGTCTGATGAGCTCATGATATGCCTGAAAGCTAACATGTCCTAAGGTCATGGGCATTTTGACCTATGGGGTCCTTCTAATAGATGATGGCCATCCAACTCATGAGCATGGAGTTACAAACTCAGACTAGGGAAGAGTAATTAAATATGTTGACTGGCCATCTGCAATGATGTCATATAGGTGCTCCTCACAGAGTAGTTCAAAATATTCGAATGTTAGCTTCCTTCTTCCAACCACTGGATTCTTTGGTGTTGTTTTTAGATAACGTTTCATGTACCCGACCACTCTTTGGTCTTATTTCATTTTCCTGCTTCTATAAAACCTAGTTGCTTAGCATTGAAGCACCCAGTATCACACCCAAACCAAGAGAAAAGCAGCAATTTGGGGCTATGTGTTTACAACAGAATACAGGGAAGATCTGCTCAGAGTTCTCAAGTCCATGTGACATCACAGCAGGAGAATAATTGTACCCGAGTAGCTTCAGTGGGGAGAAAACACTGACACGAAGGAGACATGGTTTGAGGACATTTTAGTTCAGGTAGTATTTGGCTTAAAATAATACTGGTAGCATCTCAGGGATCAATCCCACAGTGTTAGTGTAGGACCAAAGCTAAAGATGGCCTAGAAATTCATACTTTCATGATGGATAACATAGCTGAGCTTATCTGAATGAAGGTGGTTAAAGTCCTCATCTTCATCCATTCCCCCCTTTCTTCCTTTGAGACAGGAGCTCACATATTCCAGGCTGGCCTCCAACATGCTATGTATCCAAGGCTGGTCTTGAACTCCTGATCCTCTTGTACCTTCCAAGTGCTGGGACTGCAGGCAGGCATGCATTACCACGCTCTGCCCTCAATTCTTCTCTTCTGGCATGCTACCCCACACATCAACACTAATTCATTGAGACAGAAAAGTCAGGTCCCCTGAGACTCAGTGAGCCAGATTCTAAATTAACAGAGTTCATCATTGGGGAAATCAAAAGCCAATTGGAGAGAGCTTATTATAGCTATAATGATTGCCAGCTCTCCAATGACTGTGATTGTTATTTTGAGTTACCTGACTTTTAGACATATGCTTACTTATTTAATTAATATTTCAGAGGGTGAGCTCCCAATTTCTGGCTTTGCTCTACTGAAGCTAGAGAAATTGTTAAAATCTGATCAAGTTTCTGTTCTGTTTTCTAATTCCAACAAAGACTGGCACGTCCACAGACCGTCTCCTTCCATTCAGTGACACACAGCTGAAGACTTGCACAGACCTACTCCATTGTTTTATGAAATAGAATTAAACGTGTAAAGCAGTTAACATTTAAAGGCACGTCGATCTGAAGCACTCCTTGAACTCATTTGACCAAGCATTTTCCCCCGTTTTTTGAAATCACACCTGAGTTAGGATGTGCAGTCTCTTCCTCTATCTGGTAAGCACAAGGTGTGGGGACTTGTGCAATGGATAATTAATCTCTATTGCTATCTATAGTTTCATAGTTAACACTGTCTTAGCAGAAGTGTGAAGACACATTCACACCTTTGAAAATGGATGATTAACTAATCAAACGACAATATGAATGTTAGATAGAATTACAGAGATGACTGCAAGGCAGAGCTATTTATGATTATAACATTCTATTTAATTTTTAAGGGTGGATTGTTCAGTATAATCCGTGCTCCTCAAACATCTGAGCAGATTCTCAACTTTTTAATTACACAACTCCTCCAAAGAGAATGAAGGTGATTTTAGACTCCTTTCTAATTATGCATTTTACACTCAAGAGGTTAAGAAGGGAGAGAGGGGGTACAGTTCAAGACCACAGGCAAGGAGAAGCCTAGAAAAGAGAATCACATTTGAGTGAATAGCCAGTTAGCTTTCCCTCTGGACTTCATTAGTCCCGTTTTAAATACAAACTGATCCAAATAGGAAATTCAACACACTGTCTAGCGTGGCAAGTTCCCTGTAGATTATCTGATGTGCAAAACTCCAAAATGGGAGATAGGCCACTATCTTCATGATTTTGTAATTAAAAAAAAAATTAGCTGTGTGTTTTCCTCTTAAATAAATGATTGGGGGGAAAAGCGATGATGTCATTGGAGGAAAGCAGGTCCAGCCTCTGAGGCTTCAGGCCATTTCCACAGAGAGTTCCTCACAGGCCTCAAGGAGGGCTGCGCACAGCAGCATATGCCCAAAGGCAGGGGCAAGAGCATCAGGAGTTTCAAGGCATCTCAGCTATGTAGTAAGTTGGAGGGCATCCCGGGCTGAGACCCTGCCTCAACAAACAAACAAATAAACAACAACAACAACAAAAAAAAAACAAGAAAAAAAAAGAATCAAGCAGCAGAAAAAAAACAGAAGCCTCTAGAAGAAAAATATTTACTAATATTTGTTTCTTAAAGGGAAATGGACGTCTGTTACTGGCACATACACCTTTGACCTCCAGTAGTGTATTTCAAGGATGTTTGAACTCCCCCCCCCCTGCATGCTCTGAAACCTGGCTTTATGAATGTTTCATTATCCTGCTCTGCAATGCTTTATACTAACTAGGCATCTTCATCTACTGACTAAGCATAGTTACTACAAAGCTATACTTTTAAAAAAAATTCCTATTCCTCCTCTCCCTCATTTCCAAGAGGATGTCCCCCCCCCCACCCTGCCCCCTGCCCACCACCAGGCCTCCCCACTGCCTGGGACCTCAAATCTTTTGAGGGTTAGGTGTGTCTTTTCCCACTGAGGCCAGACCAGGCAGTCCTCTGCTGTATATGTGTCAGGGGCTTAGGACCAGCTCGAGTATGCTGTCTGGTTGGTGGCTCAGTGTCTGAGAGATCTCAGGGGATCTGGGTTAGTTGAGCCTTCGGGTTTTCCTATGGGGTCGCTCTCCTCCTCAGCTTCTTCTAGTCTTTTCCTAGTTTAACCACAGGGGTTCAATCAGTCCAATGGTGGGGTGTAAGTATCTGTGGCTGTCTCAGTCAGCTGCTTGTTGGCGTCTCAGAGGAAAGCTCCAAGGCCTGACACTATTACTAATGCTATGGTGTGCTTACAAAGTTATACTTTCATGGAAAAAATTGGTCATTCAAAGCATCAAGACACCACATTCAATTAATAAATTCCTCACATATTTCCTTGCTAAATAGGAAATGAAGATATATTACTTAGCAATAGTTTACATAGTGGTACATACTCAACCTTATAGTTGTTATTAAATTGTATTCAATGCTACTTCAACACGGCTTCTGCCTCCATTTCTGCACTGTAGCCACCTAGGCCCAGGTCTTTCCCATCTCTTTCACTTTTCAGCAGTGCTGGCTCGGCGCAGGACTTCCTTTCAAAAACATCACCTTCATTTGGTTCCATGCCAGGCTCTGCATCTCTTGGGCAATCTCACCTAGACTCTGCATCCAGTTCCACAGATCTTCTGTGATATATTAATAAGGCTGCCAAGTTAAACTTTGATCCCAACCTCTTCTGGCTTGGTTTCCACACACACATAGATGGATGAGGGCACACGCATCCTTAGGCTCTGCTCTCACCCTCCAGTCTATCTGTCTCATTCTATAGCAAAGGAGTTAATCGTTCTCGTGCCCAGGCTTACTCCGGTCTGAGCAGTTGCTGCCTGGTCCCGAGCATCTCCACACGGAACTAGCTGCTGCTATTGTTCCTAGCTTTGTTGCCTTCTGCTCACTCTGATATGTACTAAAGTGATTTTCCTAAGTGAAGTTTCTGAAATATGGTTATGTATTTGGGAATATAAATATATTTTTTGTATGTATTTTTAAGTTGGCACAAAATTATCTGGCGAAAATTTAAGTAACTGAAAATGAAAAATATAACATAAGTACTGGGGCAGGAAAAACCCTATAGAATATTCCTCTAGATGTGCCCTGCTATGAAGGCATCCCAATTGATATAAGTCATAAGAAAGAGTCGATATTTGTTATCACCATCTTAAAAAAATATGAACATGCCCAGTGAGGTGGCACATACCTTTAATTTCAGCACTCAGGAGCCAGAGGCAGGTGGATCTCTGTGAGCCTGATGCCAGCTTGGTCTACATAGTGAGTACCAGGCCAGCCAGGGCTACACAGTGAAACCCTGTCTCAAAAACCAATAAATGAACAAAGATGAAAAAGTTCTTCTCTAGTGGTTATTTCTTTTATCCCTTTGTCCTTGAATTTGTATTTCTATCCATGTTTCTCACAAATTTTATCTTTTAAGATATTTATCTTAATATATATTATTTTCCCTAACTGCCCTATTTCCCACAGCAAAAACATGCACAGAGGTTGAGAGTTTTGTCTCCTGTAGCCAATGATCTAAGTATTAAATAACATCATGCAGATTCATTTCCTGTTGCCCATGCCTTACCATAGAGGCAGTGGAAAAACACAGATAGATTATATGTTCAAAATACTTAGAAAACAAACATAAGTGATCGCTGAGGAAAGCCAAGCTCTCCTAAGGTCAGCGCTTCGGCACAGCCCCTCCTCCTCTCACAGGCTTGTTTAGGTGTCTGTGGATAAACATTACTAATTTCTAGAATAAATACTGAGGATAGGTTATATTTCAATATTGACTCTTTTTAGAAGGTTTTCAGAAGCTTTGATTCTATAAATAACCATTTGTGGCAAGAAGGAATTTTATTATATCACTGACAATAATCTCTCTATCCTTTCTCAAGTAATTCATTAAAAGTCACAAAGTATAGCATAAAAAAAGTACATTATAATGATCTTCCAGTTGGCATCTTGATGAAATAATCTATTAAAACGTATGAAAAACAATTAATCACACATCATATATTTTGTTATAAATGATGTTTTATATCAGTAAAATGTCTGGGAAACATGAAAAGTCCCTTAGTCCTTAGTACAGTCAGTCACCATGTGGGGCAGAGATGCAGTTGTACAGCGCTTGCCTCACAGGCAGGAAGCCCTGGCTCAATTCCCAGCACCAGATAAACTAGGCTCGGTGATGGTGCCTGTAATTGCACCACCCAGCAGGCGAAGATAGAAGGGTCAGAAGTTCAAGGTTACTCTCTGATTACATGGAACTGGAGGACAGCCTGGGCTAGATAAGACCTTGTTTCCAAAACCAAAGCCAAGACCCCAAAAAACTCTTATCAAGTGACATTTAATAGACATCTGACTTATACTTAATAGACACCTAACTTATAGATTTAAACTTAACTGAAACTAGTAAGTGACCCTCCCCCACTAGAGCTTTGGGTTATCTTATCAAAGCAAGAAATGACTTGATTAATCACTGTCCATTCTTTGCCCATTACTTATTTCTGGCAAAAAGTTTGGTTGCTGTTAGATTGAGAAAATGTCCAGCTTTCCGATCACTGCAAACTTCTTGAGTATGAGAGAGGCTCTGAACTGCTTGCTGGCTGTAGGGAGAAGGAGCTATAGTAGGAGAAATTACTCAGTACGGTTTGGCTGGCTGTAGGGAGAAGGACCTATAGTAGGAGAAATTACTCAGTACGGTTTGGGGAGTCAAGTGGAGGACTTAGGTTCAAAGATGATTTACACTCACAACAGTTAAGTTCTTCCAGTACTGAGAGGAATTAAATTCTTTACCTAGTGTGCTGAGTTTAAGGTCTTGTTTGAGAGATCTTGGTCTGGATTCTCTCTGCAACTCCTCGGCCCTCATGGTCTCCACTGAAACAATTCAAATGAGGCCCACAGAGCCTGAGACTAAAGGGAGGAGAGTGGAAGGTGGCCATAGAGACCATTAATTAGCACAAACCTACTATGTGTAAGAGCGGGCAATGAATGCCACTGTTAGAGAACACACTTTCATGAGTTGAGAATGGACAAAGGCTAACAGGATCATTTGATGAAGATGCAGGGCATACTCTCGAGGGGTAAGAATGAAAAATGGCTGAAGAGATCTTCGTGTTGATCTGAGGCAGGCTTTATATTACTTTTAAGGCTCTAGAACAAACAGCTTTCCCAAGGGATGTTGACCGGTTTCAGTGACTGACATGCCTATTTGGATCAGTTCTTACAAGAGGAGACAATGGCATGTCCTTGCTCCTTATCAGAAAGCCTTATGTGGACGGAACACTTGTAAGATTCAGCACTCCAGGATCAGGTGCAGAGAGCACTTCTGACATTCTGGGCAGTTCATGATGTCATGACTCTAAGGCTAGAGACGTGACTCTGGTCTTTCATTCACTTGATCAATATGTAGAGCCGTACTGTTCCTGTCCTTGGCTATGTAGGATGCTCATTATGAGAGAGAGCTGTGTCTTTCAGGCCTGTGACTATCCAATAAGCTACTTAGCAGCCCTAAGTATCAGAATGAGGCTGGAGATGCAGACTTGAAACTTGAGAGAGAAATCAGAACTCATAAAATGCAGCAGCTGTGAGCCAATCCTGAAAATGGATGTATAAGAAAAAGACTACACTGGAGACCTGAGTTCTCTGGTCAAGGATTCAAAACTGGAAAAACACTAGTCAGAGAGAAAACGATGAATTAGTAGGAGACATAAGTGAGTATGGTTTCAGTTTAGTCCAAAGTGGGGATAGGATTCAAAACAAAAACAGCAAAAGTGAACAAGAGGGTCAGGTGCTACATAGAGGCTAAAAATACTGGGAAAGGACAGGCCGTCACAGTCAAAAAGGGGTCAGTCTGATGTCTTACTGCTTAAGCTCTTGACAGTGAACACCATCTTGTGAGTCTGAGCCTGCTTTCCACTGGAAAATGCAAGTCCCTGGGGCTGTGCCCTTGGCCAGCTCTTCCCCAAAGACCTAGAGCGTGGATAGCACGTGATGGGATGTTTACCACATCTAGTGTTCTACTTCGAACACTCTAAGGAGAAAAGTATTTCCTTGACCAAAGGTATGGTTATGACCACTTATGTTTCTTACTGAAGGAAGGACCATCCAGAGGCTGCCCCACCTGGGCATCCAGCCCATAAACAACCACCAAACCCAGACACGATTGCAGGTGCCAACAAGAGCTTGCTGACAGGAGCCTGATACAGCTGTCTCCTGAGAGGCTCTGCCAGTGCTTGACAAATACAGAAGTGGATGCTCACAGTCATCCATTAGATGGAACACAGGATCCCCAATGAAGGAACTGGAGAAAGTACCCAAGGAGCTGAAGGGGTTTGCAGCCCCATAGAAGGAACAACAATATGAACTAACCAGCACCCCCAGTGCTCCCTTGGACTAAACCACCAATCAAAGAAAACACATGGTGGGACTCATGGCTCTAGCTGCATATGTAACAGAGAATGGCCTAATTGGTCATCAGTGGGAGGAGAGGCCCTTGGTCCTGTGAAGGCTCTATGCCCAAGTATAGGGGAATGCCAGGGCAGGGAAGCAGGAGTGGGTGGGTTGGGGAGCAGGAGGAGGGAGGGGATAGGGGATTTTCAGAGGAGAAACTAGGAAAGGGGATATCATTTGAAATGTAAAGAAAGAAAATATCTAATAAATCTAAAGTATGGGAAAAAAAAGATTCAATCCACAGAAGTCCATGGTACTTGCATTCAAAGCTCACAACGGCAGCTATAGGCCATCTAACATGTTCTGGGCACCAAATGCTAGCCATGCACTGCCTAGGTTTCCAAACTGATCTTCTTTAATATTGAGAACAACATAGTAAATTATGAGTTTTCCCCATTAAAAAATAGTATCTCAAAAGCTGCTTGGTCCCTAGTGGTGGAAAGCAGCATTGCTGTGCTTGTAAAACTGAAATGATGTCATACTCTAAAACAAAGAGACCAATGGGCCAACATTCCAAAATTAGCTTTAAAGAATAAGGTCTATTAGGACAAGTGCTATCTTCTGGTTTGTTAGTGAGTATGTGAAATGATAGATTCTGAGACGTCTGATCTGGTAGACGCTGAACAGAACTCCTCTGCTCATGTGAGTACCATCACTATCAGGTGTAAGCGATTTCTCTCAAAGTCAATTTACTGGGCCCAAGCATAATTACAACTTTTAATTTGAAGCTTGACATGCTGGCATAGCCATTATCACTTGCATCTGTTTTATCAGAACTTGACAGGTTTTCTTTGTTGGTTTAAACCTATTTAGCTTATGTAGGCTATAGGCAATCATTTATACCGAAACCCAACCTTCAAAGTAAAAATAATATGAAAATCCAAGGCATATTTCACCCTGAAAGTAAGCAGAATATATAATCTTTCAGGGCTAATAATTTCTATAATTGGAATACTTCTGGGATAATTAAGGAAGAATTGCGTTATTCATCTTCTCTGAAAATCCAGCCTGTGATGCCCTCTTAATGGTAAGCTGAGGAGGCTGTCATTAGCAATATTTCACAGATGGGTTGTGTCTGAGTTTTATTTATTTATTTTTCTGCCTAGCCCTTTGCCCCCTTTCTGATTTCAGAGTAACAAACATTTTAAAGCAGAAATATAGACCATGGTGTCATGCGTTTTGTCTTCTGCAAGTCAGATGATGAACGGAAAAAGGATGGGATATAACCTGAAGCCAGGAGGGAAGTGTTTGCTGGTGAGCTTCGAGGAAAAGGGAAGTCTCAGTCGGGGGCCCAGAGCACCATCCCCACAGCGGAATAAGCCACAGTTCTAGAAGGCATAGCTAGTCTCAAAATCAGAAACCAGTGAGCCAAATTAGGTTAGACAAAGTTCTTGTCCTGTCCTGATAGGATGTAGAAGCCAGGGAGACGAATGAATGGAAGGCCATGAACCGTAAGATGGAGATATCATAAGGTCAGAGAGCCTGAAAGGGTGCCAGGCAGAGCTTGGGCAGTAGGGTTCTGTTACTCTGATAAACACCATGACCAAAGGCAAATGAAGGAAGACAGGTTTTCTTTGATTTTGAGATTGTGAGAAATCTGATCGAGTAGACAGATTTGAGGTTTCAGCTCATCATGGAGGAAAGTCAATGCAGGAACTAAAGGCAAGAACTGGAAGCAGAAACTACAGAAAAATGCTGCTTACTGGCTTGCTCCCAGGCTCATACCGTCTTATACTGCACGGGCCTACCTGCCTAGGGTAGGTAGCCCACAGTGGGCTGGGCCCTCCTACATTAGCTATAAATCAAGAAAATACCCCCAAGACATACCCACAGGCTAATATGATGGAGGAAATTCTTTAGTTGAAGTTCCTTCTTCCAAAGTGTGTAAAAATGACAACAAAGATTTGTTATCACACACAGAACGGTGGTCACAGAAGTCCACTACATGGATGTGGGTTATAAAGACTAACGAATAAGACGCCATCCGTTAGGCTTTCTTGTCGGATCTACAAAAACCAAAAAGAACTCTGTATGATTTTAGGCTTTCTTACAGAGCTACCTATACAATGGTTGTTCGTCTTTGCTGATCTTTGCTTCACTGAGAGAGGCATAGCCAAAAAATTTTCTTGGCATTTCTGTTGGTCCCTCTTGTTGACTCGAGTCAAGGCTGAGGCTTGGCCATCTCTGCTAGGTAGTGTCATCGCTGTTGATCATGTTGCTATCCCAACTCTATGGAACTGGACTACTGATACATCCATGAAGTGTTGGCCAGTAGATTGAGCTACTGTTGCTACTAACCCATAAACTGAACTGTTGGTTTCCAGACAACATAGATGGCAGTTGTTCTAAAGAACATTTTTTTAAAACAGGTCCACTTCCTCCACAACCTTTCTTTTCTATTACCTCTGGTGGGTGGTGATCTACAAAGGAGGTGAAAGCATTTAAAAGCCATCATTAAAAATAGGTTTTTAAAACATTAAAGTTACAGTTTGCAAAACAGGCTTCCACTTTTTTTCCTGTTCAATGCCTAATTGTTCTTTAAGATCTACTTAAACATAAACATCCATCCAAGCCCACCTAGAGTTAAATTGATTTCTCCCCTTTTTATGCTCACATGCCATCTTCTATCACATGTTCTTATTTATTTGCATGTTTGTCTTTATGAGTATTTGAGAACAACAGAGACCCTTCGGGCATCATCTTATTCATCGCTACTTTCCCAGGACTCAGTGTGGTGCTTGGCATGGGGGGTAGAAGCCCTCTGATATGGGGGAGATGCCGATCAATGTTGAACTCGGGTCATTTGTCCCTTTTCACAGTAACAGTGAAAGGATATTCGGTACAGCTCACCAGGTTCATCTTCTCTACACGAACCAAACCCCCCTGGGATGTTTTCAGTACAGCTGGCCTCTGAAACAGCATGTCACTGCACTGATACCTCAGAGTCAGATGAAAACAAAAGGCATTGCTATTCTTTGTCAGGCTTCTTAGCTCCTGTGAGGAGGAGAAAGGCCCTTCGCCTGTGTGAGGAGCACTCCAGGAAGGCTGGTGTTATAGCATAATAGACCGGCATCATTTTTATTATTTCTTGGGAATCATGAACCCAGAGCCTGGTGAATACTGTTGAAGTTCTCTGCCTCTGCCTCGCATCCCTAGCCACATTATTATTATTTGTAAAGATGCATTTTTCCATTTTAGATTATATGTATGTGTGTGAGGGTGTGTGCGCAGGTCAGCAGCTGCCAGGGTAGGCTACAAAGGGGCATCAGCTTCCCTGATGCTACAGTTACAGGCAGTTGTGAGCTGCCAGACGTGGGTGGTGGGAGTGAATTTGGGTCCTTTGCCAAAACAGCATATGCTCTTAGCTGCTGAGCTAGATCGACACGACACCCATCACCCCTTCTTTTGAGGTAGGGTCTCACTCTGTAGCCCTGGTTAAATTGGAGCTTGCTCTGTAGCTCTTTCTGGTCTAGTGCTCACAAAGATCTGCCTGCCTCTGCCTCCTGGGTTCTGGGATTAAAGGCGTGCACCACCACACCAGGCTCCTCCTCCTCCTCTTAAAAGAATGAACTGAAATCTTTGACCCAAGAGAAAACTGTGGTCTGTTCCAAAGAAGGCAACCCAGAAAGCAAAGCACAAGACAAACAAAGCATAGACTAGGAAGCTTTCTGCCAAAAAAAGTGACTTTGTCACCCCACCCCCTCCCCGGACCCTTGGCACCCCTCCTGCAGCCTCACTTGAACTGAGAGGGCACACTGCTAGATCTCCTCCGTTCACTTGATGCATGTTACATGGAGTACTGAGTTAAGCATGTTAGTGCCTAGATTTTAGTCCCGAGGCAGGCTACTGCTGAGTAATTAACTTCAGAAGGGTTAGTACACACAGTGTAACGGTAGCTAAGAAGAACAGTTTTCCAAATGGGAAAATAAAAGGCATAAAAAATACATTTCATGGTGACAACTGCTCTAAATTATGAGTGGGATGATGAGACCCAGACAGAACTGTCAGGATTTCTAAGGGGCCATCTATAAGGCTCCATGATCCACGCAGGCTTGCATTTTGAGTTTGCAGGTTAGGAAACTGAGCACAAATCACTGCCAAATGCCACACTGGAAGTCAGAGAAATAGAGATGAATCTCACAGCTCTGACGCTGGGCAAAAGAAGCCAATGCCAAAGGCCTTCCTGTATGATTGTACTTGGATCCAGGGCAGCCAAGCCCAATTACTACTCAGAGAACTCTGTTAGTAGTAACATGGTCGCTTCTATGTGGGATTTTACTAGGAAGTTAAATCATGGAATCGTCTAGACCATTAATATACAGCAGTAGTATGTCCTCGCATAACAACTCATTTACCTGGACAAAGATTTGTTTTTATTACGTGTGTGTATGTGTATGTACATATATGAGTGATACATAAATAAAAAAATGCTGAGAAGGAATGAGTTGAGCTCTGTCCAGGTAGCCCTGTGTAGCTGCAAGTTGTCTCTTACTAGCTACATGCCCTTTCTGTGGTAAGTTTCAGTTTTTTAGGCTAAACAGAGACCCTTACCTATTTTACCAGATGAATGAACAGGTAAATTATTACATGTAAGTTAAAAGTGACAGAACTTGCTGGTTAATGTGGAAATCTATTTTATAAGCTTTGTAATACATATTTTGAGATAGTTTAACTGGAATTATTATTCTATACAAGATGCTGCTGCTCCTCCTAGACACCACAGTCAAACGAAAAGCTCAGACCCAGGTATGGGAAACATCCCTTCAAGTTGTTGCTAGGTGGGTGGTTCACAAGAAACCCCCCCAAACAAAACAAAACAAAACAAAACAAAACAAAACAAAACAAAACAGGCTGTCAACATTATACTTAGTTACCCACCAGAACTTGATGGTAAAGCCTATTGTTGAAGATACCATAGACTGTGCCCACGAAACTTGGAGAAGGCAAGCCGTTACTGACCTGAAAACCTTTGAAGGCTCACAGTGCTCACAGTGCTACAGGTGCTAAGCTGGCTGCTGGAGGGGATAAAGTCCCCAGTTCTGAGCCTGTGAACTACATTAGTAACTCAACCTAGCAAGATATGCTCATTAGCTAGGGTGTGTGTGCATATGCCTGCACACACACACACACACACACACACACACACACACACACACACACACAGAAGGATATGAAATAATCTTCAGAAAATTTTTACTCCAATGCTGTTTTGCTATTTTTAGCCTTCAAATAGTGCCTAAGTTCTAGACTGCTTATGACAACACGTTCATACACCATTGGGCCTAATGTTTAAGTTATAGCCTCTGGGTTCTTCTGGTATGATCTCATAACTACTCAAGCTTTGCAAGTTCTTCAGTGGGTTTAGAGGCCCTCCTGCTCCATTCTGCCAGTCAGCCCTTGCATTCCCACACCTGTGAAGTTGCTCACAGACCTCCATCTTTGGCCTCTGTCTTAGCTAGGGTTTCGATTGCTACGATAAAACACCATATCCAGAAGCAACTCACAAGGAAAGGGGTTTTACCACACAACTCTTAGTTCATACTCCATTACTGCGACAGGTCGGGGCAGGATCTTGAGGCAGGAACCCACTCGGAGGCAGAAACTGATCCAGAAGCTGTAGAAGAACACTGCTTGGGCTGGAGAGATGGCTCAGCGGTTAAGAGCACTGACTGCTCTTCCTGAGGTCCTGAGTTCAAATCCCAGCAACCACATGGTGGCTCACCTCGCTGGGAGGGTTAAACAAGTTCATAGGCAGCTTTGTTCCCTTATCACTCTCATCCCAGGACTAAAGTCTAGGAGAATGAATTAAGGAGCTTGAACAGGTGCCCTGGATATGGTCCCGTCTCCAATGGGTAGCCCCTTATTTAAGCCACAATGCCAAAATACAACTGGATCACACTGTGGCTCCCCTCCCCTCACTTTGTGTTTCCATCCTACAAAAGTGTCGTACAACCTCCCTATAGCTAAACAGTTCAGATCCCGAACCGGCCGCCTCCCTGAGAGCTCAGAACATCAAGCTTTCGTTTTAAAGCTTCTGTCTGTGAAGGGAGTTTTCTCAGCTTCTACCCAAACCGGACAATTTCCTCAGACTTAACTCCTGAAAATGATGTGTATTGTATTTAAGAGTGACTTGTAAAGATTATACATGTTTTCCCCAACGCATTCCGTTTACCATGAGGATGATGTATGAGAAAGGGAATTTAGTTTAAGTACCAGGCATCGAGGTGTATAGCTCTGCTTTTCGTGGTACGGAAAGTCTAGTTAGTCAATTTTAGGGAACACTGAAAAATAAAAAAAATCCAAAATATTACTATGCAAAAGCAAGCAGCAACTGTTTAGATATTCTGAAAGGTGAATTGTTTTAAGTAAAAAATACCAAACAATAATGTTTCAAGTGACAGTCAAGGCAGAAGCCATATAAGAGGTCCCTCTGGGTCTCTGGGATGTGTTCTGTTTTGAGTGTGTTCCTAAGATGACCATGGAAATGAAACTCAAGTCCAGAAAAACCACTGGAACTTATTATTTTCATGTCGCAGGCCACTAGGTGTGGCTACAGGATTAGAGAGATTGTACCCAGTTCTAACTGGAGCAGACCCAACTTATTCCCTTTATCAAGATATGTTTTGCATGTGTGGTTTAATTACTTGAATGTTGGGTGCCTGACTTCTGTTTCTGTAACTCACCTCACCGTCTCTAAAATGTTCAGGTGTCCCTGTTACACATCCAGTGGTCAGCTGGAGCTACACCGGCATTTGCCTAATCTAACAAATCGTTCACTTCCAGCAAAATAAAAAGGGCCTCCACAGCACTCTCCGCGTGTGTTCCTCAGCACATTTATAAAACATACAAGCAAAGGAACCGCCTTCCTGCCCGGCTGAGTGAAGCTTTAATTCTCCACCTTGGCACCTCAGCGGACAGCTGTAATGAGAGCGTTATCTCCAAATAGGCCCTTAAACGGGAGCCCTGCTGAGCAGAGACACACTTTCCCAGGCCTGTGATTTCTCTTCTGCCAACTGACCAGGCGGGCTCAGCAGCAGGGAAGGTCTGCAGGTAGGTGTCGAGAGGATCATTTGGAAAGCCTTGGATCCCTTGCAGGGAAGAGGCAGCTGCTCCATGTTTTCCCAAACATCTGTCCCCGGTCTTACTCACCCTTTGGAGGCTCGAGCTCATTAAATGGAGATCTGATCACGACTCAGAACCGAAGGTCGCTCAGAGACCGGAAACAGGCCTAAGTGCCACCCAGAAAGTTACCCTTCCCTTATGTCAGCAACAAAGTACAGCTTTCAAGCAGTGTCAAGATCCATAACACCACCCAGACTGGACTGTCCGCCCAGGGGATGTCACAAAACAGAGGTCTCCAGTGCAGGACTCCTGCAGGTGGCTTTTCTCCCAGGAATAAGGGCTTTATTTTTATTTCTTTGCCTCTGGCACTCAAGACTGGGGCTGAAACCCGACAGAGACAGAAGGTCTAAGGACTGAATGACCGGGTCATTCAGTACTTTTGAGATATGAGGCCTAAGTCTCAAAGCCCACGTGTTACTTCGAAAAGCCAGGCAGTGCACACACGAGGCGGCCTCTTGGGAGAGCATGCGTGGCCACGCCCTCATTCCCTGCGGAAACCCGTCCCCTTTCCATCAGGATTCCGGGAGAGGGCAGTCGGGCGCAGGCGTAGAACAAACCGGAAGTAGGAACAAGGGACGTGGGCGTGGCCAGTTCTCACTGCAGAGGTCGCGCTCCGGCTCTCCCGCCCGAGGCTGCGGGCGAGCAGGCGGCTGCGCGCGCAGCCCAGCGCAGGCTCCTCCCCTCCCGGCCCCTTAGCGCGTGAGTGGCTTGCTGCTTCTCCGCCCTCCGAGATGGCGCTGGACCCCGCAGGTACTGGGGTCGGCGTGGTTGTGAGGGCCTGGGCGCGGGTCTCCACCCGGCGCCGGCGGTCAGGTGCCCCGAGGATGCGCGGCTAGCGCCTCACCTAGCCTGGCGGCTGGGTTTCCACTCTCCGCGACAGGCCGTTCATCTGCCGCTCGCTGGGGCTCTGGTGCTCAGTGAGGGGCGTTGGGTTCCTTGTGTCAACTTCCATTATCTCTTCAATCTCTGTACCATCTAGTTTTTGTTATTTGTTTTTCGTCCGTTGGGGCGCAGGCTCCTTTTAAACAGTATAGGGTATAGACACAGTTGTCCCAGAAAACTGTGCACAGTTTGACATTTTGTTCCGGGAATTTTATGCCGTCTACTCCCAAGTTCATCCTTG